>NC_063195.1:15153892-15353892 GCF_017589495.1 Alosa alosa
TGGCTTCAGATGTGAATATGTGCCCATCATTTGAGAGGAAAACAAACTCTATGAGCATGAATAAATAATAAAATCAATGTCAATTGAGAAATCACATTCAACATTTTGGTCCCATGTTGATATTTTGTTCAGTGAATTTTGTAATCAATATGACTGCTCCTTGTGTACCAGACACTTTGCATGTACTGATAAGATAACATAAGACTTTATTTGATCCCACACCAGGGACATTCACTTGTTACAACAGCCAGAAAAGATGGATCCAGCAATAATAAGAGTAAATTGAAGAAAGTATGAAACAATTAAACAATTAAATATATACAAAAATGTAGAAAAAATAGAATAGTACTTCTGACAATTATTATATTATACAGCCTGCTACGGCCTAGGGAAGTCGGAACAATAAAGGGGGACAGAGGCGTGCAATTTGCAATGCAAAGACGGATTTATTTTGCAATCAATAGTCCGGTCAAAGTAACGGGAGCTAGTCAGCAGGTATAGAGTTGGTAATCTGTCGTGTCTGGGGTTTTGGGATGCGTGGAGTGTGCTGTGTGCATGTTGCATGCTCCAGTGTAGAGTAAAAAAGGAAGAGGCCGCGGGACCAGTTAGACACTCCCAATATGCCCGGCTACACCTGCGCGCCGGAGTAGCAGAACAGCTGTTGAGTGGTCCGCCCCTCAACAGGCACACCTGAACCTAAATCTAGGGGAGCAGACAAAAGAATGACAGCCAAGGCCTGATGGCTGTCACATTTCCCCCATAAGAAAAATCCCCCAGGATTTCAAAGGAATTAACCTTAATCAAAATGTACAGACAAACAGCTTTGTAGTATTCACACACAATTACAATCATATGGGGCTATCCAATTGAGTAAATCCCACAGCCTATAACCATTACATCAGAATTGAACAAATTATTAATATTAACAAGCATTATTAATATTATCGGTGCCACCACATTCTACCACCACTAAATCCAACACCAACGTGACAGAATGAGCTATTCATTCAATCCGTTACCCTACAGGTTTGTAATAAAGAGTAGCCAGTAGCCACCTGCGCGCCAGAGTAGCAGAACAGCTGTTGAGTAGTCGCCCCGCCCACAGGCACACCTGTAATTAAATCTAGGGGAGCAAACAAAAGAATGACAGCCAAGGCCTGATGGCCGTCAGACAGCCTGATCTTGATCTTCTCCCTTGGCGGTGTCACAAAGTTGGGCACTCAATGCTTATTTGCATTATGTGTCTGCAGGGGATTTGAGAATTTGGGCCCTATGACTGACTGACAATAATTCTGGGGCCCCACAATGATATATAGTATTAGTCAAGTCAAGTCAAGTCAAGTTTATTTATATAGTGCATTTCATACACAGAGGTCATTCAATGTGCTTTACATAAACAAAACCAAACAATAATAACAAATAAAATCATAGAAGGTCAATATAGTCAAAGAATAGTTCAAAAGGTAAAGATCATAATAAAAAGAAAACATAAAACACACAAAGGTAAAATCATTTAAAAATAGAGAATGATTAAAGTCAAAATAAAAGACACACTTAGGGTAGAATAATTGTCGAGACAGACAAATTATAACTCAGTGCAGTTAGCAGAAAGCATCTGAGAACAGTTTGGTCTTAAGTCTAGATTTAAAACTGGCTACAGTTGGGGCCTTTTTAATGTCATACAAAAGTTGGTTCCAGAGCTGAGCCGCATAGCAGCTAAAAGCTGCTTCACCATGTTTAGTTCTAACAGCAGGTTTTACTAACAGATTTTTCTCCTGAGACCTCAGAGGTCTGGAGGGTGTGGACTGCTGAAGCATGTCTGAGAGGTATTTAGGTCCTGCTCCATTAAGTGATTTATAAACAAGCATTAGTGCTTTAAAGTCAATTCTGTGACTTACTGGAAGTCAGTGCAGGGACTTAAAGGGAAAAAATCCGGTATTTAGCACTTTGAGTCCCTTTTCTGATTCATTTTGGATGAACTAGAGTGGTGGACACCGAAATTTTGACGATTGGTCCTGTCTCGCCTTTGACTAGTCAGAGTGGCTGCCAGCAGGCATACTGTAGGCTACTCAAACATGTCCTAAAACAACCCCGTTCATTTTCAAAACTGTGAAACTCACCGAGTGGTTAGTGGTGTTTGTTGATGTTCCAAAACAAGTAGCGTAGCGAAATACAGTTTCTGTCGTGTTTTATTTGCCATTTTGTAAAATCCCATTGCAGACATCCCAACCTGCAAAAAGTCATTTCAGGGTGGTATCCCAAAGACCCCCAGTATACTTAGATACTGAAATACAGATGAATGTTTGTTCAATAATGTCTAGTCAGTACACCAAATCAGGAAGGCCTATTGATAGAAATTGTGATGATAAAATATGTAGATTTTGGTAGTTTGATCTTTTCATGTAGCCTTGGCAACTAGCCATTTAGTATAGGCCTGAATAATATGCACATGAAATGACACTTGTTCAACTCATCTCAACATGTCTTTTGCAACCATTTAACCTGCCATGGGCAATAAGTCACTGTTACAAACAGTGCAGCATGCAACAGTATCATTATTTTTTACTCTTATGAGACAAGGGTAGGCCTACACTTCCGTGTAGTCTGATGCGAAATGGGTCTTAAATGTTCATGTTTTGGGGGCACTCTGACTCTGCAAGACGCTCCTGTTCCTAGATACACTGAACTGCTTAATTTAGTTCGGGATAAAAGAGATAAAAGCCCGACAACATTGAAAACTGATTGGTTGAATGTCAAATTTCCCATTGGGGATCAATAAAGTATCTATCTATCTATCTATCTTGCCTCAGGCACACACGCACCACCCCTCCCTCTCTCTCTCTCCCCGTTGTGTGCGCGCTAAACTCAGATGCATACTGTACGTGATTTAAAGTCTTGGTCTTGCGTGCACGCTTTTGCTTGCTCGCTCTAGATTCCGGGAGATTTTATCTAATTTGCGGGCATCAGGGAGCCGCTATCAATATGCGGGAGACTCCCGGAACTTCCGGGAGACTTGGGATGTCTGCCATTGATTTCTGTTGGAAGACTCATTGCACGTTGATATACTGCGCCACCGTCTATGCTTCAGGTTCAAATATTGAGCAGTTTGTAAATGGTTCCACAATAGCAAATAACACGGTTGGAAATCATACATTGCGCCGATAAATTTGCTTTTAATAATCAACGAACACCACTTACCACTCGGTGAGTTGCACAGTTTTGAAAACGAGCGTTAAGGGTTGTTTTAGGACATGTTTGAGTAGCCTACAGTATGCCTGTTTGCAGCCACACCGAGAAGTCAAAGGCGATTCAAAAACGAGTCAGAACGACAGTCAAAATGTCGGTGTCCACCACCCTAGTTCATCCAAAACAAACTCAAAGTGCTAAATACCGGAATTTTCCTTTAAGAATTGGAGTAATGTGGTCAGTTCTTTTAGTTTTTGTGAGAACCCTAGCTGCTGCATTTTGTATCACCTGAAGCTGTTTGATAGTCTTTTTAGGAAGGCCTGTGAAAAGTCCATTGCAGTAATCAACACTGCTGGAGATAAATGCATGAATGAGTTTTTCTAAATCATCTTTTGACATCAGCCCTCTAAGTTTGGCAATATTTTTGAGGTGGTAAAAAGCTAATTTAGTTATCGCTTTCATGTGGCTGTTGAAATTTAGATCACTGTCAATTAATACACCAAGATTTTTAACAGTATCCTTTGCTTTCAACCCTTTTGTGTCAAGGACAGTGGCAACCCTAAGTCTTTCCTCCTTTTTACCAAATATAATTACCAGTTTTTTCTTTGTTCAGCTGAAGAAAAGTTTGAGACATATTAACAGAGAGGGGGCTCTCTGGGGGCAGTGCAGGGCCCTTAGAATCGTCCTAGGGTTTAGAGGGTTAACTTAAGCCACTTAGCATCCCGATTTGCCACAACCATCTTTTAAAATGGCTCCCAAAATTGGGGAGAAAAGAAAATAGGTGTTCAACAGATGTTCTTTCAAAATGTTGCGTTGCATTGTGCTGCTCGCGTCTCTTGCTATCAGGACACTCCAATTGAAAACAATGGGATTAAACACATTTTATTGAGAATGTTCACTCACAGCATCCTGTTAGGACACAGTATTGACATGACATTGTCATAACCCTAATCCTAACTCTATCCCTAACCCTAAACTTAACCTTAACTCTAACTTGTTATGACAAAAAACGAATGACACTTTATAACAGAAGCGTTATGTCAAACGTTTATGACTTGTTTATGACACGTTCATGAAAATGTAATTTGCAAAACAGGGGAATTTGAGTCAGAGTTGGGTGGTTAACTTGTTAAAGTGGCATCCCAACAATCACTGTGATGCAGTGTTGTACTAGAAAGCAATACTTGAGTAAAAGTACATGTATCGTACTAGAATAAGACTTTGGTAGAAGTGAAAGTTACCTTTTAGAATATTACTTAACTCATTGAATGCCAAGCTGTTTTTGAGGCTTTGTCATAGTGCCAGCAATCTAGACCATTGTTGATGATTTTTGTACAGCCACAGCATATTCTGTGTTATAGCTATGAACACATACAATGGCTCGTTTGAAAGGTGAGACTTTAAGCTCTCAGGGGGTGCAAACCGTGTATTTTCACACGCCTCTGTTCCTGAGAAATCCCAAGCCAAACAGTGGCTAGTTTTCATCAAAATCGCTGTTTTTTTTTGTAGAAATAGAGATATAACGTCTTTCATGAAATATGAAGTGTTGCCTGTAAAGTTTCCGGGAAGTGACCTGGCGAGACTGCCACCTAGTGATAGACCCACGAAAATGGCCTGGTTTTGAGATGACGTGCATGCATCACTGATTCGACCCAAAGCGCCAACCAAGTTATGATAAAATATCCAGATAAAATGTCCAGATTGTGCGTGAGTTTTCGATCGTCATATATTTCATTTTCATTCATCACAGAGTTCCCAAAATCACATATACGGTGTGTTAGAGTGTCTAGTTTCGTAATTAAAAAAAAAAGCTAAAAACGTAATATTACGTTTTTGGCACTCAACGCATGGGAAGGAAAAACGTAATATTACATTTTTGGCACTCAATAGTTAAGTAAAAGTCTTAGGTATCTGATATATACTGTACTTAAGTATCAAAAGTAATTTTCTGATATTTAATGTACTTAAGTATTTGAAGTAAAAGTAAAAAGTAAAAAGCAAGCGGTTTTATTTTCAACTTTTATTGTGAACTTTATTTTGGCTTTCTTATAGTAAAGCATAGAGCATATTCAGGGTTCCCATATCTTCTTAATCTCACTCATCAAATCAAAATCACATTCTTTTCTAGGACTTTTCATGCATAATTCTCTTAAGTTCAAAGAACAAACAGCATATTTTTAGAGCTGACATCAAAGAAAAAAACAGAAACAGAAATGCCAATTTTGTATGAACTTCAGGTAAAAATGAAAAAGAAATAACTTATTTCTTTCAAAAAAATAAATGACCTGCTTGTAGGGAGAACATTTTGGCCATGTGGTATGAGCATTTCTAGGGCTTACTCCCCAGGTCACCATCTCCCTCTCTCACACACACACACAGGCCACCTATGTCCAGCAGCTACTAATATGCCAGTCATTAGTTGAAACTGAAAACGTGTCTGTTCATCTTCAAAAGAAGCGGGTTTTCAAAGTTGCCAGAATTCAGTGTCCGGGAGTTTGTTTTTCTGCTGAAGAGCCCTGCCAGCCTTAACCCACTGAAAACAAGATTGTGGACATGTCCTAAGCTGCCAAAGATCAACACCACTAGCTTACATTGATAGCCTAGGTCACATAGTTTTGTCCGTATGGGTTGGTACTTCATAATTTTATCATTAAAGGAACACCAGGCAACGTTTTCGTGTTAATTAATCATCTTCATAAGTCGGTATATGGGTTAAATGACTCATTACGGGGCGAATGAAGACTCACTCGCCCGCCCCTACTGCCTGTAGGAAGAATATCCCACTTGCAAGTTCGGTGTATTCTAACCACCGACCGAAGCAGGATCAGTTTACAGCACAGAGGCAGGCTAACGAAACGCTAGAGATTGTTGCAAACGTGTGTATAATGGCAGAGCCGGCGAATAAGCAGCGAAAACCCTTGACAGAAGACACAAAGAAAAGGAAAAGAGCTTCAGACCGAGCGAGGGGGAGTTTTGTAGAGAAAAAGCATCAGGCTTGCCTGGTGTCCCTTTAAAAGCCATGTCCATGTAGAGATTGTACACGCATCCTATTCAAGTATAAGTACTTCCCTTCTGTCTCGGTCTAAAAACACAACTTCAGGGGTGTTAGGGATGTTACAAAACACATTAGTGGTGCTGTTGGAACCATTCTGGCATGATACACGAATGTTTGTACATGGTCACATTATCTGGAAGTACATCCTTAACAGTGCTAGCAATAAGGTCAACAATTCTGTCGTGGCGTGCAGTATAAAGTCCTTTGTACATAGTACAGCCATTAACAATATGGGCAACTGATTCGAGGTCATGGTCAGAGTCTGAGTGCATTATACAGTGTGGATGGTGGATTGCAGGGTACTATAGTGCAAGGTTGTATTTGGTGGGTAACACCTGCAGTCTGGCTTTGGCAGAGAAACAGAGGATTTCCTCCCCAACAGCGGCATTTGTAAACATGTAGTGTGAGACAGAGTGGTCGACAAAGTGTAGGCATGCCAACTTTCCCTGCATTCTGAGTCCAGTCCAGTGTTGTTTGGTGTCTGTTTGTTTTATGTAAAGAAGGAATCTCCTTGCTGTTGTATTCTGTAATGTGTGTTGTGCCTCGTTGTGATATACAGTAGCCTCTGCTGTTACAGATGGGTCTGTGACAACTGCATCAGATGCCTGTGGTGCTGTGTGTGAATTGTGTTGTGTCCATTCCAGTTTAACTGACATTCTGTTGCACAGATCATTTAGGTCCGGCCAGTCTGATCGGACTCCAAAGCCTGCAGCTTGTGTGTCCAGTTTCCCGCGGCTTTTCCTTCTAAAGCCTAGGAAGCTGACACACACTGTGATGTCACGAGAGGCTGCGTTCTGGAGGGCCGCTACGTTCCCCTGAGATGGCTGCAGTCACGGACAGCTTTGGCTCCATCTGCTGGGGGAGTTGGAAACTCCACCCCTCAAAAACACGATATCCCAACACACCTGAGACCGATCAGGGCCTGATGAGCTGAAGGGCTTTTTAAGGCCCAGAGACACAGTTGGTGTGAGAGTGGGATTTGAGAGACAAGCTCAAGTTGTGCTCTCAGAGGAGCTACAGACGGCCAGAAGTGGCACTTTCTACCTGAAGACTGGAATACTTACCTGAAGACTGGAATACTTACCTGAAGACTGGAATACTTACCACCGGATTGGCCACGGGCTGCGGTGCTGTCTAAAGTAAGGCTGAAGACTAGTGTTCACAAAGAGATTTACCTGAGGGAATCGGGACTATGACTTTTCGTTTGAAGAGACCTTGTTTAAGTTTTGACGGTTGAACAATCAACCTTATCCTTAGTTACCTTTTTGTTAATTCCCCAGAACTTGATTAAAAACCTTCGTTATACCCTAAATTTGTGTCCTTGCACTGCTGAACTGTCCCGCCGAGAGCCGTGTAGCCTCTCATGATATCACAACACACACACACACACACACACACACACACACACACACACAAGTGCTTCGGACTTATAACCGCAGGGTTGCCGGTTCGAACCCCGACCAGTAGGCATGGCTGAACCTACCTAACTGCTCCCCGAGTGCCGCTGTTGATGCAGGCAGCACACCTCGCCGGGATTAGTGTGTGCTTCACCTCACTGTGTGCTGAGTGTGTTTCACTAATTCACAGATTGGGATAAATGCAAAGACCAAATTTCCCTCACGGGATCAAAAGAGTATATATACTTTTTTCAACAATTATTTTTACAATGGTCTGATTTTAAACACAAATCATACATCATCATACACACATTTTTCGTAAGTAAGTTTTACTTTAACTGTTTCCCCTTTTGTTGATAAGAGAAACCACTTTCACTGCCAGTTTGCGTACATTAAAACAAACACACACACACACACACACACACACACAGCATGTGAGCAACAACTACATCATATTTACACAATTTTTCAACAATTATTTTTTACAATGGTCTGATTTGGAATGGTCTTTGAAGCCACCGTCTTGCTTCCAGTTAGAAAAGCCTGATTCTGATTTGAAGACTGACGATCGGGTCATTTGGAGGCGAAAAAATTACGGAAGGGGGTAGCAAAACACTAAAGATGGAATATTCCTACCATTTGAAGTCTTTGTATCAGAAGTCATTGAGTGGCCTCTTCCATTTTCCATGTTGTATCTTGCGGAATACCTTTAAGAGAGGTTGCACAGAACCATCTGCTCTATAATGGGAAATGTCTGGAGAGAAGAACATGAAACAAGTTTGAGTATCTACTGCCCTCTGGGAAGAGGTACAGAAGCCTGCGCTCCCGCACTACCAGACTCACCAACAGCTTCATACACCAAGCTGTAAGGATGCTGAACTCTCCCTCCCCCCCCCCTCCACCCTCAGCTACATAACATCCTGGACATTGGACCCACAATGGCCGCCTGCACTACTCCACTTGCACACTTGAACACTTGCACACTTGTACACTTTACAACTTGGTGTTGTTGTCCTGAAAACACAACACTTCTGCTGCTCTTACATAACTTGCACCACTATGCCACTTTCTTTATTACTTAGGTCAAACAGAACTACCCAAGCCTTTTATTGGCCTGACTTTGCACTAGTATTTTATTGACTGTCTATGCACAATTTCAACCAAATTTTGCTGCTCTTATTTTTTCATTATTATATGTGCCCTCTTATTTACTTATTTACTTACTTTTTTGTTTACTTGAATGTTATGTTTGTCTGTGGACTTAAATTGGTAAAATATGTCTTGTCTTCACCGTGTGATAGTGAGAAACGTAATTTCGATCTCTTTGTATGTCTGGAACATGGGAAGAAATTGACAATAAAGCTGACTTTGACTTTGAGTAACTTAATTGTTATTAACTTTCATAACCCACTATCAGCTTCTTTACTTTAACACCTACCTTTAATGTCATGATTACATTTTATTAGTGGTGTGTAAGTCTAGGGGCCTTTCACTTTAAGAAGAAGAGTAACTTGTGTCCGTGTCTGAAGGCTATTATTTGGAAATGAGATGTGCATATGTGGATGTAAGTCAGGATGTTTGCTATTTGATTAGTTAAAATAAATACTGATTAACCAAACAACTCGAAGAAAACAGTGCGACATGAAATTCCACAAAAAGCTGCCTATTATTTGTGAATAGGTCTTAGTGAGTTAGGAGTCCTCTCAGCTGTCCCAGACTTAGGTGCTACTTTTAGGGATAAAATGCTTAATAAATTACTCTTAGTAAAAAAAAAAAGGAGTCATAAAGTTACGAGTGACACGCCCATTATTTTTAGGAGTTTTGCCAGTTAGGAGCTACTTTTAGCCTTAAGAACACCCCAGTAGTTTAAATGTTAAAATGCTTAAAATGTTAATAGCTTACATGTTATCCTATTGCTGTAAGTCACTTTGACCACTTGGTTCATTTGACCACGCACATTTCTGAAGCGTTTCTGTTTGTGTGTATTAATCTAGTTTCTCAAACTTTCTCATCTCGTACAACCATAATATAACTTTATAAAAAGAAATCAAACCGTTGGCACGTACTGGAACCCAAACTTGTCCAGAGCCGCAGCAAGATGCCTGGGTTGACTGTAGCACTTGTAGATGTTCCGGTCGTCCATGGGGATGCTGCCCACGTCACTGAAGACAAAGCAATTGTAGTCATGCTTTTTCAGGGCTTCCAGAACGCCAGCATTCATAAGTCTGGCCCTGTTGAATGTCGTGTCTCCAGCCTACATGATTAAGGAGCAAAGCTGATTATTTTTAACATGTTACATTTAAGACTTTTTAAGGCTATTAGTTATGAATTATGAACAAAATTTAAGACTGACACCACACACTACAAAGGAAAGTCTCAGACCCAGAATTACTAGGCATGCAAATAAATACAGGCAGCAATTTACTTTTTATTCATAATCAGTTTTACATGGACCACAGTAGAAAAAAAAATGCATGTCAAAGAAAAGAATTTATACTGGCAGAAAATTACCAGAACAAAGTCACTTAATCGCCATGGACAAAATCTGTCAAACATAAATGCGGACAATTCTGTAAATTCACAGGACAAGAAAAGGTTGCATCTCACAGCTCCAGTCCACGTATTCTTAAATATATCAGATATTAATCTGAATATATATTAATATATTTATTAATGAATATATTAATATTAATTATTAATATTATTAATTTATTAAATTATATTAATATATTAATTAATTATATGAATATATATTAATATCTGAATATATTCATATTAATTTGAAATTTAATCATACAATTACATTGTTTAAATACATCTACGATACATAACCAAGTGACAGTGATAGTAAAGGCTATCAGTGGCGGACCGTCAGGGCCTTCAAGTAACTATTTTCAAACGAATGAAAAATAATAATAGTGTCTTTAATAACACTTTACTTTACCATTTATTATTCGCTTCTTCTTCTCCTTCCCGATCACTCTTGACTAGGCTACTAAGGCCGATACAGATCAGGCCTTCTTGTTAAAGAAATCAGGCCTCACAAGTTTTCGGTACCTAAGCAACCATTAAAAATCATATGTTTGGATTCAGGTTGATTGATGGCTACATCTGACTGATTAGCCAATCAAATCGACCTATTAAGGTTTTGCACCTACGTCATAATGTCATGTGACCGTTTGTTTACAACTAGAGTGGTAGGCAAGAATGGTAGGCAAGGCACTGCAGAGAGTGGTAGACAAGCCTACAACAGTCGGGTTGCATAGGCTACACATAGTTACAAATAGCTTCAAAATTGAAATTTTAATATCAAATATTGACCGGGATGCCGACCACTTGTGTAGGCCCTAACAGTTGGTTTTACAATAAGAAGCAAAAAGGCGACGAACGACCGTTTAGCCTACCTATCCTCGTGGTTGTGGAGGATGATTGTTAGCAGTTGTGAAGTCTTTTATTCTCAAGATAGCCTAATGGTGTAGCCTACTGTCTACGAAGACGTAGGCTAAAATACTACTATCTACAGTCATCCAAAAATGAATTGCCAGAGATAGGCTATGAAGGGAAAAAGTGCAGCATTTTAAACATGGCAAGATTATTTTTACCGGAACAGTTTGTTCTAATTTGTCTCGTGAAATTCGTGCTTGTGGACATCAATCACCTATCTTCTGTCCTTCTATTTCAAGTTATCATGAGTGTCATTTGATTATATAATCACAACAAATGCTAATAAATGAAAACAGAATAGGCTTATGTGCTATAGGCTAACGTTATAGGTCAGGCTAACTCCCCGTATGTCAAAAATAAACTGATTTGATCCTAATTGTTTAGCGATCACACACAACAACTTAACACAGCAACCTCAAACACCACTGTTGAACCTAGGCTACTGCTTCAGTCATGTAAGAAATAAGCAGTTTATGAATTATCTTTATCCGTTTAATCAAGTCCACATGACCAAAATAACAACATATTTAAAGGCTGAGCTAGCATAACAGCCTAATATAGGCGATGCTGCAATGGATAACTAATAAAAAGTTTCATACAATTAATGAACTTTATCACTCACATTCTGAGTTTTTCTGGGTGGTTATATATCCATGCAGATCGTCTTCGAATAAGCCATCGCTGTTATATGATATAATATGTTACAGGATTCATGACTAACGCCATTAATGTTACATGATGCTGACTGACTCTGGCTATTGACCCCTTGCTAGTGACGTCACGCAAAACTCGCGCGAATATTGAACTCCATGACGGACGGCGGAAGTATAGGAAAACCTATGCTGTAGTCGGCGGACGGCAAGCAAAATAGACATTATCTGGTACGTGTTCGTTCGTTCGTTCGTGTTCGTGTACCATGGTTATTTCTTGTTGTGCAGTTGGCTGTGCCAATAGGCAGGGTAAAGCCAATGTTTCGTTTTATCGGATACCATTCGATGTGGAGAGAAGGCAGCGATGGGTTGCTGCTATAAGCAGAAAGGACTGGCAGCCCTCCAAGTACTCGAGGATTTGCAGCGAACATTTTTTACAAGGTAAGATTCATGTATTTCCCAATTACTTGTACTTAATCTGTGTAATGCCATACCATCATCCATGTCCAGATGTAGACCCAGTCAAATTTGTAACATGAGTGGCCTGTGTTATGGGCAAATGCCAACTAGCGTGATGGGGCTGTGCAGTCTAACGTTACCCATTCACAACATAGCCTAATGTCAGAATTCACTGATCAGTCTCAAACAGTGTCATCTGTATCTTACACAAGTGGTTATTACAGATAGATAAGTAGGCTATAAGTCCACAGATATATCAATATTATAGATAGATAGATAGATAGATATCTTCCCTATATGTTATGACTAGGCTGTTGTCATATTGAAGCTCACTCAAATTGAAGCGACTTGATGCAGTCTGAAGTGAAGTCTGTTTGGCACATTACATCATATGTGCCACTAGTTTCACTGATACCAGCCTCTTCTACATTCTCCTCTTCAGCCTCACCTAACACTGATCATCTAATCCTTGAATATAAATAAATTGAATGAAATCATTAGAACAAGATCCATATAATCTAAGCCATATGGATATATATATCTGTGACTGCTGAGATCACCTCTGACCCCTGTGGTGGATGTTGTGGTCCTATATTCAATGAAACACTGATGGAGTGGCGGTTTTAAAATCCCAGTTAAGTCCTATGGATGGCAGTTGACGACCGACTTACTGATTTATTTTATCAGGACAGAAGAGTGATGACCCTTTATCGCCTGATTATGTGCCATCAGTGTTTGCGCACACCAAGTCCCCTGTGAAACGATGAGCCCTGGGACGTCTAGGGAAGTATGAGGTCAGAGAGGCAATGAAGAAAAAAAAGCGTCGGGAGACGTCCAAACGCGAAGCTGCCAGGGCACTCCTCAGTCTCTCAGCTGCGACGAGTGTGTCCTCAGTCTCTCAGCTGCGACGAGTGTGTCCTCAGTCTCTCTCAGTGTGCGACGAGTGTGTCCTCAGTCTCTCAGCTGCGACGAGTGTGTCCTCAGTCTCTCAGCTGCGACGAGTGTGTTAGGTGCCAGGGCACTCCTCAGTCTCTCAGCTGCGACGAGTGTGTCCTCAGTCTCTCAGCTGCGACGAGTGTGTCCTCAGTCTCTCAGCTGCGACGAGTGTGTTAGGTGAGGCTGAAGAGGAGATTGTAGGTGAGGCTGAAGAGGAGATTGTAGAAGAGGCTAATATCAGTGAAACTAGTGGCAAATGTGATGCAATGTGCCAAACAGACCTCACTGCAGACCACATCAAGTCGCTTCAATTTGAGTGTCAGCAACTCTGGGGTGAGCTCTGAAAGACAAGCTGAAGCCCTCAGATCTGATACAAAGCACATTTCAAAACGCTGACAAACTTAAAACATTTACAGGACTGCTGAACTTTAAAGTCTTTATTGCAATAATTAATCTGGTGACGCCATTACTTAAGGATATGGCAAACCTCTTCATCTTCCACCAGCTACTATTATCTTTAAGAGGATCAGGCTTAATCTTCCTATTGCTTTTTTGTCATATCTGTTTGGTGTGCATATGTCTACTATTTCAAGAGTTTTTACAAATGTAATTAACATCCTAAATGACAATTTAGTACCCGTGTGTGTGGTATGGCCTGAAAGAGCAAATGTACTAACATCTCTGCCAATGTGTTTTAGAAAGTCTTTTAAAAATTGCATGTCGATTATAGACTGTTTCGAAATTACAATGGACAAACCAAAAGATCTGAAGGCAAGGGCACAAACATATTCCCAGTATAAATCTCACAACACCATGAAATACCTAATAGGTATAACGCCACAAGGAGTAATCTCCTTCATCTCCAAGGGCTGGGGGGGGCGGACAACTGATCAGCACATTACAGCAAACAGTGGGTTTTTGGATAATCTCCTACCAGGAGACTTGATCCTAGCAGATCGTGGCTTTAGGATTCAGGATCAAGTTGGCTTGTACTGTGCGAGGGTTGAAACTCCTGCATTTACACGGGGGAAAAAACAGCTGGGTGCGGTTGAACTGGAAGATTCCAGGAAACTGGCATCAGTCCGCATACATGTGGAGAGGGTAATTGGTCAAGCACGGTCCAAGTACAAAATGTTGCATGGACCTGTGCCCATTAGTCTTCTGATGAAGTCATCAGAAGAAGAAGAGTTCACCTCTTTTGACAAAATAGTCAGAGTGGCATGTGCCCTGACGAATCTGTGCCCCTCAGTGGTGCCAATTGATTAACTTTGAAACCTCTCTGTTAAAGAACTGATTTAAAACGTAGTGAGATCAGTTATTAATCACATTTATTTGAGTAACAGTTCCAAGTGTAAATAGTTGTACCAGTACATACATTTACAATCAAATGTTTACTTCTCCATGTAGCTTTTCTTTTCTTTATACATATTTACTGGTTTGTCTGTGGTGTCTGTCTAAAAAAAATAAAGTTCACCTTTACCTTGGTAACTGGGCGCTGTTGTTTGATTGTACATACACACACGCAACCAAAATTTCATATTAAGTCATATTAATTATAAGTCATATTAATTATTCTTGATAAACACTTAATGTTAAACTAAAATAATAAGGCTAAAGCAGATAGTTGGCCCTACTCCTCCTTCAGTCCTTGTAAGTCTGTGGACTGTGTTTTGTCTGACAGCAATCTATCTGGGCATGTATATGTCTTGGCCAATAACTCAGATAAAATGGCTGACCTATAAAAGGCCTCGACATTCTGCACTGCTTCTGTAAAGAAGTCGGCATCAGGCAAAATCCTCTGTGTTCTCAATGCAGAAATGTTTCTTTTCAGTGGCGCTGAGGATTCCGGTGTCTTTGGCACAGTGTGGACACTTGATCTCCAAAATACCATCGCCACAGCAGGACAGCAAGGCATCTGGAGATGCCCCAAGGTAGGGACGGGAGGGATCAATGTGGAGACCGGCATCACAAACACTCAGGTCCTGATGCTGTTGTGTGGCGTAAGCCTCATTACATTTTCTGGCTTTTTTTAATTCATGTTCACATCCCCATCTGAAAATTAGAAAAATCATGTCAGTTATCATAGCTCTATCAGTGCCCTTTACATTGGATTTCCTCTCTCATTTCCCTAATAACTATAAGTACTATAGATGCCAGTACTGAAAATTGGCCTTATCTTAATAGCACATAATATTCTCTAGTATCATATTCTATCACAGACTAGTTTAAAATGTGTAAAATTAAATATAACAGGAACATTTGGAATACATAAGCAAAGGACCTACACCATACACCTGAGAGGACACATACAGTAGATAAGGGCACTCAAAGACATTTGAGGAATGTATCTCATCATTTTGTAACTTCATGTTAATAATTTGTAATACTGACTGCAATAAATATTCAATAATAAATGCATTTCTTTGATGTTTTTTAACAAGCAGGGGCCTTCTACATTAGAACACAAAATGTTTTGCATACATTTAGTTGATACGTAACAATTCAAAGCACAGCTAATGTCTTTACTCACTTACACTATGGTGAAATTAAAAATAAATTGAATGTTTGTGTCATTATGTCACACATGCCTGGTCTACTGTTGAAAATCTGTACAGATCAGGTAACAGATCTGCCCTAATTAGGGATTTGAAGGATTTGTAGGGTCTGTCCTTGCAGCTGACTTGAACCTGGATGCCGTCACCCTACCAGCCCCAAGTATGTCAAACCATAGCCTTTGACTTTCCCCTGTTGTCGCGTCTCTTCCTCAACTTTTAATGCCTACAACAATGCAAATTATAGAAGAGACACCACCTTTGGTTGAAACTGTTTACAGTAGTCCCGCAATATGCGTAGGATACCACTCTTCTCTGAAGGGTTTGGAGTTGCATCATCAGCTCAATCTCCTCTTTTGCTGTCTGACGATTCCTAAACGCCCCAGTGCACTGGCCAAGGATCGGGCTGCAAAGCCTCTGCACCCTACCTCGACTGGGAGGCACTTCACCCTCCATCCTGACTGCTGGCAATCATTGACTAACCCCATGTACTTGGAGAGCTTCCTCTCAAACGTTTCTTCCAGGCGATCTTTCCATGGGACTGTCAGTTCCAGCATTACTACCTGCTTGGTGGCCTCTGATACAAGGACGATATTAGGGCGGAGGGTGGTGACTGCAATGTTGCTGGGGAACTTCAGTTGTTTCTCAAGGTCCACCAGCAGCTGCCAGTCTCTTGCCGAGGTCAGGATGCCTGTTGGTGCTTTCTTTGCTGAGGCAACTTTCTCCCCAGCCTTGACAAAGGTGATGGTGTTCTTGGGGATTGTTACCATGTTCTTGACAAAGGTGATGGTGTTCTTGGGGGGATTGTTCTGGGATCTTCACCTTTCTCCAGAAGACTTGCAGGATTTTCCACAGCCGCAGTAGCAGTTTGGGACAGTTTTTGTACACCTTGTACGAAGTGCCACTTGGTCCTGGAGCGGAGCCTGCTCTAGCTTTATGGACAACCTCTTTGATTTCCATCATTTCATCCATGTCAAACTGCACCTCTGGTTCAGGTGGGTCAATGAGGATGTCACAATATCCCAGCTCCAGCTCTCTTCTGGGATCGCTGAACATCTGTGTGAGATGTTTGGTCAATGTCTTCCTTTGAAGAGGACAGTTTAATGCTGCGCTTCTGGCCTAGCAGGTCTTCTGTGAACTTGAAGGGGTTGGTGATGAAGGCCTCTCTTTTACGTGCTCTCTCACGTCTCCTCCTCCGATGCCACTCTGCCCGGCGAAGAGTAGTTATCCTCTTCCGGAGCATGGCTATTAGTTGGGCTAAACCAAAGCGTTCCTCCTCTCCTGCCGCTTTCATCTCCCGCCTTATGAGGTGGACCTTCTCTGCTATGTGGTTCCTTGTGTAGGACGTACCCGAGCTTGTCCTCTCCTCTTCACCGAACCTCTCAGCTGCCATCCTGACAATGATTGTTGTCATGGCTTGCAGCTTCCGTTCCGCCTCTCCCTTTGCTACAGACTCCAGAATTTGATCCACGTCAACTGCTTCCACAGCGTAGTCATGGTAGCTGCCGGCTACTTGATCCGCCTCCGTTACGATTGGGTGCTTGAGAAGTCCGGCGCCAACACTTGGAGGTTCCGAGCACTGTGGGGTGACTCCGGGCACGGCCCCTCCTGCGACTCACCAGCTGGAACACCTTTGCGTTCCCCCCAAACACTTCATCTTTGCTTAGTGGATTTTCAAGCCACGCACATTCTTACATACTTTCCCACACATACACTGTGCGCTCATAGTCGTTTGTCCATTGAATCAGTCCAATTGAGGTGCTCATTCTCGCCCCCTCTTGGGCACCCCTGGGGGTATCTCTCCATTGAGTTCATTGTAGCTTGATTTGGGTGTCCTCCTCACGGTGAACACAGATTGGGTTGCCAGCCCATTCTGCCCCGGTTGCCGTCTCTCCGAGCCGTCACTGTCTCTCCACTATCATGCATAATATTAAGTTGTTATCCACTTCGAAAAGTTACCCATTTTCACCCTGTCGGCGTTGTGTACTGTGTATCTCTTTTTCTTCACTGCTGGCCCTGACTTTGATTGTAGGCCTATATCCTCCTCCGTCTCGCGCCCCATTTTATCAAACCAAATCGAACCGAAATTTCTTTTTTTTTACTAGGCTACCCTCTTCAATCTGTTGCCTACCCGCACGCACTCACTCTCTTGGACATGCTTCCTGCGCGCGGCTGGTAGTTGTTAGGTGATGGTTAAGGTAAACTTTCGTTTCGCAGGTCAGCATTACAACCAATCAAATAAGCGCATGCCTGCCTCCAACAGCAGGATTCAATCAAGATAACTAAGAAAAATAGGATTGCAGGAGCGGAACATAGGTTTTATTGAAAGTGAAACTGGGGAATACTTACATACATACATAGAAGTGCCTTTGCACCAAAAAACGGGACATTTGGTGTCCCGGGAAAGATGATCAATTTTCCGGGACAGGTATTAAAAAAAGAGAACAATCCCTGGAAAACCAGAACGTGTGGTAACCCTAATCGGCATCTATGTGAACATTGTCATTTGCCTTGGTTTCCTGCCCTGCTAGTTAGTCTGACTTTTTATATATCTGTGTTTTGTGGACATTATTGGTGAAATCCAAGGCGTGGCCATCAGACATTATGAAATAGGCAACAAGCAGTAGTAGCAGCATAGGGCAATACATTTTCTGACTTTTATGTTTAATATCACGGTGGTGTACTGAGACATTTTCTTATAATTTTTCTGTTGAGACTTTCTCATAAATACGTTTGGCAAACACTGTAGGATAGCCTACTGTAGTTCCACATTAGCGTTTGAGTAATCAGAGTAGCAGCACAACCTAAAACAGTTGCACTGTAACGTCAACGTTAAAGCTACAGCTAAGTAGGAGAGCCCTATAAACAGTCTGAAGCAAGTTTGCTGATGTCAGATTAAACTATTAAATGATTTGGACACATCATTGTAGACCTGTGGCAGTACCATATGTGCGTACAAGTCATTAATATAAGTTAGGGAACCGAAGCTTAAATATTTCTAAATAGTCTGCACAAACCCATACTTGAGCGCACTTGGTGTTCACTTTCAATATGACATGGACTAAATTGCACGTCTTCACCGGACAGTAGCAGGCAGCAGATTGTAATGAATATGGGTGATAAATAAGTAGCCTAGCCTAAGCAGCCTATTCACTTTCAGAAGATCTAAGCAATGCAGAATTCAGCTCGGAACATTAATTGTTTGTCTAACGAAGATTCTAGAGTGCTACACAGATTTGCGTGAGAAAGAGAAAACTTTTTCCCCCCACCGTGAAATGCTGGGAAATTGCACATTGTAACGCTGAAATGCAAAAAAATCTTCCCCCCCGGAATGCCCCCCTATTATTATTTTTGTCAAAAAATAGTCATCATTGAAGGCCTAACCACTGAACGCACGGTCCGCCACTGGTTATATACTGTTGCTGTCATGATATTGCATAATATACATTAATGCCTCACATCAAACGACCACATAATCTCGGGATCCTACTTCGGTTTGGCTTTAGGGACCCTCTACTCACTACCACGTAAGTTACATGCCCTGGTCACTTCCAGGCTAACGAGTTTTGACTAAAAATGGTAAAATCGAACTTTCTCAAAACCAGGGCTTGAAAACAAAATTATTTTTCAAACATTCCATTCCGAACGGTTCAGGTAGGCCTATGTTTAACGTTTTCGTTCTTGCATGCGTTCCGCCACCAACATATCGGTCCTGAACCGGTTCGAACGCAAAAAATATTGTTCGTTCTTAAAGTTCCGCAGTGTTTGGCGGGCCTATCAAGTCTATTTTTGTGGACTTTACCTTAGAATAGACGTACTCATTATTTCCCCTTGATTTAGCCTATACCGTGAAGCTATGCCCAAAAATAATAAATCACAGGCGGCATCCAAAACATTCAGATGGGCTATCCATCCCATAGCCTACAGACTTACTGTAGGCCTAACCTATGCCTATAAATAATTTCTTATTAAAAGTATTTCTGGATACGTGCTAAACTCCTTACCTGGTTGTAGCCTAAGTTTTATCCATGTGGAGATCTTCAAAGGCTTGCGCTATAATTCCAACCCTGTTTATAAACAAACCTATCTCAAATTTCCCTTTTAACTCTTCTACATAGAATAGGCTAGAATTGCGCAAACATTTCAAATCCCAACTTTAAAACGACAAGGTGTGGACAGGCAAAATAGGCTATTACGCATAGGCTACAAACAATTTCCAAATCAGTTTCAGTAGCCTACGCTACGAGCTGGCCTAAGATCCGAAGTGGCAGACAGATAGGTTACATTACAACAGCAAGACAAAATATACACATTTGGACCAAATGTCCATTTATTCGTTTTTTTTTTTTTTTTTTCAAACTGCAGAAATCAAATTATTAGGCTGTTCGCCTACAATCAAACGAGTAGAACACTTAGGATATGCCTTTGAAATTTTATAAAATATATAGAGAACGAAAAGAAAAAAAAACGTTATTAACCGGTTTTGTGGATTTCAGAATAACGTTTCTGTTCCGGAACAGTTGAAGACCATTTTGTTTTCGTTTCCGTTTCCGCTCCTCGTAAAATTCCGTTCGTTTTCGGTTTTCGTTTTCGTTCCTTGAACCGGTTCAGAGCCCTGCTCAAATCACATCCGAATGACATTTTGATGTCAACTCAACGTATGTACTCCCAATCATCCGTAAATTGATCTAAAGTGCATTTTACTCCGGATAATTCCTTTAAACCAGTATTTGGAACTGCCCACCTCAATGAACTATGCTAAGCTATGCTAACAGTGGGTGCTGAGTTACTGAACGCTTCGTTTTATGTGTAGGGACCCTGAGCAAGCTACTGACGAGGTTTGGTGCTGTTTTGAACATTATTACTGGTTAAAAAATGTGATTTGGGGCTATAGGGTATACCAGGGCAAGCTCTAGTGGTTGATCAATGAAAAATACTGTCTCCACGGCTAATTTGATGTGTTTCATGCAAAAAAAAGACCCTGGGGAGATACACATTAATTCTTTCTTATTCTCAGACCCCACATAAACCCTGAGGAAGAACAAAACAGGGCATTAGTTTAGTCAGAGTATTAGACAGTCCCTCCAGGATTTCGCGAGGATTTTTTGAGATTGTTGCGATCTAAAATGCCTGATTTCGCGACAACTTTTCTAAAACATTGTGATGGAAGTTGCGGTATTTTTAGCTGTTTGTTGCGAAGAAATTGCGAGAGGAAGTGAAAATTGCAAAAATAGATATTTTTTTTTAATTGAGGGTAATTAAGGTTAGTAAGACCAACATTACACTGATCATCTTGATGCTTATTAAAGGTCTCATCTCATCGTTTTTTCATTAATTTTGCAGTGGTCTGTAGTATTGATGAATGCCCTGTGAGCCGGTTTGGTGAAAAAAAATGCTGCCCCGCGGCCTGTTTCATGCTGTTCTAGTTTGGTGGGGAAGGTGGGCAGGGAGGAACGACTGATTTTCGCCTCTAGTCATGAATATTAATGACATGCTAATGAATTCACCCCTGATTGGCTAACAGTACTGTGACGCTTCCTCCAGTGCATCCTCATCCGATTCTGCCTGTGCTATGCTCCATATTCAACTTTACAGTGCTAAAACCTGGCTAAAACTTGAGTCAAAACTGTTGCACAAAATGTCTTCGGAGATACAACTTCATGTGTTTGATCCTAATATTCAGAGGGAAGAAGAACCGCTTCCTGATCGCTTGTCGGTGAACGTTGGTTTAATAGAATGGTAACAATTGCCTGTCAGCTTAAAATTTCTCCTAAAAGAGGTAAACGTTTGTGACAATCGTCTCATCTTGCTTTCAAGTAATAAACAGTTGGAAACTTTTTAAAATAAAGACCTATTTCTTTACACAGTCAAAAGTCTTTGCAATCTTCCTAGTAGATATTTTACTTCACAACACAGGTAAGCACCCTAAATGCAGTTCAGCCACTGACCTAGCCTGCTAATGATATCGGAATAGCTAGATAGTTATGGTTTGAATTCCATGGTACTATCATTGAAAGACCACTTGGTCATAGCCCAATATATATATAGATCTAAATGCAAACACGCCTACCTAGCTATATTTTGCTGTACCAGAATGCCTACAGAAGCAGAGAATGTGTGCTGCAAGACTTCTCCGTAATGAGAACTATGGCTTTGATAGCCTGACAATGGCAGAGGTTAGCCTACTCAAGTTGTTTTCTGTCGCATTATGACAAAAGTAGCCTACTATAGTATTTTGGGACTAAATATTACAGTAATCTTATAGGAATACTATAGTATTTGGACATACCATAGGTACTATAAGACTACTATAGAAAAACTATAGCAGTTATAGGATATTATAGAGTTATTAGTAGTACTTTTACAGTATGTCCCAATTATTCCTATAAGATTACTATAATATTTTGTCCCAAATACTATAAGATTCCTATACTACTTTTTTGTAAGGGGATTGCTCATGTGGTTAGAAAAATGGGCAACACCAGTACCCCTGACCCTGTACCCAGGATTAGAACCAGTCTGCCTTAGCATAATGTACTCCCTTCAAAATGCACTAAACATTCGACTATGACAACTATAGCCCTCTGTGAGACAGAAGATATGAAAGGTAAGATAAACCTTTAGCTTAAAAGGGACAAAAACTGATTAAACTCCTAAAACAAATATACAAAACAGGTCAATTTTCAATAAATAACTTTATTATATTTACATACAGCAGTACTCAAAGTGTGGTCCTAGTTATCTCAAGTGTTCCACAAGTAGATGTGGTAAAATATAATAGATGAGTTGTTTGCAATATTGAACCAACTTGTATGTAAATCCAAACAGTTCTGCAACACTGATGTAACCTATGACACCATAAGCAAGGTGCAAAGACAACAAGCAAGGTGTTTCAGTGAGAAGGCCTATTGTGTAATATACTGTTGAAGTAGGTCTACTGTTTTTTTTTTTTTGCTAGGTGGTCTGTGAAACACTGACAAATAGTAATATTGCAGTCTATTAAAATAATGCAAACACAAAACATCCAAACTATGCACAGAATTAACGATGTCCTCTTTTTGCCAGACGATGCAGACATCTGGCCTACAGATCCTTTGTAAGATGGTGCTGGGATTATTTAGGGAAAAAGGTCTGGGTTGCTGTTTCGGCTTGTATTGTCCTGGGGATCCGAAGGGACAACACACAAAACACATTCATTGGCTGTGATGATTCTATTACATTGCTATTTGATTGCGCTGGGCCATAGGTGGAGCCATCAGGTTTTATTGTGGAGATGTCGCTTTCATCCTCCTCCTCCTCCTCTTGATCAACCCGAGGTCTTCTAGCTGGCCTTGGATGAACAGGCTTGATGGCAGTAGAGGTAGCAGGCCCCCATGCCCATGGTGTATCCGAAGTGCTTGTATCAATACTCATACTTTTCATGAAGTATTCTGTTTGGGTACCTAAAGTAAATAAATGTGTATTACTGTCAAGTTACAAGATACTAATAGTACACAGGACATTCACCATCTCACACAAAACTGTACTGGCACAATGGAAACAAAAATATTTTAGTGACTGTGGTAAGGTGTATGATTTACTAAGTAGCACACCCACAAGAAGACATTCGGTAATATCAATTCTATCTGTTATGCAATTCATAATGGGTTTCATCAGGTCCATTTACACAGGTGTATTAATCAAGCACCATGCAGTCTACATTCATAATTGAGGTGCTTGATTTTATACACCTGTGGAAAGTGACCTGAAGAAATCCATGAATTGATTTTCCCAAACATTGACGAGCACATAAGAACCTGTATTAGCCGACTAGAAAAAGACTTCTAGAAACTAACTAACACAACAATAAAAGTTAGATCACAAACCTTTGCTTCTAACGTGATGACCTAATGTAGGCTAGAAAGCTGTGTAGCCTGACATGAGGATGTGCTCTGGAAGACATACAAAACACTAAGTAAACAGCAAGTAATCAAACAAAACATCATTGTAGGCCTACAAAAGGTCAATGTAATAATGGCAAGAAGACATAAATTAGACTGAAGTGTAAATACCTGAGCTCTAGTGATAGCAACTTAGCCTAATAGTGCACGGGTATTGTGTTTTTGATTTTCCCTGTTTAGACTAGAACAATACCCGTACTTAGTTGAGCATAAGATATTGTTGCTAATATTATTATTTGTGGTTTAACACTTAGGTTAGAAGATTATAGGTTCAACAAGCTAAATCTCTGGGTAGTGTGGTCAGTTTCTTATGAGTGTAGCTACACCAGGCACGTAACTGAAGCATTCCGTTTCGTTATGTAACGTTACTGCAACAATTAGCTTCAATAGGCCTAATCAATGGAAGTAGCTACACCTGGCGTGTTAGTGGCCTGTAGGCTACGTTCGGGAAAATAGACCATTCCTCTAATGGATTTCACCAGAGCCCTTCCTATAAGCCTCTCTCATCTAAAAATGGCGTCTCTTCCGTTTTGCTACTTTAAGACGGATCGCTACTTCGGTCATTCGAACACCGTTCACGGTGAATGGCAATTAACAAATGATTTGCACAGGGCGGTATTATGTACCTCTGTGTACCAACAGCAGATAAAACAACCATATTTGAGCTTTCATAATTTTCCGCAATGTGGACCATCGAAGAAAATGGATTGAAAGCCATCAGAGAGAGGAAGGCCCCACTGTTTAACGTCTCTAATAGCACAGTCGTTTCTAGTATGCATTTCCATAGCAGTGACCTGTACAAAACACCTAGTGGTTTTAACAAACCAGAGTTAAATAAGACGCTGTACCTTTTGTTTTTCATGGGTCTCTGACACAACCAAGCCAGGAAGTCTGTTTTTTTGAGGACAACTGAGAGACTGGGGTTTGATGTTCATGAAGTCCAACAACCTTGTGAAACTTGGTTGGTGTTGCTAGCTAGCTAAGCTAAGGACCACAACTACACGCATACGACCAACCCCTGGTAAGATTTGATCTGAGTAGATGAACTGGCAAGGAGATAAACAGCCAGGTGTACATTTGCATATACATTATGTGTTTATTTGGAGGATTTTACTGGCTCTGTGCACTAGATAATGTAATTTAAATTGTACCAAAAACGTAAGAAATAACGTTACAATGTGCAAGTGTTAACTTCTTAAAACCACGGGTGACTGATTAGCCCTGATGTGTGCCAGTCTGCTCGGTTTCAAGTTGATATTTAAACACAAATTTAGCTTCCACCTTTTCCTAAATACACCAGCCTAAGGCATGATATGAAAGAGCCGAACCGTGTTTGTGTTATGGTGGGTGAACGGCACACGTTTCGCTTCGTGTAATCGCTTTTAAAAACACCTAAAGATGAATGCTTCAGTTGCTGTAAGTGTTTTACTTCTTTTAAACCCGTGTATAGCTCAAGGAGCACTACTGTGTGCCAGTCTGCTCTGTTTCAAGTAGATATTTACTTGATTTTAGCTTCCATCCGGCTACATGCACTACGTGGAGTTTGTCTCTAGTGCTGCACAGAGCCAATAGCCCTAGGTAACAAGCAAAGATATATAGATAGTAATGTTAGCTAGGTTTAGACAGCAAATTGTGTTAGTGTGTCTATTTTAAACTAAACGAGAGATTATTTCATACATTTATATTTCATACACCTTTTACTGAAAACAGATTATTGGGATGTTGTTTTTGTGTCACAGCACTCATAACTTACTACAGTATGTCATCATTGCACACTACGGTAATTGTAGTGTACGTAATTAATTAATAAGCATTGTTGTTTACAGTTTAGCAGGATGTCAGCATCAGGAAAATAAGCTATTCTTGATATGGACTGAGTTTAGAGGTGCTGTGATCTGTTTAATTATTTCTACTTTTCTCTACTTGTCTATTTGTTTACATCAGGTAGGTGCATTGGATGCAGCTCACACGAGGATAGTGGAACTGGAGGTGCTGATGTTGGTCACGTGAGTATTTTCACTAAACTTAATTGTAAAACTGCTCTTATATATGCATACGCACGCACCCATACACTCCCACATGCTAAGTTGTTAGTAATAATCACTGAATCCGAAATCAAGAAAATACATCGAGCCCACATGCTGATCAACAGAATAATTGTAAAACAGACAAATTGAAAATTGAACAAAGCACGCACGCATGCACACACACACACTTATGTCTTGTCTCCACCGTGGGATAGTAGGAAACGCAATTTCGATCTCTTGGCTCAAGAAATTGACAATAAAGCAGACTTTGACTTTTGACACACACATACACTATTGAAGAAATACGTCCATAAATGTGGAACGATAAAAAATATCTAATTTGTCTTTCAGAACTTCAATGAAGGACTCGTCTCACCAAATCCCCTCCTCTACACGGAAATGTCTGACTTGGTGTCGGTGACTGTCACACCAGGGAAGGCCAGTGACCGCAAGCTGACCTTGCACCTGGGTGAAATTCGGTGACTCATTTTAGTTGAGGTTTCTCCCCAACGAACTTGATGTGAGGTGCCTCGTGATGCTGGTGATGTCTGGCCATTTCACCTCCATTAGTACAAAGTGGGGAACCTGCAAAGGATCAACCACCTGACAATCTAGGCTTGCACCCAGATGTATCATAACGATGCTGCAGTGGGAGACCTTGACCTACCAGAGATCCACGTAGTGGTGGAGCACTTCTGGCTCCAGCCCCTGCCGCATATCTGCGGTTTGCCACATTCCCTTGAGGATCCTCCCTGCCAACCACTTGTTCCTTTATTTATTTATATATATATATATATATATATATATATATATATAAAATAATTGGTTTATAGTTTGTTCATTGTGTTCATTTTGGGTGTTCATGTATTGTTCCATGTTGTGTATTTCTATGATGTCCACAAGTTTTTCAATAAAATATGTTTCTTGTTTACTTGTTACTTTGACACTAACCTTTTATAGGGCATATATAATGTGGATTTTACTCTGCAGCGTCCCAATGTTTTTGTTTTTTTAATGACCAACTGGTTAGGTTACGCTTACCTGAGTGCATTGGCATGTGCAACAATGTGATTACAGAGTCCTCTACCAACACACAAAACAGCATATCCCCGCAGTCTTGCTGGCCGAAGTAGTGTTAGTAATAGCACGGTGAGTGGAACATATTAGCAAAAGTTTCTGAACCTTAAGGGGGCATGTCAACCCATCCCATTACCACTTATTTCATGTATAGCGCCACCTAGTTAAAAATTAAAAAGCAAAAAATTAGGTGTTTTCATCACAATATCTCTGGCTGACAAGGTCAAAACTGCACGAAATTAAAAGTGTAGGATCATTATGACACCCTCTGAATGCATGCCAAGTTTTGTGTACTTTCGTTCATGGGGGGCCTTACAATAAAATAATTTATGTGTACATTTAGTGACGTACACCAACAAGGATTCCCGGGACACTGAAAGACCGGGGTACACGAAACTTGGTGGGCATGTACCCCCACATGGATAGCATGGAACCGTCATTTTTCGTTTTGATCTGTAGCCCCCCTGCTGGACTGGACCCCCCCGAAAGGAAGGCAGGGCAGACACAGTTCTCTGTGAATATCTTGAGAACTGTAGGGCCTAGGATGACCATTTTTTCTGTATGTTTGCCTCCAGGGGTCATGTTAACCCATTTCATGTGCACACATGTGCATAAACAGATACACACGCACACACATACATTCACAGTAATCATACGTATGACACATACTCACACAGTAGACATATGTATGCATGCATGTACAAACACACATACGCAGATAAACACAAGCACGCACGCACACACACACACATAAACATGAACGTGTGCACGCACACATGCACACAATTCAAGAATTTCTCAGAATTATGAACAGGCAAGATGGGGGTGGGGTTGTATAAAATGAATTTTACATGTGAAATCTATGAACTAATCATGTTTTGGTACTTGTTGTCTAGCAGATACCAGTGAGAATTGAGTGTGGATAATGCAATTTAGTGAGACAGTTAGAATCATATAGGTCTTTCAGAAAAAATGTGCTGGACTGGGCGGCGGTCATATTTTGTACCGCTCTGCGGTACATCTAGTTATCTTAGTTATACAGTGTCTGTTTATTGCATAGTCTGGGGGCAACAACTTTTAACTGTTTGTTAATTTGGCAGGCAGGGTTCTCGCTGGCGGGAGGCTAGTCAGTCACCTAGTGGTGGTGCAGTAAAGATGCACATTTTGGTGTGAATTATCAGAATGATTGCTGTGGTCTGCGGTGTTACGATCTGAGCTTTCTTGCTGTGCGTGCTTGCATGTGTGTGGGCTCTAGGGCACATTATCAGTAGTCTGCCTCCCCCAGGTAAGCCCCTGCCTTGCTCATCCTGCTCCCCCAGGTAAGCCCCTGCCTTGCTCATTCCACTCAATCATGCCTCCCCTATGGAACCTGTCTGTTTGTTGTGATCATTTTAAATAAACAAAAGTGCAACAAGAAAACATAATACATATTTCTGTATTTTCCTAACCCAGACTAGTCTTCATGTCTTTTTGCAGCTATCCCCCCTTCCTTTTTCCTGGCTTCAGTTAAACAAACTTGGTCATGTTTTCACTGAAATTCATCTCTGCCTCATGTGCAATGGTGCTCTTAACTCATTCCCTTAACACAGAGAGGGAGCGGGAGACACAAACACTCACGAGCACACACACAAACACACACAAGTGCGCACACAGACCGGAAAAACAGGAGATACAGGGGAACCAACAAAATAGTCCAACAAGGGGATAATAGCCTCGGCGCTAAAGTATGCTATATATTGCAATGATGACCACCCACACCCAGTAATCAATAATCAACTAGATACAGCGTGGAAGCGCGATTTCTTCCAACCGTAGCCTAGGCCTACCAGAATACATTCTCACAGCGCTGCTCTGCAGGCCTGTCAGTATTTTCAACGCAAATGCAGCCACTGTCTGGATATTGTCACGACTGAAATTGCTGTCGTCACTCACGTTTCACCTTAAACATCCACCAATCCAGATTTATCACTGAAATACTTGCCATGAGCAGTTTTAAAATGTTTTCAAACAATCTTAACACATTGTAAACTAACTTCACTATTCCAGTAGCTCAAACAAATAGTTGCCAAACCACATCAAAAAGTAAGCAACAAACTAGCATAGGCCTACATGAAGGAACCTCTTTAACTCCGAAATAACAGGAAATGGCCTGCTTGTCAACCAGGCATCAAGCCTGCACAACATCAATATCTCTCAAATTCAATACTTTCATCAAAATTACAAAGGCAACTTTGCACTAAACTGTTTCATTCAAAATGTCTATCTACAACACTCACCTCCACATTAGGAAAAGCCAACCAAAGCATTGACCATGCTTTGTAGACTTCACCTTCAGCAGCCAATTGACCAATCAGCATTTAAAGTGACAGGACACACAAAACCCAAAGTCAGCAAACAGGACATGAACTCATTCTGTTCTTTACATAATAGGGTCTTGCTGAAAGTAAAAAATCTTTAGGCCTAATGCAACCTAGAACTCTGTAAATTCTTTACATTTCGAGGAGACCAGGAGAGAACCAGCAGAAGCCTCAAGGGGGCCAGTCAAGATCACTGCTGACTCCTGGAAAGGCGTGGGAGATGCGCGTGGACCTGGACAAGCAGCTCGTCTTTCCCAGTGAGATTGGGGACACAACCCTGAGGCCAGACATTGTCATGTGGTCCACAGCCGCCAAGCGAGTCCTCATAATTGAGCTGACCGTTCCGTGTGAAGAGGGCATACCAGCTGCCCATGAGCTGAAACGGGACAAATACACGGAGCTGGCAATGGAGTGCAAGGAGGCAGGCTGGGCAGCATCCATCCACCCAGTGGAGGTTGGGTGCAGGGGCTTTGTAGGTCGGGTCAGTGATGCAGCTCCTCCGCGCCACAGGAACATCAGGGGCAAGGCTGCAGCGAGCAGTCAAAGAGCTGGCAGAAGAGGCTGAGAAAGCTAGCTTTTGGTTGTGGGTAGGGAGGAAGGATGGCAGATGGGGTCAGACACCCCAGTAGGGTCAGATGCAGGGAGTGGTATAGGGAGACGTCCCTGACAAGCCACTTGCCCCTCCACCTGGAGATGTACTGGCTAGGGGGCGAAACATCAGTGATAGGTGGCACCAGCTGACGACCTTGCATCTGACCCGAAGGGCACCGGAGGAGGTGCGACAGGCATAAGGCCAAGCAGGAAATACCATCATGAACCTGTATACTAAACTCGCATAAGGATGTGACTGATCAGTTACTGAAGGTAAAAGTAAAACCATGGCAAAAAAACTATATATATATATACTCATTGAAGGTGTATTATTTATTTAATTTGTCATCCTGTTACAGTCTTGTACACTACAAGTTCAATTTTTCCAATCAGTTGTCTAAAGCCATAAGAACTAATTATAGTGCACAGTCTCCCCATATAGTATGTTATATATTATTTCATTGATAAGCTATTTCTGAACTGGAAAACTAAATAATACATTCACTGTACATAATGGCATATAGTTGTATGACATCTCAAAGAATCTGTAACAAATACAGTGGTTTCCAATGGGAATACACACATTATGTCTAAAACATGCAATAATAAAATTGTCAATGTAAATATTTAAATTCATATTCAACATGGCTAGACACCTCAAGAAAATATGGTTCTTGTGTCCATAAATGATGACAGTTTTACACCCCCGCCTATTCAAACCCATATCCCCAACTTTTATACTGAAGAAGCAAATTGTACGCCTTGACATCACAACACATGTGTCTTAACAGAAAACACTACTCAAATCTATGATTTATTTTAACATCACATCCTTCTACAACATTTTTACAATTGCAGCAGGGAAAAGCTGACCACTCAAGAAATGCTGATTGACATTCCCCAGATATAACTGCTAGGCCTATGTGATTCTTTGTTTTGTTTTTATTTCTATGACAACATAAACATGTTAGATATTTCAAGTCTTTTTCAAGTCTTTCAACATATTTGAAAGCAAAGTGAAATAATTATATGTTTAGTTCCTTGCTGAGCCATTGTAGGCTTAGCCCAAAAGCATGAAAGAGGGCGCAACATGTTTCTTCGCTGACTATATACAGGCTTTCTTACTTCCTTGATATTTGCATCTAATTACAATGGCTCCTCTACTGGACTGGTCCCATGACTACAAAATCTATATTAATTGGGTCTTTGTAATTTCATGCCATTAAAGTGTTTTTGTGCTTAGCCTATTCAATAGCTCTATAATGTGAGCTTGTACATTTTGGATTGCTTAATGTTGTTTATGTCTCTTCCATTGTTTTAGTTTGCTCATAATCTAGTCTCACACTCTGGAGTCTTGTAGTGCAAGGCCAGCTTTACACAAATCTTATCGGGTAAGGTTAGTTTTAAATTTAAATAAAATTTGTTTAAGACTACTGAGACATTCAGATCATATCTAATTTATTTATAAGGATTTGAGTAGCAATGAAATGTGTATGCTGCTTTCTTTTTTTGGCTTTGGTATTCATTGGTTTTCACATCACCATTTTCATCAATAACTGCAGGGCATACATGTTTGATATTTTTGTAACAGTCAAGACTAGGTAAAGTGTCTTCGAATTAGTGAGTGATGCAGTCTATGTGACAAAGGGAAATGGGAGCAAATTGTGATTCCTTGTGTTTTTATGACTACATAAAACATGTTAGATATTTTATCAAGTCTCTCTCAAGTCTTTGCACATATTTGAAAGCAAGCTATATATACATATATATATATAAATATATATATATATATACATATATAGTTCATGCAAAAATAAGAAAATAAAAACTTTCCACCAGGTGGAAAATGAGTTTAACACCACCAGGGTGCAAAATAGGGGCCACAAAATTACAATTTTTTTTGTTACAAATTACATTTGTTTTTTAATGTTCATCAGCAAGTATCAATTCAATAATAAAGATCCATTGTATAAAGCAGTTAAAAAATACAATGTACTTCCTTCAACCTGTTTTGACAAGATTTTTTTAAACAAATATTGAACTAAAAATTGTAAAGAAAACATACCAAAACATTTCTAGTTTTTACATCTTTAATAAAAAAAAAAAGATGTCCAATGTTCTATTCAGTAGTTTCTAGGAGTTAAATTCAATAATAAACATACAGTACATTATATGAACCAGTTTAAAAAAAAAAGTACAATGCACTTGCTTCAACAAGATTTTTTTAAACAAATATTGAAAAATAAAAAGTGTAAAGAAAATATACGGTAACACTTTATTTGAAGGGGTCTACATAAGGGTGACATGTAACCGTCATAAGAATGACTTGACACATGTCATGTACATTAATGACACATTATTGATGTTTATGACTGTTGTCATAATGTGTCATTCGGTTTTTGGAATGTCAAGTTGACATTGTTTGGGTGTCATCATCATGACAACTTGACATTAGCCAAGATGACATTATTTGATGGGTCTTTGTCATGACAACTTGACATTAGCCAAGAAAATATAACCCGTTTACAATATTGTCATGACGACTTGACATAGCCAAGAAAGAAATGCAAGGTGTTTGGCATGATATTGTCATGACAACTTGACATATAACTGTGTTTGGCCTGACTTATCTTCTAGGATTGTAAAGTGAAGGGCCTGAACAATTGACTGTCATGACACCATTATAATTGTGTCATGAATACTTTCCTTGACCTGTTACCATGCCAGCTAACCTAACTATTGAACTATTCATATACTAGTCTTTAAGCACCATTTCATTGCCATCATTTCTGCAGCTTTTTCAAATCATGCAGGTCTACCCAACACACCATTACGAACATGACGGATTCCTAACCAGTAGTACCATTCAATCATTTTAAGGTGTGTTTTGAGGGACTAAGGGGTTCGATTCCCCTGTTACCAGGCGTCATATTTGTCTGTGTAAGGGGCACTTATTTTAATGTAGAGTGAAGCGCTGCCTTGCTAAGGAACTTTTCACAAGAGGAGTAGACAAATGAAAGTACCAAAATAGTTTACCCAGAACATATAGCCGGCATTTATTAAACATCCAATATCATACAGTATGACCTTGTTTCTCTTTTCTGTCCTTTTAGTTGTGAAAATCAGTATTTCTCTTAGTTTTCAACCTTTTCAAACAAGTTGAGAAAAATATAAAGTAAAATGACCTCAGAGCTTTGATAAAATAACCCCAAAATAATAAAGCAAAGTCCATCTACCCGGGTAGTATGCTTTTTTTTAAGTGGTGAGATCTCGCGATTATCTGTAGGCTACGATGAAATGAAGAAATATTGAGTAGAAGCAGTTCATGTTGCAGGCAAGATGATCATTCGTGCCCTCTGCTCTTCTGCCTCCAGTGTCCAATGGCAAATTTGTCCAATGGAACACTCTGCATAGCAGGGCAACAATTCAATTCAATTACTCTCTCGATACATTTTAGCAGATCTGGAAATATAACTCATATTCATGAACTGTAGTAGCTTATTCTTATTTTTAATCTATACATTCACTACAAAGCCTACGTGAAACTTCAGCACTAGCATATCACGTTGTAACATGGCTTCAACATAGCATGAATTAGCACTTCAAATCATTAAACTCATGTTCAACTCCGATTGGTTTTTAGCTTATGCAGTACCATCAATACATTTCCACACAATGCATTAAACAACTGAGTTATATGGAAGCATATGGGTAGCTTTATTCAAATGAGAATGCAATCTGCAATATGCAATTCAAAAAGACATTACATTATGCAATTGCAAATTCATTATGCAATTTAATATTGCAATTTGCAATAATTTCCAACAAATTGTATTTTAATCTGCAAAGTGACAACGAAATCCTAAAATCAATTCCAATAATTTTGGTTAAAAAAATAGAATAAACATGGGTTGAATTGCATTCCATTTTGCCATGGTACTTCAGTCTCAAATTTCAAATGGCAATTCATTTTGCATTTCAATTTTCAATATTCAGTTTCATCATTTAACTGTCAATTCGTTTTGCAATTTAATATTTAAAGTGCAATGTAGGATTGCATTTTAAAAACATATTTGGCAAAACTGTCAATGCCAGCCTGAAAACATTTTGGATTATTTTGGGAAAAACATTTTGCCATCACCACGAATAACGATGGTTCCATGCTATCCATGTGGGGTTACATGCCCACCAAGTTTCGTGTACCCCGGTCTTTCAGTGTCCCGGGAATCATTGACGGAAATTTGGGCATGCGAAAAAAAAAAAAAAAAAAAAATCTGACTAAACCTATATGACCGCCGCTTCGCTGCGCGGCGGTCATAATAATGTCATCTTGCCTAATGTCAAGTTGTTATAATGATGACACCCAAACAATGTCAACTTGACATTCCCAAAACCGAATGACACTTAATGACAACAGTCATAAACATCAATACTATGTAATTTATGTGCATGACATGTGTCATGACATTCTTATGACGGTTACATGTCACCCTTGTGTAGACCCCTTCAAATAAAGTGTTACCAAATATACACCAATAGATTACTAGATTTTACATATTTTTTATTCTATTCGGTTATTTCTAGGAGTTTGAGGGTGTCAATAGGCTCAAAGTCACACGGTTTAAGGTCAATTATGTTGTAGTCTTTTGTATGAGTCACAATGATTGATTTCAGATCTAAGAAATGTTCCTTAATGTCATCAGTTGTGGTGTAATGAAATGGATATGTTTTTAGGTAGTGAGCTATAGCAGGGTGTGTCAGTGTAAATGTGATGCTATTAATGAGCAGTTTTCCACTGTATCTCGTAGTTGTTTGTGGGCATGAGAAATTTGCACTTTGGGCAAAGGTGTTTTAGATTTGTGGGTGTGAAGTCTGTTTGTGTAGTGTTGCAGTGTGTACAGATGGTTTTCTTGTCTACATGTAGGCCATTTAATTTTGGCATGGTTACCAAAAACAGGTTATTGCAGCAGAATCATGCTGTTTGACAAAAGTTCATGGGCTGCCGATGTCCACTGTGACGTTTGTGTAAAGAGGGTTCTTCTCGACACTCACGACACGGTACTGCAGAGAACTGAGACCGTCGCTGTTGATGGTTTGTCCAGTGAGTCTTAAGTTGTCAAACCTGCACCAGAAGAAAAGGCAATACATCAGGGAATGGTGTGTGTGTGTACAGTAGGACTCAACCAGCCACCATCCCCACCACTCACATTACGTACAGTACTGTGTTTAGGATACCAAGTGCCAGAATCTTTCCAATTACAGTTTTTTTTCAATCGCTAACAAGCACTTACCCATACTTCAGATACTTTTTCTAAACTCTTAACACCGACTCTCACCTACAAAACACAATTGGCCAAATGGATAATTTTTTTAATTCTCTTCTAACTCTTCATTTAAAAATAGAACACATTTTTCTCTGCACACACTAACTTTACCAAAACACTGGAAATCTGACTCGAAATTAAATTATTCTGTCAAAGAATAACACTTGTTTTCATTTCACAAGGTACATGCAGTCAATCAAAGTACATCAGGTTTCAAATGGCTATTGTTGACATTACAACTGCATAGGCTTTTATGTTTCAGTTTTACAGGTATTTGCATGCAAAACATGCAATCCACCGTTTTTTACACTAAATTTCTTGGTTGAGAACCATATGTCCACATGTAATGTTCACATTCAAAAGTATTCCAGTAAAAAGCAAATCATTTTTTCCCTTTACTCTTTACTTCTATCCTGGCGGGCCACCCTATATCATTGAAATGTATAGTCTGGAATCGACCCATTTACCTTGCTTAATCCAAGGGGCGGGCAGAGAATTGTCTTTCAAACTGCCTAGGCATGCAATAGGCCAGCGCTACGACCAATCAGAACAAAGATCCGGTCGGCAAAACGGCAAATACATCCTCCTTCGAAAGGAATGACTTAAGTGCATTGTGTTGCTCAACTTTCAAAGAAAAGCACAAGTCTAACTCCTCCAAAGTTGACGCCAACGCCGATTCAAATAACCGCTCTTCGTTCGCCATAGCCACCTTCCTTGTTGTTCACCGTCGCAGGACTGTCGTCATCCTGTTAAGCCCGCCTTAAGACTCTAACAAAATAGAGCGCTGTGATTGGATGACGTCCACGGCGTCAGCCAATAGAAATCCCTATGGTTTGCTACTAGATGTACAGGCTGAGCAAATTAATTTGCCGCCGCTAGGGTGCGTCTAGATTTCTAGGCTAGTTTACTTCAGGAGGTACAGTAGAAATACTGTTTACAGTATGATAGAACAGAAAAAGTTTTACAGTATTGCTTACAGTGAACAAAATATCCATGAAACACACAAGCATTCTGAACAAAAAAACAAAAGAAAAAAAAACACAAAATTACTGTATCTAATATTTGCGATCTTCAGGGTTAGGCCACATGTTTTCATCAACATCACATTGACTACATGGTCAATGATAGTGGCACGAATTTCCTCACTGACAACTGTTTTGGAATGCCACCACCACACATTCTTACACCATACCTGGCCCTCTCCTTGGGCCTGCTCTTCTCCCTGCATCTCTCACTGCTCCTGCACCTCTCACTGTATCTCTCACTGCTCCTGCACCTCTCCCTGCATCTCTCACTGGGCCTGCTCTTCTCCCTGGGCCCCTTGCTCTTACTCTTCCTTGTCCAGACATTACAGTGTTTGTCTTTTTCTGTTTCTGTTTCCAAAAACATCACTCCTTTGATCCACAATTGATTTATGTTGGGTAAATTGGGCCAACCATACCCGATTCCAGTCTGGCTTAGACTCAGTGGCAGGGGTTATTTTTTTCTAATACATTGACACGTACACAGTAAAAGGAGGACTTTGAGGAGTGATGTTTTTAGAAACAGAAACAGAAAAAGACAAACACTGTAATGTCTGGATGAGGAAGAGTAAGAGCAAGGGGCCCAGGGAAAAGAGCAGGAGCAGTGAGAGGAGCAGTGAGAGATGCAGGAGCAGTAAGAGGAGCAGGGCCAGGGAAAAGAGCAGGCCCAAAGAGAGGGCAAGGTAGAGGTGTAAGAATGCGTGGTGGTGGCATTCCAAAGGTTGCAAGTGATGAAATTCGTGCCACTATCATTGACCATGTAATCACGCGATGTTGATGAAAACATGTGGCCTAACCCTGAAGATCGCAGAGATTAGATGCAGTAATTTTGTGCTTTTTAGTCCCCCTCCTTTTTATCTGGGCTTTTTGCTGTTGTTTTTTTGTTCGGAATGCTCTTGTGTTGTTTACTGAAAGCAATACTGTAAAACTTTTTCTGTTCTATCATACTCTACAGACACTTCAGGTAGGGGCGGCCACAGCCTAACCTCAGTGAAATGTTTGTAAAACTTAACCATGATACTAAATGGCTTGGGCAACGGTAGCATGATAACATGGTAGCCAGACAACATGAACCGCTATGTTAACTTGTTCCACTTATAACAACGTTATTTGACTTCTTTTAATCATACAACTACAGTAAATTTCTCTGAATGCTGTCAGCTGGTTCGTGGCGCAAGTGGATAGACGCCTGACTGCCAAGCAATCAGGTCAATTTATTCATGGTTAAATACCCACCTGAAGTTAATTTATGCTATTTAGGTGTTTTTTGGGTGGCATATTCATGGTCCAGTGCATGTAGTGCTACAGAGGGTCCCCGTTAAAAATTGACACTTCATTCACGATAATGGTGATTCACGCAGCTGGGTGACATGTGATGTAAGTACAACTGCAGCCGCTTAGGGGCAGCATAGTCCGCTGTGGCGTTCAACGGTCGAACTGGACGGCGCATTCGACAGCAAGGGCTGTGATTGGCCGAGTTTTCAGTGCGTTTCTCTGTTTTTAGCAGCCCCTGCAACATGCTAATCCACTGTAGCCTAAGCTTTGTCCATAATGTTAAACATAGTTTTGGATTCAGTGGCAAGATTTCTTGATTGTATAGTGCCTGTCTCTCAGTAATGTTTTAAAATGAGAGCTTCGTCAGCTGGCAGTAGGCTACTTTGTCGGTAGTCATGAGAAGTTCGCTTGCTAACAGAACATAAAAATGCTGCCCAGAAACCTTGTGAATAGTTCTGACACTAACGAACGAGGTTGAAATATAGCCTTTGCCCACAGCATCTCCTTAACAGTAAAGTTAACAAAATGACAGCATTCATATGACAAAGGAAAACTAATCCGGTCACTCAAGACTGTGCCGCAGCCGTGGGGCAGAAGACGCTTGGTGGCCGTCCACAACGTTATAAACTTAACCTAAATAGTCGGCTGCTGTAAGCTACAATCGGATTTTATTGTATATCCCTGTTGTCTCAATGATGATAACATCTCATTTCCGACTATATTTCAACGTGTGCCGTTCATTTGCATTATTAACATAACATCATTATTTTTGTCATTTTTGGCGAAGACATGCATTCCGTTAGGGATATTGAACATATTTAACATTCTCTAACCATCATTGATTTGAATTGGTGCAGTTGTCAGCACAAAAACTCATTTTATTCTTTTGCTCTTTTGCATTGCTCTATGCTGTTCTATGGTGCTTTCTGCCTCTTGGTTGCGCACGCGTGTTTTCATGGCGTTTCATAGAAATCCATATATAATGGCGATAAAACGACTTGTTGGCGTTTTGGGATATTAATCTACATGTAGGCTACGTTAAGCTTTAAGGATTGTATGTCCTTAATTTATTTATATAGGCCTATTTAGGCTACTTGCGCAAACCCTGGATACTTTTATTGCCACACAACAATATTGGTGGTATTTGTTACATTAGCTTCAAAAGGCACCGCTTCAGAAAGCTGCACTGTTTGTGAAAGAAGGGGGTGGGGGAGGGGAGCTTGCAGCCAAGTGTCGGAAAAATGCATAGCCTACAACACAGAACCCGCTTCTCGCATTAGTCACTGACAGTAGACACGCTTCCAGCCTAATGACTTTCACACATTTTGAATGATTTACAGTAGGCCTAGACACATTAGCGCTCCACGTGTAGAGACTGTGCAGAATACAATGTGTGAATGATGCTCAATGATTTGCCAATAGCCTATAATAGTCTTCTGCTGGGTTGCATGTACTGTATAGCCTACAGTTTTACTGTACATTTTTTCAGCCTTTATTGGTTAAATGACCATTTTTATTACGAAAATATTTCTTAACTTCAAAAACTCAGTGTCTAAAACTCGGTGTCATTCAGACTCAACCCTCTTGACGTTTGGTGATTAATTGACAGCTGTTTTGGGACACGTTAAACTTTCTTTATAATGAGCGCATAAAACGACTCGTTGTTTGGGACATTAAGCTACGTTAAGCTTTTTTCACGTTAAGGGTCCTTAATTTATTTATATATTTAGGCTACTTTGCGCAAAACCCTGGATACTTTTATTGCCACACAACAATATTGGTGGTATTTGTTACATTAGCTTCAAAAGGCACCGCTTCAGAAAGCTGCACTGCTTGTGAAAGAAGGGGGTGGGGGAGGGGAGCTTGCAGCCAAGTGTCGGAAAAATGCATAGCCTACAACACAGAACCCGCTTCTCGCATTAGTCACTGACAGTAGACACACTTCCAGCCCTGACTTTCACACATTTTGAATGATTTACAGTATGCCTAGACACATTAGCGCTCCACGTGTAGAGACTGTGCAGAATACAATGTGTGAATATATCGTTTCATCGAAGCCCAGACTAACTCTATGGGGTTCAGATCCGGCGACTCTGCCGGTGTTGGCACCCAGTTGATCCCCTCACTCTGAATGCAGGCTCTGACACTGGTAGCGGTGTGTTTTGGATCATTGTCTTGGAAGAATCTATGTGTAGACATGAGGAAACGCTCTCTCAAGTATGGACCGGCAACTTTTTTGATGATCTCTTCCGCGTAAAACTGTTGATCCATAATACCATCAAAAATGAGGAGTGGGCCCGGGCCACAACGCGAAATTCCACCCCAGACGTGCAGTTTGACTGGGTGCTTAACTCTAGGTTTTGCCATGCCCCTAAAGTTTGTCTTTCTCCAGCACTGCAATGCAAAACGTTCCAATGCCACTGTTGACTCATCGGTGAAGAGAATGTCATCAGACTTTTCACCAGCAGTCCTCCATTCTTGCGCTTGACGTAGACGCAATTCTTTGTTTTTTTCCCGGGTCATTGGGATAAATCTGGGCTTCCCAAAGTGCCAGCCAAGAGCCCGGACTGCCTTTCTCACTGGTTGAATGCGTGATGTTGGTCCCGAAGACCACGCTAAGATTCACCAACAGAGCTACGGCCAAGTGGGCAGATACGGATGCCTGCTCTTCAGGTCCATCGTCACAGAGGAACACTATAAAGTTCCCTGCTATGGGGAGGAGTGAACTGAAGGACTGCATCAATAAGATCAACGAATTCCTCCGCACAACACGCAGATCTTCCCAGGGATTCAACGTGCTTTAAATTTAGACTGTAGAATGTAGAATGTAGACTGTTCATTATTTCAATAAATACGTTTTCTCTGAAGCACTTTCCCGACTTCGTGTTTCTATAGGCTAAGCATATCATGGAGATAGAGTAGAAAACTGGATTTAACTAAACAAATGTAACTAAGTAAACTGATTGTTTACTCTACAGTAGGCTATGTTCCCCCTCTCAGGCTGTACAGTAGGCCTATTGAAAGTAGGCTAATGAGCTCAATAGACACGTTAGCGCTTCCATTAGGAAACTTTCGTTGCAGACTTTCACAACTGATTGTTTAGCCTACAGTAGCCTACTGTAGGCCTACTCTACAGTAGCCTAGGCTATAGGTTATGTTCCCCCTCTCAGGCTGTACAGTAGGCCTATTGAAAGTAGATCACATGAATGATTTACAGTAGACACATTAGCGCTCCACGCAGTGGCGTAACTAGGCCTAGTAGGTGCAGCAAGTGCAGTCGCACCAGGGCCTGTGACCTCCGTCGCTACCCCCGCAATGCAATTGCTGGAAAATTCTATACCGGTCCTTTCTGACTACCTGCGTGCCTTTGATCAGGCCTAGACTACAGCGCAGACACTCGCAAATAAATGGGGGTTCAGAGTACATTTGAAAATGTGAAGAGTGAAGCGTCACTTTGATTAACTATCGGAAGATGAACGCTGAACCGATGCAGAGAGATACTTCAAAGTGCAGGTATTTAATGCAACTCTAGACATCATAATCAGTCAGCTCTCCCAAAGATGTGCAAGCATGCGGGAAACTTGTTATGTGTTTGAGTCTTTACGTCCTATGATCCTTCAACTCGCAGGTGATGATGAACTGCTTGAAAAGGCAGTACGTTTGTCAGACCATTATAGCATGGACATTGCACCGACATTCCCAACACAACTCCTCTCATTTAGGTCTTGCTTTAAAGCAGAGATTTCACAGAAGTCATCTATTTTTCAACTTGCCAAAAGGCTGGTGGTAGATTATGACAGTGTAACATCCACATTTGGGGAAGTGTGTACTGCTCTCATGTTGTTTCTACATTGCCTGTGACTGTGGCAACAGCTGAGCCGATCTTTTTCCAAATGTTCAACAATTGCTGGTGTACAGGCTATAATCAATTAGCTAAATCATTTGTCCAGCTGTTTAAACATTTTTTCGTGTTACATTCAAATGCAAAAGGTGCTTTGATATATTTTGTTTAAACGTCGGCAAGCAGGCATGCTGCGGTTGCAATGAATGAGGATAATTGGTTTTGCATTCATGTGTTATTTTTTTGCATTTTGAATATGACTCGGCCCAGCACGTCTACTTTTTGCACGGTGCTTTCTTAAAGGAGCTGCACCATCTTACAACAATTGCATCTACATTATCATATTAGAATGTTTTGTCAAGTGTGTTTAAACTACCGTGATCAAATTAAGTTTCCGTGCCCTCGCTGAAAGTCTCTTATGCTCTTATGTTTTTATCGTTACACTATCAAATCTATAAGTAACCCGTGACAAATAGGGTATAAGATATATAAACTCACGCATTATTGTATTATCATATATGTTTGGTAATGGTTCAGCTTTTCTGATTGTTCTACTGACTTGGAAACTGCATGATGGAAGCAGTAAGTCAAGTCGCATCAAAATAGTAGTGGCAGAACTCCAAAGTGACACCTTGTGGTTGTTTGTGTCAACTGCAGTTTGTGCCATTTCTGCTGAGAAAATGGGGATCGTGATTCCTGAAGGAACCCGTCCAAACTTAACCACCTTAGTCCAGACTACTGAAGTTTTGTAAACTATCATGGTCCAAACTTACAAAGTACTATGTAAGTACGACAGTTTTGGGAAACGGTCGTAACTTACATGTTGGTAAGTTGAACGATGCATCCTGTTAGTAAAAAGCTAACCTCCGTAGTTGTACGGGAAACGCATTCCAGATCAGCTTGTAGGCCATTAGCAATCTGTTTATTTTATTTTTGTAACACCGACCTTAACACAATGCGCCACAGAATTATGTGCAGGTGCCCGTTCATGTGCTACTAAACGTCATTAACCACCTTAGTCCAGACTACTGAAGTTTTGTAAACAATCATGGTCCAAACTTACAAAAGTACTATGTAAGTCACGACAGTTTTGGGAAACAGTCGTAACTTACATGTTGGTAAGTTGAACGATGCATCCTGTTAGTAAAAAGCTAACCTCCGTAGTTGTACGGGAAACGCATTCCAGATCAGCTTGTAGGCCATTAGCAATCTGTTTATTTTATTTTATGAAGCCTATACATTAGATCACTTGCCACATTCTCACTTTCAATAGACAGATACAATAGCCATTGGTCAAGTATTGAGTATAAAGCAATTAAGATAGTAGCCTATACAAAAAGTACTTTATACTATCATAAAAACTCGTTAAAATGAATAGCATTTTGCAACTTGACAAAACACTGGATTAAATATTGTAGGCACAGGAGAAAACTTGTACATCCATTAGCCCGTGGGGAGATCACATGCCAGTTGCCTCTCCCTTCAGTGCTATGACTCTGTTGATGACTTTGTCCAGATGGTCTATGTATTTATTGCAACGTTTGGCTGTGAGTTTGTTTCCCCCAAAAAACTATTGCAGATATCAATGCGTCTTTGTTCATGGGTTTGGCCTCACAGCAGAGGCTTAAACAACTATGACCCACGTTTTGGTTTCGTATATTAATTTGCCCTACTTATTGACTTCAATGTAGTCAATTGACAGGTTATTTTTATTTTTATCTTTCTGTACAATAAACAAATACATCTGCTTTATGCTGCAGAATTACGCACTTGGCCAGCCTATAGAACGGGCACATTTTGGAGAGAATAGAGAATGTACGCACGCAAGAATCTGTAGGCTATTTGTGGCTGTTTACCAGCAAACAATGTTTAATGCATTAACTTAAGACGTCAAACGTTTTCTAAACAATACAAACAGAGAGGATGCAGCAGGCAGCAAATGTAGAAGAGTAATTTCCAGTGGAAGAACAAAATGCTGAATGAAGCCCAAAGATATGAAGGCATATCTGGCAAGTTGTTATTTTTTGAAGACGTAAATGGTTGGGCTATAGGCCTAGTTTGCAAGAAGGAGACATAAAGCGTGAGCATGTCACACTATCCACAGCTGTGGTAGCGGGGGTATAGGAGGATTACTGTTAGCGCAGGATTTATATAAAATTCTTCAACAGAAGGCCTGCCTCGAATGCAGGCTTGCCCAAAAAAAAAAGACCTGTGGTTTGTGCAGCCTACAGTAAGTAGGTCTTAGTGAGTTAGGAGTCCTCTCGACTTCTTTTAAGCTGTCTCAGAGGTGGAAAGTTGCGTTCGTTGGGGGCAGGGCCGGATTAACAATTCATAGACCCTTGGGAACAAATGTCTGATGGGCCCCCCCTGCCCCCCAGCCAACGTGAATCAGGCGGTCGGTTAATAGGCCTATATCGTGAAGATTTTGTCGTGGAAAAACTATCCACTTCCCAAAACCTCCAATCTAACTAGCACTCTGATGTCAAAGACCCGAAGGAGAACACCAAGACGAGAGAAGCTGAAGACTGTTGATCCTTTATTCACCGTATTGCAGTGATAATACAATCCAAACAGCGTCAGGACTGGACCGTCAGGCAATAGAGTGAAGAGTGGCAGCTGCTACCCCGATGAGATCTGATCTAAATGTGCCTGAGCTCTCTCTTTTATGCTCCCAGGGGCCTGGGAGGCGTTCCTATCCCCAGGAACGTCACCAGGCCCCTTCTAGCCAATCAGAACGTTTTGGGACCTGAGATATTGGTGGAAACTCCTCCTTATACAAACATTAAAAAATGTGCGTTGTCAGGCAGAATTCATGTATCCAGGTTCTATGTGTCCACTCTTAGCCTTTGACCGTCCAGTCTCATGACTTCCAGTAAATGCTTACCTCCACTCTTAGCCTTTGGCCGTCCAGTCTCCTGACTTAAGCATTATTTCTCATGACTTAAGCATTATTTCTCATGACTTAAGCATAATTAATAACATGCCTACACATGTCCAGACAAAGTCACCCCATGTCCAGATATGTCCAGATAAAATCACCACATATTATATAAAATCACCACAATTTTTATTGCCATTTAAGGCACGAGCGCATCTGTGAGGCCAAGCCTCACCAAGTGGCCCGTTTGTTTACAACTAACATTACATTTAATTAAACTGCTTATAGGCTATGCCGAAATAGTTTCAACATTTTGAATATCAGTGTCGGGTGAATTAGGAAATGTTCTCAAAGTAGCCTTATGGCTGAAAGCTGCTTGGGATCCCCCCTGTCAAGCAATAACCATACAAAAAGTTAAAAACAGATGACATGATGCTGGCCACTGACATAATGCTAAATAATATAGCTTAGATATTCCAATATATTCGAATACATGTGTTTATTTTAGAGGGGATATTCGAACGCCATTTTGAGCAATTTTGACAGCCCTAGTCCACTGTAGACTACGCCAATCGCCTATTAACACCTTCCACCTAACCCCGTGAGTGGGGGTCGCTATAATCGCGTGTGAAATAGCACCATTGAGTAGCCTATGCGAAATAGCCTTAAAATCGTCCGGTTGTGTGCCTTCTGGTTTCTCCACCTACTGGTTTCCTTTGCGCATGCATGCGCTGCAGCAGTTGTCAGACATTCACAAACAAGTTGTTTTAGGCAGTTTGAAGTCGCTTTTCACGCCATGAGCCGGCTACATTACAGCCACGGACAAAAGACATGTAAAAAAATATATGTTTTGAAAACTAGCATTAAACTGGATTCGATCCCGCAAAAGCAACACACGCGTGACTCTCTCCAGCCTGATTCCCTACTCTTTGAGCCAACTAATATGTTATGCGATACAATTAACTATTGTAGGCTACCATCAATTAATAACGTAGGCAACACCCAGGTAACATGTTGTCCAGGCTATCTGAAACAAGTGGTTGCCCTGCATCTACAACAACTGGTTACCTTGGGCTGCTACAGTAGTCAGTGCACTGTGCACAGTAGGCCTATGCTACTCTTTGTGGTTGATCAACTAAAAATAAAAGATGTATTTGGTGATGACGTTATTGTAGGCCTAGTAGACCTAAATTCTGAGATTCTCTCTATCTGCTTTACTTTTGTGAGTTGCGACCACCTAGGCTATGTTATAGACGTTCTATGAGGTACCAGTGTTTAGCTGTGTCACAAAACAATAAGCTTTGTCAGACTACTTTTAAAATGATATTCAGGGCTATATACATTTTAAAACATTCGGGCTGAAGACCACAAAGCCTTTATGCTAATTCTTCAGGTGGGAAGTGTCATGAATTTGGCAGGAATTTTCATACAAGAGACGCTCTCATTGGTGGTTAGTATATGGAGTAGGGGATTGACAGCAACATACACTGTAGCCAATCACATTATGAGAGATGCTGAATTTAACATTAACTGCAATGTTTGATTTTAACCCTTAAACAGGCAACGTGCACTACGAGATACATACTTTTTAACATCCTGTATGGGGCACAATATTTTTTTTCAAATCAAGTTATCAGATATCAAAAGTCTTGTCTGTTATCAGTATCTAGGTCACATGATTTGGTTCAGGTTATCTGTCATCGTTTCGTCAGCCTGATCAGAAATCAAAATGGCCGCCAGTGTTGGAGCTATGCTGACCATGAGGTGAGTAATTATGTATAAATCATAGTTATTTTCAATAAAACAATCATATTAACTCATATAACTGATTATAACAATTGTCAAAATAGATTGATGAAGGAAAACAAAGTCTGTTAGGTGTTAGTTTAGCTATTTTGAAATGTATGTTTCCCACAAGATAAATTGCCAGATTAGCGGTATAACATTTGGTCAATGTGTATTCTGTGCAGTATTGAAAGTTTAGTTTCAGACAGGAAGATACGTTGCCAGATTAGCGGTAGGAAGATATACTAATATACACTGCAAAAACAAATGTTATCAGGTACAGGTATGTACATTATGACAGTGTAACCATATATTTCCCCACAGAGTATCACAGTTAGTTCTTTTTATGGCAACAAAAGATGTGTGAGAGTGATAGAGGAGATCCCAGAGGACTCAGGCAGTAGTGATGAGGATGAAGATGAGGGAGCAATTATGAGGCAGAATGAGGAAATAGAGAAGCAAAATAGTTCTGCTGAGGAGGAGGAGGAAGAGGCGATGGAACAAGCTCCCAAAAAAGCCAAGGAGTTTAGGTGACAGTGCATTCATTGGAGGGACATTTGGTCATATTTACTGAAGTGAGCAGGCAAACCATCTTAACCAATATGCTGTCCCTTATTGGTGTGGATGGCTCGCTAAAACTTAATTTCCCTTGTCTTATACACACAGCACAACACTGTTAGAGTTTATAACGGCTATATTTTGCTATTATTTTGGTATGAGGCAGATTAATGTACACAAATACTGACAAATGACCAAGTTAACTAATTTCATAACTGTGTGTGTGTGTGTGCAACCTGTGTTTTTTTATACAGTTGGAGGAAGAAAAGATTTGAGCACCAATCCTCAGCCAGTCAGACAGAATTCAGAGCACCTGATGAGATGTCTTCTCCTTGTAGCTACTTTGCCAGATTTTTCGATGACAATCTCTTCCATCTTATTGCTGAACAGACAAATCTCTACAGTTGTCAACAGATTGGATGCAGCATTAACACCACTGTAGATGAGGTCAAGTCATATGTTGGCATTAAGTTAATCATGGGAGTGGTGAAAATGCCATCTATGGATGATTATTGGGCAGAGGCCACACGTTTTCCCAAGGTCGCTGATGTGATGCCAGTTAAAAGGTTTAAATGCCTCTCAAGATTCATCCACTTTCAAGATAACGACATGTCTGACCCTGCCCAGGATCGTCTCTGCAAAGTCACACCAGTTCTGGAGCATGTAAGAAAGAAATGTCTTGAAATTGAGAGTGAGAACCAATTCTCAATAGATGAAATGATGGTTCCCTACAAGGGAATAAAGGCTGGGTCCCTCCGACAATATCTTCCGAGCAAACCTCACCATTGGGGCTTCAAGATCTTTGTTCGAGCACGTGTATCTGGGATAGTGTATGATTTCCTGCCATACACTGGAAAAAGCACATTTCACTCAGGAGAGGGTACTATCAAAGGAGTTGGGGCCAGTGTTGTGGTTGAACTCTGCAAGACAATCAAGAACCCATCAGAATGTGTTGTCTACTTTGACAACTTCTTCACATCCATACCACTCATTGTGCATCTAAAAGAGACCTTAGGCTTGCAGAGTCTGGGAACCATTCGCAAAAACAGGCTGACAGGATGCAGCCTTGAGGATGACCGTGCCCTGCAGAAGCAAGGAAGGGGCAGCTATGATTACAGGGTGGATAATGAGGCAAAAGTGGCTGTGGTGAAATGGGTTGACAACAAAGCGGTCACTCTAGCTAGCTCCTGTGCTGCTATAAGCCCGGTTAAAGAAGTCAGGCATTTCTCCAAAGAGCAGAAAACAAACATTGTGTCACAATACAACGTCCACATGGGCGGAGTAGATCTTGCGGACATGATAGTGGCCTTGTACCGTACCCCTGCAAAGTCCCACCGTTGGTCCATTAACAATGCATGGCTGCTATATCGCCGGGATGCCAAAACTGCTTCCTAAAGTTTCACAGGAAGTGAGAGCAAAGTGTTGCATTTCTTACTTGTTCATTTGTTCATTCTGTGTTTTTCAATCAGTTGAAACATAACTAAATCAATGTTAGAACTGATTTGATCGGTTATTTTAAAAACAAGATATAAAACAAAATATTACTATTTAGAATAAAACATTAAAATATTTGTATACGATTTGTCCTTTTGACAGTTCATAGAGGAAATGGGCCATTGTGTGATCATCAGGTTTGTTTTTTAAACTTGAATTTTTAAAAATATATTTAAAAAAAAAAACGCTTTTTAAAGTATGTTGCTATTCATACATTATAGAAGAACTTGATGAAATATTGAATGAAATCCATTTTAAAAATCATATTTGTGAAATAAATGACCAAGAAAATAAATATTGTATCAGTTTTGTTTATGAAATAAAGCATTAAAATGTTTACCATTTTGACTCTTTTTATACCTTAATAGGGCAACGTATCCTGGGAGATACAACTCATAAAATCCAAAATATACAACATATTTCAAAAATGAGTGTGGGAATAATTTTCTTAGGGGCAAAAGAGACAAATAATAACATGAAATGATTTTTCTCAACTCTTTTTTTTTCACTTCTGCCTGTTTAAGGGTTATGTTAATGTAAATTTAGCCGGGACTGTAAGCTGGCACACGTGGGTGCTCAATGTTTTCCGTGGGTGCTCGAGCGACAGAGCACCCACGGTATCGGCGCCTATGACAAGCGTATCTCGCGGTTGCATCCATTACAAACAAACATGCAATGTGAATGTCTGGGATAGGGAAGAGCACTAAATGCTCTACTGAATAAGCACAAAGTCAAGCCTTTAAATGAAAAACACTCTTTAATAATCAAAAAAATAAACGCTAATGAAGTAAACTTGTGACCATCAAAAATCGTTAATCGCCTGTAACTCCGTGATAACAGGAAGGTATTTGGCTGAGCAACGGAGGTTGATATGCTCTATATTTTGTCCAAATGATGTCTGTCTATCATCGTTGCACTCGGAGAAAACCATAATGTTTAATTTGTCCTGCGTTTCTTCTACGGCTGCAAACGGGATTCACTAACAGTTAACCAAATATTTCTTTATTAGGGCAGGGCAGGCATATTTCTGGCTATTAAATTATTTCTAAACCAGTCTGCTAAAGTCTGTAGTGAAGTCTGTGTAGGGTTTTCCAGGCTCCATTTTTTTTCACGAGACACCCTGCTCACTTGAGACATCTGCCGGTTGTTTGGGTTGTTGCAGCGTCACTGGAAAAATACAAATTAAAGTCGCGTGATACTGCATGATCCCGCGGTGCGCGGACCACGAGGGAAGCTGGCCAAGTTGAAGCACTGCCCACTGTACATGTCTGTGTGCGCGCGTGCGTGTGTGTGACTGCAAAATCTACCTATTAGGGTTGGGTGCGTTGTGAGCCTCCTTATGATGTTTGATCATACGGCATCTCCCAGTTTGACCATCAGGCCTGGAGATGAACATGCCCCTCATGGAGACCCTAGAGGGATGACAAACAGTATGATTTATTCTGTATTTGTGTGTGTGTGTGTGTGTGTGTTCGTGTTCAGCTCTGTCTTGTCTACCTTTGGGAGACATCATCTTCTCCTCCCCAACTCCAGTAGTTGTTAGGGTAGCCGTTTTATAATGTTTGTATTGTGTGGCTGTGTGTGTGTGTGTGTGTGTGTGTGTGTGTGTGTGTTGTGTTCTACGTGTTCAGCTCTGTCTTGTCCACCTTTGGGAGACGCCATCATCTTTCCTCCCCAACCCCAGTAGTTGTTGGGGTAGCCGTTGATCTTCATGCCTGTGGAACTGCTGCAGGCTCAGCCTGCCACCACCTACCCACCTACACACACACACACACACAGTCCGTCCACACCACCAAAGATCTGCATGTATGGCAGCCTTGAATAATGGCAGAAAAATTCAGCAGCAAAGTTTTATAATGTTTGACATTTTTTGATAACATTACTCTTGTGAAATGTTAAATATTTGAAAGTTTATTCTAATGAAAGGTAGCAGCAAGTCGGATGGCAGCTAGTAGCTGTGTGCGCGTGGAACGTTAGTAAACCTCACTCCCCAATGCATCAAGAGTGCTGCTGGCATGAGAGCTAGCAGCCTGGGCTTTCAGCTCAATTGTCAGCACGCTCGACTCCTGATCCGAGGTGCTGCTGTTTCGCGGGTTCTAGTCCTGGCGTGAGGTTAAGGGGGGTGAGTGTAACGGCTGCCAGCTAGTATCTGTGTGCATGTGGAACGTTAGTAAAACCTCCAGGCGTGTGCAGGGCTGAATCACACAGGTTCAACACAACGCAGGTTACTCAAGCATCAGAAGAAAAATAAAACAGCTGCTGAGGGTAGTTTCATGATCAGGCTAAGCGCTTGACATTTTCTGCATATCTGTGTATCTCAAAATATGTGATTATGTTAGATAACTATGTTGTTAGGAACACCTTGGCAATTGGAAAAATAAGAAATATTATAATGACATAAGTATCAGAAATATAGTTGACCCGGTTGAACTCCCTGGCATTCCTTGATGGACCCAAACAAACAATAAATGGCACGTACAGCACGTCAAACTGATTCTGCCTACCGAAACCCAAACTTGTCGATAGCCACAGAAAGGTGCCTTGGTTGACTGTAGCACTTGTAGACGTTTCGGTCGTCCATGGGGACGATGTCCACGTCACTGAAGACGAAGCACCCGTAGTCATACTGCTTCCGGGCTTCTGCATAGCCCACGTTCATCAGCTTGCCCCGGTTGAATGTCGTTTCTCCATACTGCAATTAATTAATTAAATTAAGTCAAAATTATCTTTTGAGAGAGTTGCTAGGCAAGTCTCCTGATTACCATTTATAAACACAGCATGTAAAATCAAATAATGGGTCATATTCTGCTTTCCGTTTGTATTGTCAAAACAAAGAACGGATAACAGGTTGTTTCTCAAGATGTTTGTCGATTTTGGTTTTCCCATTTCAAAATGGAAATTAAAAGTACATAGACTGTATGAACGGCTCACATTGACATTACAAATTGCAACACCTGAGATTGCATTGCACATACATGACGTTACATGAAAGTCCAGTGCATTGAAATGTGACAAGTGGTCCTGATTTCTGACCAAGCATCCATGTGTTGTACCATCATGTTTTCAATTAACATGCTGAATATGTTGCTGTTGCTGAAGCATAGTATGTCAATAAATATTAAGACACTAAGGCAGCCCTAAGTTTTCTTTGATTGGAACAATAGTAATGGGTGGTAATCCTCTATCTGATGGTCAAATTCCTCAATTGCCTCTCCCACTTTTCCCCATGAGGGGTATACAAAGCAAGTTTACTGGCTTACCCAGGTAACATCAGGAGTAACCACTATTCCATCTGAGTTTGTTAATAACCTTGAGCAGAGGGAAACTCTGGGTTTCCTGTTCAAGTATAAGTATTTTTCTCTACCTCTCTTTATTCTCCATGCACTCCTTTTTCTACCTCTCATTATTCTCCATGCACTCCTTTCTCTACCTTTCACTTTCTTTCTTTTTATGGTTCAGTTTTGGGGCATTTTGAGAAGCAGTCTCTCTCACATGTTCGCAGTGGAACATTTTCGGAAACAGTTTATCTTTCACACTCTCTCCACCCACCCTCCCTCTCTATCTCTCTCACCCTCCATCTCTCACACACACACATGCATTTCCTGTTGTTAACACGGATCAAACACATCCAACAAACAGGTTTGTATAAGTAAGTATAAGTATATACTTTTTTGATCCCGTGAGGGAAATTTGGTCTCTGCATTTATCCCAATCCGTAAATAAGTGAAACACACTCGGCACACAGTGAACACACAGTGAGGTGAAGCACACACTAATCCCGGTGCAGTGAGCTGCCTGCAACAACAGCGGTGCTCGGGGAGCAGTGAGGGGTTAGGTGCCTTGCTCAAAGGCATTTCAGCCGTGCCTACTGGTCGGGGTTTGAACCGGCAACCCTCCGGTTACAAGTCTGAGGCGCTAACCAGTAGGCCACGGCTGAACAAAGTAAGACACTGAACTCAAACTTTTAATCAGTTACTACAGTTACTGACTCAGTGAACATAGCCGGTACCTAGCACATTTTATTGAACAAACCCAGCGTTTCTCCCTATATCCTCCCTCCTACTGACTGTTATTGGACATGGGTTGCCATTTTCTCCTCTATCAGTCCGACACAAGCCAAATTAATTTGCATTTAATTACCAGTTGCCATGGCGACTCGTCATTTCTGAGCTCCATTGATGAAGGCTTTTCATAGTCATCGGGCAGAGTAAACAAGCTCAAAGATGGATTGAACTAATCCATAGATATCAGCTGTTTTGGAAGTCAAACGTCAAAGAGATCAGGGTTAGACAGAGATTTTGTTAAACCTCCTTTCTGGAATACCCCCCTGATGGCCAGACACAGCAGTCAAATCCCAAGCAAGTTTCCATTACGGAAGGAGCTGTGCGTCACTGACCGCAGTATACAATTTCACTCTCCCAAAAAGAAAGAGCAGAGACTTCTCCCATACAAATGACTGACTGAATATAATCACTGTAGCACTCGGCTCAGAAAATATTGTTTAATTATCTAAATTAGTCTTATAGAGTGTCTGGACCAGTTCTATCAGAAGATTTCAATGTTAGACTGCTGGAGGTAGAAGGTTGCAATGCAATGACTCAGAACACGTGAATGGTGTACTAGTACATTTCTGTATTGTATTTAAATATAAAACGTGAGTTTTATTAAATAAGATATAAATAGTAATATACAAATATCATCAATTCATAAATCTTACCGTAGTAAAACAGGTCTATCCTAAGTTGGGTGCACCCTCTAAGCTACTGTAAGTTGTTAGGTTGACTAGTCCTAATCAAAATTTTAAGATGACAAAATTGTCCCCACCAATGTTTCAGCGAACTCATTTGTGCTGCTGATCATTCGGACAGCCAGCACGACAGTCGTCATTTGATGGGCTGAAAAACCGAGGGGGGGTTATCTGACATGCACGCTACACGCACGGAGAGTGTCAAAGCACAGGCTACTGTGAATGTATGTGTGTGTGTGAATATCTGTTTATGCACATGTGTGCATATGGAATTGGTTAACATGACCCCTGGAGGCAAGCATATGCAAAAAATTGGTCATCCTAGGCCCTACGGTTCTCAAGATATTCACAGAAAACTCTGTTGGTGTACGGTCACGGCCCCCCATTAACGAAAGTCCACGAAACTTGGCATGCATTCAGAGAGTGTCATAATGATCCTACACTTTCAATTTTGTGCAGTTTTGACCATGTCAGCCAGAGATATTGGGATTACAACACCTAATATTTTGCTTTTTAATTTTTAACTAGGTGGCGCTATACATGAATTGAGTGGTAATGGGATGGGTTGACATGGCCCCTTAAGACCAACATACACAAAAAAGGTGGTCCTTCTAGGCCCTACGGTTCTCGAGATATTCACAGAAAACTGTGTCCGGCCACTAACAGGCCAGTTGGTGTTTCATTTATTATATGGCCCCCCATGAACGGAATTCCACGAAACTTGGCGTGCATTCAGAGGGTTTCATAGCGATCCTACACTTCCAATTTTGTGCAGTTTTGACCATGTTAGGTCACAGATACCTGCGATTACAACACCTCATTTTTGCTTTTTCGTTTTTAACTAGGTGGCGCTATACATGAAATGAGTGGTTATGGAATGGGTTGACATAGCCCCTTAAGACCAACATACAAAAAAAGGTGGTCTTCCTAAACCCTACGGTTCTCGAGATATTCACAGAAAACTGTGTCTGCCCTACCCTCCTTTCAGGGGGTCCAGTCCAGCGGGGGGGCTACAGATCAAAAAGAAAAACAATAGTTCCATGCTATCCATGTGGGGCTACATGCTCACCAAGTTTCGTGCACCCAGGTCTTTTTAGTGTCCCGGGAATCTTTGACGGAAAATTGGCCATGCGAAAAAGAAAAAAAAAAAAAAAAGAAAAAAATCTGACTAAACCTATATGATTGCCGCTTCGCTGCGGTCATAATAACTAGCCATACAAACTGGCAACTGATGACCAGGCTTTCAAATGTGGATTTTACTGTGTAAAATAGCATTAGCTGTTAGGATATTACCCAGGATATTGTCACAGCTAAACCTAGCTTCTGTAGATGGATAGATAGATATACTGTAGATAGATAGATAGATAGATAGATAGATAGATAGATAGATAGATACTTTATTGATCCCTAAGGGAAATTCAAGGTCACAGTAGCATACAGACAACATACAGTAAGCAATAAGGACTGCAGAAGATAAAGAATATACTAAAATACAAATTATACTAAATAAAAACGTAATCTAAATCAATTCTAAAAAACAGTTTCCACATAGTGGGTGATTAATCAATCAGGTGCGCTTGCAATGACTGAAGCAAGGACTGAGCCTGAGGTCCTCTGTGCATAAGGTAAGGTAAGGTGCTCTTTGTGAATGAGTGTCATGGTGATGGTGCAAATGAGTAAGTCAAACAGTGCAACAGTGCAAGAATAAAGTCTATATATCTATGTATAAATAACTATATTAAGAAGGTATAAGTGTGGTCACAGTTCGGCTGTGGCATGGAGGGAGGGGTTGTGCATATGTGCTAATATAGCACGCAAACAGTGAGGCAGAAGACAGTGGTAAAAAGTGGCTAGTGGACAGACAGTTCAAGACATGGAGGTGGTGAAGAGGCAAACAGACTATGCAGAGAAGTCTATTTCTCCTCTTCCCTTAAGTGAAGCATTGAACAGTTCAATGGCCCTGGGGACGAATGACTTCCTCAGTCTGTCTGTTGTGCAAGGTAGTGGCAGAAGTCTCCAGCTGATCAGGCTCTTCTGCTTAACAATAGTGTTGTGGAGTGGATGACACTCATTGTCCAAGATGTTGATCAGTTTGTTCAGGGTCCTTTTGTCAGATATTGAAGTGATGCACTTCAGTTCAGCTCCCACTACAGAGCCAGCTTTCCTTACCAGCCTGTCAAGTCGCCCCGCATCCTTCTTCTTTGTGCTTCCTCCCCAGCATACCACTGCATAGAAGAGGACGCTGGCAACAGACTGGTAGAACATCCTGAGGAGCTTGCACTGGTGGACACATTGAAGGACCGCAGCCTCCTCAGGAAGTACAGCCTGCTCTGCCCTTTCTTGTAGAGTGTGTCAGTGTTGGCTGACCAGTCCAGTTTATTGTCCAGGTGGAGACCCAGGTACTTGTAGGTGCTTACCACCTCGACATTGACCCCATCAATGGAGACTGGTAGCAGAGTGGGCCTTTAGACCTGCGGAAATCCACCACCATCTCCTTGGTCTTTGAAGTGTTGAGTTGGAGATGATTGAGTTTGCACCATTGCACAAAGTCCTCCACCAGGTTCCTATACTGTGCATCCTCCTGCCCGTTCCTGATACACCCCACAATTGCAGTATTGTCAGAAAACTTCTGCATGTGGCATGACTCAGTGTTGTAGCAGAAGAAAGATGTGTACAAGGTGAACAGGACTGGAGAGAGCACAGTTCCCTGTGGCGCTCCGGTGCTGCTGATCACAGTGTCAGAGAGACAGTTCTTCAGTCTGACGAACTGTGGTCGCTCCGTCAGGTAATCTGTGATCCAGGTTACCAGGTGAACGTCCACACCCATCTGCAAGAGCTTGTCTCCCAGTCTGAGGGGTTGGATTGTGTTAAAAGCACTTGAGAAATCAAAGAACATGATTCTCACAGCACTTTTTCCCTTGTCCAGGTGAGAATGTGTCCTGTGTAGAAGATAAGTGATGACATCGTCCACGCCCACTTTCTCCTGGTATGCAAACTGTAACGGGTCTAGTGCATGGCGTACCTGGGGTCTGAGCATACCTAAGACGAGTCGCTCCATTGTCTTCATCACATGTGATGTTAGAGCGACAGGTCTGTAGTCATTAAGCTCACTAGGATGTGGCTTTTTAGGAACAGGGGTGAGACATGATGGCTCCCCCAGCTTAGCAGCACAGGCCTTGAGTAGTCTTGGACACAGTCTGTCAGGCCCCGCTGCCTTACTCGTGTACAGTTTCTTTAGTTTAGCGCTCACTTGTTTTCCTGTGATGATGGGGGGTGTAGGGGAGGGGTGCATCTGGGATCTGTGTGTCTGATGGCTGTTGACTGAGGTCGTTGTCGCCTCATTGTTCGTTGTTGTGGGGGAGGGGTGCAATATCCTGTGATGGTGGAGGTGAGTGTTGCACTGGTGTTGAGGGGGTGTGGTGGTGGGGGCTTGGGGATGACCACCTCCTTGATGTCCCTGTCAAGGCTGCCAGAGTCGTGGACGCCTCAGCAGGCACAGGCAAGGAGGAGTCAGGCGGGGGCAGGGTGTGAGGTGGTGATGGTTTAGGTCGTTGGGCATAAGGTGGTGATGGTTTAGGTCGAATTTTCATGCCAACCCATGACTCCTTCATGTTGTTTTCCTGCCACTTCTGTTCCGCCTTCCTTCTGTAGTCCTCCTTAGCCTCCTTCAGCTTGACTTTGAGTTCCCCTTGCACGCGCCTCAGCTCTGTCATGTCCCCCTCTCTGTACGCCATCTTTTTCCTATTAAGAAAGGTCTTGACACTGCTGGTTATCCAAGGCTTGTTATTGGGAAAGCAGCGTACAGTTCTGGTGGGAACAACAATGTCCATACAGAAATTCAGGTAGTCAGTTGTGCACTGTGTGACCTCCTCTAAGTCCTCTCCATTCTGTAACACACTCCAGTCAGTACACTAAAAGCAGTCTCTCAGAGCCTCATCAGCTCCAGGTGTCCACTTTCTGAAGGTGCGTGTGGCAGCTGGTAGCCTCTGTACTTTGGGCTTGTACATTGGCTGGAGATGAATGAGGTTGTGGTCTGACTTTCCCAGAGGGGGAAGGGGGTTTGCACTGTATACATCCCTCAAGTTTGCATACATGAGGTCTATTGTCCTGTTTTTCCTTGTAGGGCAGTCAACAAACTGGTAGAAATTTGTGAGTGTGGAATCCAGCGTTATGTGATTGAAGTCGCCAGAGATCACAAAAAAGGCATCACAGTGTTGGGTTTGAAGCCTTGCGATTGTGGAGTGGATGACGTCACATGCTGTATCCGGGAGAGCTTGAGGTGGAACGTAAACACAGACAGCAATTGCGTCCGAGAACTCCCTCGGCATTTAGTACGGACGGAGACTAACCGCTAATAACTCCACATCCTTGCAGCATACAGTTTTCCTTCACTGTAACATGTCCGGGGTTGCACCATCTATTGTTTATGTACAGCACCAGTCCACCACCCTTCATTTTGCCAGAAAGTTTCTCTGTCCAAACGAGCTACACTGAAGCTGGGCAGCTCAACGTTAGAAGTGGGGATATGGCTAGTTAGCCACATCTCCGTAAAGCATAGCAAACTACATTCCCTGTATAATCTCTGGTTTCTTACCAGGGCAGCCAGTTCGTCAGTCTTGTTAGCCAGTGAGTTCACGTTTCCCATCACAATCAATGGAACTGAGGGCTTGTATCTCCATTTCTTCTCCCGGCGCCTCATCTTCACTTTTACTCCCGCTCTGCAACCCTGAAAGCACCACAGTTCCTCTGGGATGTTGTCGCGAACACAGCCAGCATTCCGTCGTAGTGCGATCAGCTGATTCCTTGTGTACACAAGTTTGCTGCCGCTGGAGCGTTGCAATATGTCCGTATCCATAGGATAGAATAAAGAAACACTCCTCAAAGTGTGTATAAATCCAAAAAGTTGCGAAGTAAAAAGTAAGCAAAAAACATAGAAAAAAACACAGACACAGAGCTACTTGACGTGCTGCCACTCTCGTCGGCGCCGGAACCGGATGTTCCGGTAATCTTTCAACCAAAGTTATGTTGAATAATGGTGTGCCGCACGGACAGTTGTATAGCACAGAATAGAAGTCACCATCACTGACTGTTAATTAGGCTTCCAATCTTGCAGTCGCAATAAACAATGGATCCGAGACATTTTCCTGTTCCTATATTCTGTTTATGTAGGCTAATGTATTTATGAATGTAACCTGCACAATGCAAAGAAATAAAAGATAAACTATGGTGCATTTCCATACTCATAGAAATAAACATTGCGAGACACCAGATATCTCTTCTATGATCTCATCCCAGAAAGATGTTCTTTGATTTGTTAGTTTTTTGAACATTTATTTATAGGGATTGTCATCTACTTCCTGAATTTTTGGTCAACGATACCCGGGACACCGAACCACCGGGGCATATGAAATTTGGTGGGTATGTAGCCCCACTAGACTTCCGCGCTGGGCCCCCCGGAACCCAAAAAATCCTAAATAACTACCTGAACCGTGGCACAGAGGATGAAGACATTTTTTATGGTATGTTGGTCTCAAGGGCCCACATCAACCTAGCCCATAATCACTCATTTGGATTTGCACTCCCCCGGTAAAAAATTAAAATGCAACATCATTCTGCTTTAATCGCCCCTCTCTTCAGTTAAGATGTTCAGAACTGCACCAAATTTTATGTGTTTGATTAACCTGACATTCTCTGGGGGTTTGCCAAGTTTCATAGAATTTCATCCATGGGGGGTCTAAAAAAATTAAGTTATGTGTATATTTAGTGACTGTACACTCATTGGCCTGTAGATGGTGGTGCACACATGTACATACACACACACACACAGGCACGCACATACCATCAGTATCTGCAATTAGAACGGCCGACACATAATTACAAATTAAAGGAAAACAAAATATTCATCATAATAATTTGGCTGCATTTCCAGTATTGGCGTCACATAGTCGTTTGTCCACCAGATGGCGCATCGTTGCAGTGAGACGTAATTTTGTTGGAAGTTAATCTAAAGTGGGTTGGAAAGACACTACGCCTCCTACAAGGACAAGACTGTAGTTTACCGCAGAGAACGTCTAATAAGGGTAGGATGATTTCTGCATGACATGTAATTCCCATTTCTTCTTGAAGCTTGATTTTTACTGCAGGTAGGCTATGTTAATCTTAAGTTATATCAATAGCCTTGAGTAGGTAAAACTAAAAATAAATCACGCTGAAAGGCATATATGATTCTAACTGTCTCACTAAATTGCATTATGCACACTCAATTCTCACTGGTATCTGCTAGACAACAAGTACCAAAACATGATTAGTTCATAGATTTCACATGTAAAATTCATTTTATACAACCCCACCCCCATCTTGCCTGTTCATAATTATGAGAAATTCTTGAATTGTGTGCAAGTGTGCGTGTACATGTTTATGTTTATGTGTGTGCGTGCTTGTGTGTGTGCCTGCGTATGTGCCTGTGTGTGTGCATGTGCATGCATGCGTACATATGTCTACGGTGTGAGTATGTGTCATACGTATGATAACTGTGAATGTATTTGTGTGCGTGTGTATCTGTTTATGCACATGTGTGCACATGGAATGGGTTAACATGACCCCTAGAGGCAAACGTCCGCAAAAAAAATTGGTCATCCTAGGCCCCACGGTTCTCAAGATATTCACAGAAAACTCTGTTGGTGTACGGTCACTAAATGTACACATAAATAATTTTATTGTAAGGCCCCCCATGAACGGAAAGTTCACGGAACTTGGCATGCCTCATCTGTAAGCTCCATGGTAGGAAAACCGCTGAGCAAAAAATGGCAGACCTGCCAGAAGAGAGAGTGGTATCTGATCTTCCCGCCATTTACTAACGTTGGCGACAAAATTGAAATTGATGCAAGTCACCGGGCCAGTTGGCGTGAAAAAGAGGGCACTAGCATCGTGAAAGGTATGGATGTAGTATTTACTTCCCCATGACAAGCAGGGCCTGGTGGCACCTGGAAGTGGCCTATTCTCTGGACACAGACTCATGCAATCTGCTGCTTTAACTTGCACCCACTATGGTTCATCTGTCAAAAGAAGGACAAGTCTCGCGACTAGTTTTTTTATTGACTGTCTATGAGATCCGACAATGGCACCAACTTTGTGGGTGCAGTAAAAAGGACCTCGTGAGAAGCCTTAGCCTCTTTGAATCACTTTGACGACCGCTTTGAAAAGGTATGGAGTAGTATTTATTGAAAGCAGGGCCTTGTCCATTCTCTGGACAAGGGAATCAAGTGGAGTTCATCTGTCAAAGAGGACAAGTCTGCCTCCAGCACCAACTTTTGTGGGGTCACTTTGAATCCGCGACCCGGTGGAGCCTTTGGGAGGGAATCAAGTGGAGCTTTAACCCTCCATGATATGGATGATCAGGAAGATTTTGTGCTCTGTCAGCAAACCTTGGATGACGAAGGGTTCCATACAGTGCTCTGTGAGGCTGAAGCTATGCTCAACGATCGCCCCATCACAAGGCTGTCGGAGGACCCCAACGACCTTGAGGCGTTGACGCCAAACCATCTGCTACTCCTCAAAGGAAAACCAGTTCTCCCACCAGGACTGTTCGACAAAGGGGATGTTTACGCAAGGAGAAGGTGGAAACAAACACAGTACATCTCAGATCTCTTTTGGAAGAGGTGGATCCGCGAATACTTACCGCTTTTACAGGAGCGTCAAAAATGGAACCAGGAGAAGAGGAGTTTTGTTCCTGGAGACCTGGTCATGGTTGCGGACTCCACAGCACCACGTGGGTTATGGATGCTAGGAAGAGTCCTGGAAACCTTCCCTGATAAGAGAGGTCTGGTACGTGTGGTTCATTTGAAGACCAAGACAAACATCATTGAACGACCCATAACCAAAATATGCTTGCTTAATGAAGCTAAAGAGTAATTGGTTCTATTGGTAACTTTTTTTTTTTTATGGCTTTTTGAATTTGGGGTAATTGCTCTGGCAGACGCAATTAGGGGCTGGAGTGTATGAGCCATATTCATTTTGTATTATTTAATTTCATTTTGCTCGGTGCCACTAGGGGGCTGTATGTGCTTTGTGGCTCAGCCGACCTCGGGTCAGCCCAGGTAGGCCATTTAACCTACAGGAAACCCAGACACAGGTGTTGCTAATTTGGGAAGCAAACAGTTTTTGACTGTGCCTTTGTGCCTAGCCTTTGTGGTGAGCAATTTGGTTTGTTATTTTGGTTACATGTATTATGAGTTAAAGTTATTGCCACTGTATGATATATGGATGTAAAATAAATCTGCGAGATAATTGTAACAATTAATTAACTCTCTGTTTGCTATGTTCGAGCGCACTGGGCACACGTCTAAACTTAATCCGCTGTATTAGCAACCATTACTAGACTTCATTTAGGACTTAGTCAGTACAGCACCTTTAAACACCACAAATGTGATGATATTAAAGTGTAACCTAATAATTTAAATATCAATACGATGATGTATTCAAATTACTAAATATGTTTAGATATTAGTAATTATGCAGATCACAAAGTACTATAACTAGATGTACCACATAGCGGTACAAAATATGACCGCCGCTTAGTCCTGTACATCCGTTCCGCAAAAATAAATCACACTTCAATTTGTCTCCATCTTTTACTCCATCCCCCACTCTTGAAACTTTTGTGTATGCTTGTTTGGCATGCCTGAGTGTGTGTGTGCGGCTGCACAGAAAGTAGCCTACTGGTGCTGAAAAGGTGAATAGATTGTAGAATAGCCAAAGATGTAGTAGCATTGTTTAGAGATTGTAAAGGTTTTATAACAATCACAAGTAGGGCAGTTCTTCAAAGTTCATCCATTGCAACTGGATTGATGAAAGGTCACATACACCTGTAGGCTACATTGTATTTGGGAAAAGCAAAAGGTATCAGCATAATGTTATTTATTTATTTATTTATAAACAAAAACATCTGTCAGTTCCATGCCGTTTTCAACAGCTATCAAAAACAAAAGGTCATTTTTGGATGGATGGATTTTTTGTGAATGTTTCTTCTTCTACATAAGATTTAAGTCATCTTTAGTTCATGTGATACTTTATTGTCAATGCACAAATTAAGTAACAGTAGTCTGAAACGTTATTGTTAATGCACAAATTAAGTAACAGTAGTCTGAAACGAAATGCTGTTTTACATCTAACCAGAGGTGCAAATAACTGACATGTCCAAATGGGCCTTGATGAAATCAATGGCTAGACTGTTCATACACATTTTAGCGGGCCAAAGTTGAAGAGCTGTTGTCCGTTATTGTTAGGTGCAAATATAGGCTGATTAATGTTCCCTTGCATTGTGTAACTGAGGTCCATGGCTAGTCTGGCTTTCACCAGACCAAGCTCAATCTTTTATGAAATCAAAAAATAAATAGTGGGCAGATCAGGCTGGGTTCACCCATAGGCACCCGATATTGTTTAATTTTCCGATTGAGATATCCACGCTCTTGGCTATTCTGAATGCAAAAATGCATCAGGGAGTTATGACAAAACTGTAACTAACAAACTAGAAAAGTTTCACCATTTTGATTATTTGTATACCTTAATAGGGCAACGTATCTCAGGAGATACAACTCATAAAATCCAAAATATCCAACATTTTTCAAAAATGAGTGTGGAAATGTTTTCCTTAGGTACAAATGAGACAGAATGTAACATACAATTATTCTCTATTTTTTCACTCTTGCCTGTTTAAGGATTAAAAAATTTTAAAAAATATTTTCCTGTGTCATAGCTGGTTGGAGATGTCCTGACAGAGATGGGCCTCAGGCAGACAAACCTGTTTAGTTCAGATGATTTAGAGAGGGGGGGTCAGTGTGTGTGTGTGTTTAGGGTTCAGTGATGTGTCATTTGTGTGTGTGTGTGTGAGGGAGAGCCAGGTGTGTCAGTGTGTGTGGAGAGAGAGAGAGAGAGAGAGAGGGGTGAGAGAAAGAGAGAGTGTATGTGTCAGTGTGTGTGTGTGTGTGAGAGAGAGAGAGAGAGAAAAAGATAAAGTGTGTGTGTATGTGTCTTTGAGGAGGTGTTAAACAGGACAGTAGTAGAGAGTGAGAAATCTGTTTAGATATTACAGAGAGTGGAGGGGCTAGTTAGGGAGGGTGACGACATCCTAACAGAGGCAAACCTGTTTAGCAAGTTGTCTTACCAAAGATCAAACCTGACTGTAGCCCCTTAACCTTGTTGCTAAGCGACACCTTGGTCCCAGCGCTTATAGAAGATATGGTACAGTGATATGGTAGTGCTTAAGTTGAAAATCAAGACATACCTGAGCACTGAGAGGGTGCTGCTCCGGTGTGTGTGTGTGTGTATCAGGGAAGTACCTGAGCACTGAGAGGGTGCTGCTCCAGTGTGTGTGTGTGTATGTGTTTGAATTACCAGTTGTCGGGTTTTCCAAACCCAGTATTTGGGTTGCATTGAGAGAAAATGGGCAACAGCCATGCAATGAAATAAAACAGTTCAACATAATTATTTATTTGACAGTTTACTTTATTTTTGAACGGATAGCCTACTCTAAAAGCAGCATCAGTATGTGATAAGTTACTTCCATGAAGACAGCTAGATTCCGCCGGTCCATTTGGGGGTCAGCCCTGCCAATCGAAGAAAGAAAAAGAGTGAATTAATCACTGCTATTTACAGAACTTTATATCAAGACTTTCAGGAACCATTATCAGTGAATGATGTTGACAAACATTAAAAATCCCCCAGGAGACAAAATATTAGCGCGACACACTCGGAAACAACCACCTCATGGAGTCGTTTAACAGCAGACTGACAAACATAGGTCCAGTAATGTTAACGTTAGTGGCAGTGATACTGTTAGCTAACGTTAACCTATAGCCAGCTCATGTTAACACATTCAGTTAGTTAAATCCAAGTTGTGTGTAACGTTAATGTTACCACCAAATACCACCCAGTAAGTTACATGGCTATAATATGAAGCTACCCTGAATGAATTAATACGTTGCTTGGCATGATGATTACCGTACGTGTAAAGAGACTACTTTGACTGTATACATTAGCGGACACTGCTGCACTACCACAAATTATATTTAATTAACGTTAGCATACCAACCGTATGCTAACGTTAACCTAGCCAGCTGTTGGTATGCCAATTTTAGTTTGTTGTAAAAGTTTGTTTTGTTTCTATTCAGCAGTTCAAACACAGAACTATGTTTTTAAGAGTCTGTCTTTGTGTAGATTTAACATTAACATGAGCAGTAATTGTAATGTTAGCTGGCTTGAATGACTCATTTCTTAACGCGCTTGAGGCAGAACAAAATTGGCAGGCAGAATATCCATTCACATCACGAAGGGTGTCTCTGGGTGGACTTTTAAAATCCGTTTGAAAAAAAAAAAGTTAAAAGCAGATACATACCTTCAGAAATCACCTGATTTCCACTGCATGTTGACAGCTGCTGGACTGCATGGACGGTTGAAAGAATAACGATTTCCTCCCAACTCTCAAATACAATAACTATGCAGCTGTGTTAAAGTTACCCTGGTGCTGGGTAGTGTGCTCACGTCAGGTGGGGGAGAGGAAGGGCGCTGTCCTAAACTATCAACCCAACAAGCTGGGTTACAGAAAATAACCCAAAATGAGTAAAACAACCCCACACAATGACCCAACAGTTTCAACCCAGCGTTTGGGTTGAGAAAATAACCCAGCATTTTTTAGAGTGTATGGCATCCGTCTGAGGAACCATTTATTTTTTCAGAGTGACACAAAGCTAGATAAACGTTAGATAAAACAGTGTTTCTCAAACTTTTTCAGACCAAGGACCACTTAACCAATAAAAAAACTCACGGACCACCTAGCTAAAATAAAAACCAGTAGACCTACTTCAGCAGTATCAGCGCATCAGTACACAATAGGCCTACTCGCTGAACCACCTTGTTTATTGTCTTTGAACCTTGCTTATTGTGTCAGGATTCATATGATTTAAACTGGCGTAGCTTACATAGGCAGTGTTGCAGAACTGTTTGGATTTACATACAAGTTGGTTCAATATGGCAAACAACTCATCTATATTATATTTTACTACATCTGCTCGCGGACCACTTAGGATAGCTTGCGGACCACACTTTGAGAAACACTGAGATAAAACACCTAGCTCATTACCTGATTGATGACATAGATGCCATAGTCCAGCTGCTGTTTCTGCAGGATGGGATGGAGGTAGTGGAGCCAGTACTTGAGGTGGAACTCACGGTGTCTGAAGGGGATGATGACTGCTACCTTCTGCCGGGCAATGCAGTCTCTGGGCCACCAGCGACCCCCTTCCACGACCTCAGAGTTGTCTTTCTGCATTATCTCTAATTGTATTGGGTGTGTGAAATTTATGTTCATTGGACCCACTAGCAAAGAGATGGAGAGAGAGAGTGTGTGTGTAAAGGAGGGAGAAAGAGAGTGAATGAGAGTGTGTGTGTGTGTGTTTAAAAGGAGGGATAAAGAGAGATAAAGACAGAGAGAGAGTGTGTGTGTAAAGGAGGGAGAAAGAGAGTGAATGAGAGTGTGTTTAAAAGGAGGGAGAAAGAGATAAAGACAGAGAGAGAGTGTGTGTGCGTGTGTGTAAAGGAGGGATAAAGAGAGATAAAGACAGAGAGAGAGTGTGTGTGCGTGTGTGTAAAGGAGGGAGAAAGAGAGAGTAAATGACGGAGGAAGAGAGAGGGAGAGAGTGTGTAAAGGAGGAAGAGAGAGGGAGAGAGAAAAACATTTATTAAAACAAAGCTGCTACACCAATACTCTTTAGTTTCTTTTATTACAAATAAGTTTGACAAACATTAATCAAATATGCCACCAGTTTTTTCATTTTTTTACCAAACGAGTTCATTTTCTTAGCTCACAAAGGCTGCTCTGCTGGTAATTGTTTTTTGTTGCCCGAAGGTTCCTTTGTTTGGCAAGGCAAGGCTGCTTCATTTGTAGTGCATTTCCTAAGGCAACTCAATGTGCTTTACGTCATCAGAGAACATCATATAAAAATAATAACAAAATCATCAGAGAACATAATATAAAAATAAGTAAAAGCATAAGTTTGAAATTAACCGGAGCCATCTTCATGAAAATGGCGTTTAATGGGTACCATGAAATACCATGCTCGTTTCCGGCACCAGCTAGAATTAGCCAATTAGATTCCACGTTACAGATGGAGACAAGGTAAGGTACAACACAGTATGTCGTTGATGAAGATTGGACATTCCCTCAGAGGAAAAGAAGTTGTTTGAGAAAGCGCTTCACCTACTCTTGTTATAGGCACAAATTTATTTTATTGGTTGGGATAACATTTTGGGAATGGTGGTAGAAGTTTGCCCTGTGTCTAGGCTGTCCTAGGCTGTAATGTGATAATAAACAATGTGAATCAATATTGAGTAAGGATTCACTTTAGGCTCCACAAATAATGATCCTTAAATGCTATTTGGACAGGCTGTAGGCTATTAAGTGCGCAATGTGTAGGCTATCCAACGAAAATCACTATAATTAAGTAGACATGGGATGTAAAAAACTTGTGGATAGCTGTGATTTTTGCTGCACCCAGTATGAATTTGCAGCTTGTTAAACCTATAGGCTACATTTCAAGTTGCTTTCTAAAGACTTACCCAAATGTGGAGGATATTTCGGACAAATCGACAACCCTGAGATTTGGCCCTCTGCCGCCCCCGACACGTTGTCCATTTCCGTCGCTGAGTTTGCGTCATACATACTCCAGTCTGACGGCAGGCTGGTGACTTTGAGCGAAGCTGTGTTGAAAAATGGCAGAAACGACTTGATTTCCATGTGGCACAGGACGTGGAGCAAGACCACGACCAGATGGACGACCCCCAGGACCACGACCAGGAGCCAGGGCCGTCTGAAGCTATTTGCCAAAAGATACATGCCTGCTCACGTCCAATTGGAGTAGTGAAGTCGGGGAGTAGTAAACAAATAAACAAATTAAATAAATAAACATGAGCCGTTCTCTCTTGGACACAGCATGTCCCGGTCACTCAACTTTCTTGGCTTTTGCACTTGTGAGAAACAGGCCAGAGAGAGAGAGAGATCATATTTTGTAGGAGTCACCTGTCTGTGTTTTTAAACCAACTGAACAGGTCTTGGGATGAGTAAAGGGTGGGGCCAGCCTCAAGCATGTCACTCACACACACACAAACTCAGAGGCACACTGTAAAAAATGGCTGTGAAATCATCCTGGAAGTCATCTGTGCCCGCCCTGGACAAGCTTGGCTGGCTGCACCAACCCCTGTTTTGATTCTTTGTTTTCTTACATTTTAGCTATCCCCTTCACATTTTAGTCCTTCTCTTTTAATTAAAACTATTTTATTTGCCCTTCCCTTTTTATACAAGTCATTTTACCCACACCTTTTCTTTGCCCCTTCTATTTCTGTTCACCTGCTCACCTATAACTACACACATTTACTTTAGTCTCATATACCCCCCATGGATTAGCCTAGCCTTACACTCACAGCCCTTTTCTTTACTTTTTCTTTTTTCTTTTTTCTTTTATTCCACCACTCACTTTAACTTCCTCCCTTCCCCACTCTTTAACCCTACACCACACACACACACACACACACACACACACACACACACACACACACACACACACACACACACACACACACACACACACACACACACACACACACACACACACAAACACACACTCTTCTTTCTTTCTCTCCTAATCCCTACCCCACATACATCTACACTTCTTATATTTTACTTCTATCTTCCTTTTTTAATCTATTTTAATTATTTCTTTGTTTTTTTACTGCATGTTTTGTCTCCATCCACCCATAACATATCATGTCTGCCACGGTTCCCCCTCCCAAACACTTAGCTAGACCCACTCCTAGACATCCCCCCCTTAGACCCCAACCCCATCCTAGACCTACCGCACTCCTACCCACCCCCCTCACACTTACAGAAATGCAATTTCCAACCCCACACATAGAGGCTTTCCCTTACAATACCCTACCCATTCCTACCTTCACATAACACGTCCTCTCCTACCTATGCCCCCACCCAACACCAGATACATTCACACACATAGACCCCCTAGGCCCACACATACACACACATATGCATCCACCTTAACCTCCACTAGACCCCCCTCTTCACACACACGCACACACCCTACTCCACCACCAGACATATACACAAACACTCTCAGACACGAACCAGATCCCCTCACACGCCAGCAAGCCAAACATTACTTTAAATTAATCCAAGTCACACATCACAAACAGATTACACATACAGCTCTGGACACACACACTTTCCCCACAGGCATGCACAGACAGGTCACCAAACTCACAGAATTTATCAAACCAGCTGCCACCACACCCCAGACACTAGAAATACTCAGAAACAACACTCCTATCCCTTCCACGCCCCACACCGCACCACACACCATCTCCAACCTCCTCTTACCCCAACCCACACCACCCACTACACACCTCTTCCACCCCACTTACCACCGTGCCCTCAGAAACAAACTGGAAGAATGGTCAATTTCAATACACAAACCACTAGTTTTCATAGGAGATTCCAATCTCAACAGGATTTCCCCCTTCACCCATCCCGATATACAAATTGACAGTTACCCTGGAGCCACCACCTACCACTTTGCCAAACTCTTACAGAAAACCACCCCCTTCCCCAAGTGAAGTCGGTGGTCTTGTCAGTGGGCCTCAACAACAAGGACCACGACCCCAAAAACACCAGCATCAGACAGTTCCTCATCCTCTACAAACATGCTTCTACAGTTTTCCCCGATGCAATCATACACATTCCCCTCATTAACTTTTCACCCCGCCTCACAACCCAACAGCAGGCCAATCTCACTCACATTAACAACTTTATAACTTCCCACTTCCCCCACATCCCCACTATCCCCCCAGACACCTTCCACACCACCCAAGATAACATACACTGGACACCCCATACAACTCATACAATCTTTACACATTGGTGGCAATATTTACATTTTCAATAACTCCACCCATAACCCTGGCCCCCCCAACTCCCACCCCCACCCCCCCTCCTGCACACTCACCCCCTCCACCCACTCCCACCCTCCCTCATGATTTAACCATGAACCTTTCCACCCTTTTCCAACCCACTTCCCCACAACGCTCTCTGTTGGAAAGGGGGCTTACATTCATTCCACACACCACTCGCATGGACCGGGAGGAACTCCAGAGGGTTTTCCTACCCCTATTCCCTTCCTTGTTGGTGTGGTTGGATCCAATCGGCCAGTGCACTCACAGTCACCCACTCCACCAAATATCATGTTCCCCTAACCCAACCCTGACCCCAACCCAGATCCTAATCCCAACCCTTTTCCTAACCCCAACCCCCTTCCTAACCCTAACCACACCCCTTTTCCTAACCCTAACCCCAATCCCAACCCTCTTCCTAACCCTAAACCCAACCCTTTTCCTAACCCTAACCCCAACCCTCTTCCTAATCCCAACCCTGACCCACCCCATCTCCTGCCCCTTATTGGCACCTATGCACACGGCATACAACACCTACACCACACACTGAAACAACATTATACTGAATTCCAACTGTTCGTACACATTTTAACGGGCCAAAGTTGAAGAGCTGTTTTCCGTTATTGTTTGTGCAAATATAGGCTGATTCATGTTCCCTTGCATTGTGTAACTGAGGTCCATGGCTTGTCTGGCTTTCACCAGACCAAGCTCAATCTTTTAAGATATCAAAAAATAAATAGCGGGCATCAGGCTGGGTTCACCCAGCCTAGTCCATAGGCACCCGATATTGTTTAATTTTCCGGGATTGAGATATCCACGCCTGGCTATTCTAAATGCAAAAATGCATCAGGGACTTATGACAAAACTGTAACTAACAAACTAGATCCTAATAGAAAGCTGTTAGCTTCCCTAAGCTACAGGTAGGTTTATAAGGTAGGCCTATTTTACAACATAAATGGTCAATAGGCTATGCTGGCTAATACACAAATAAAATCTCCAATGGCTTATGCCTTTACAGTATCAAGCGGACTTAAACTGCCATATTGTGGCGAAAAGTTGTAATAAAATTCACGCAGCTCCATGAGTCAAGGAAAGCGAATGAAGTAGCCACTTCTAAATGGGACCCACTACACAGTAGCTTAAGGTGTGTTGCTAAAGCAGCCATAATGAAATGAAGGTGTCATTGGATACTTCACACACATGTGCTTTTTAATTTCACAGACTACAACTACCAAGCTGGAATCAAAGCACATCGATTCCCCTCTCACACCCTGCACGCACTTAACAAAATAAACAGGCATCTCAGTCTCACGCATGTATAGGCAAAACTGTATCAGACCGGTGTAACGTTGGTAAATCTTCCATTGCACAGAATGATTTTTGTAGCACGTGCAACAAATGACAGTCGAAAGATACAATTACAGTGCTGCTATCAATTTGCTTGGTATAACCTCATTTATAGTTTTCTACAAATGCAATCAATCAAATTGGCCTCCATCACTCAACCAACACTAACGGTAACATTACCTAGGTCCTTATTGATATTATAAGATTAACGTACCTGCAGTAAAAACCAAGCATGTCTGATAAACATCCTCAGATTTATTTCGGCTTCAAGAAGAAATGGAAATTACATTTCATGGGAACATCATCCTATCCTTATTAGACGTTCTTGCGGTAAACTACACTCCTTGTATGAAGGCCCATTGTTTTTTCCAACCCACTTTTAACTTCCAACAAAATTACGTCTCACTGCAACGACGCGCCATCTAGTGGACAAACGACTACTTATCGCCAATACTGGAAATGCAGCCATGATGATGATGATGAATATTTATTTTGGCTTTCTTTTAATCCTACTGAATTTGTAATTATGTATTGGCCGTTCTAATACCGATAATATGTGGGTGCCTGTGTGTGTGTGTGCATGTGTATATGTGTGCACCGCCATCTACAGGCCAATGAGTGTACAGTCACTAAATGTACACATAAACTAATTTTTTTTAGACCCCCCCATGGATGAAATTCTACGAAACTTGGCATACCCCCAGAGAATGCCAGGTCAATCATACACATAAAATTTAGTGCAGTTCTGAACATCTTAACTGAAGATAGGGGCGATTAAAGCAGAATAATATTGCATTTTCATTTTTTACCGGGGGGGTGGGGGGGTGGGGGGTGCAAATCACAAATGAGTGACTATGGGCCAGATTGATGTGGGCCCTTGAGACCAACATACCATAAAAGATTCTTCATCCTCAGTGCCACGGTTCAGGTAGTTATTTAGGAAAAACTGCTTTTTTTCTAAGTTTCTACTATGACTATATGATTAAATGAAAAAACATGCATGTGATTACATGGTTAAAGGAATTATGTGTGTAATTATATATGATTAATATAAAAAACATACATGTAAGTATAACCTTCCACATCCCTACACATTTCTAGGCTTCTTGCAGAATTGTGTTGTCCATACTGCCTATAGCGTATCAATAGTAGATCATTATTAATAATATGAATTAATATAGTTATCACATCATATCCTCATCAACGTGCCATGTGGGTCACACGGCTTCACATGTTACCATATCATTCATCATCATGTACACTAACAGCTATTAGTTACTTGAATTTGTTCGACCTTTCATATTGGTGGTGGTGGAAACTCATCGCACACATATTTTATGTCCATTTTGTTTGCAAAACCCTAATTTCCATATACTTACTTTGGTCAACCTTCCCTTCAACTAAATGAGTGTTTTCTTCTACTTCATTTAACACATTAAGTTGTTTAGACACAGTGTCTGAGCAATACTGTCCCATACATGGCAATAAACAACAAATCACACATTTCATATGGCTTATTCACTGTCATCGTCATCGGTGGTCCAGTATTGGACCATCTCCTCCAGCTCCTTCCAATCCAGTCCAGTATAGCTGCACCTGGCCAGGTCTCTTGGACTCTTGCTATGTGGGCTGCGGCTGGGCTGCCGCCGTGTGCTGGTTTGTTGAAACAATGTCAGGGAAAAAGGGGCTAAAGTTCTGGTTGCTGTCCTCCCCAAAGAATGTAGCTGAGGATGACAGGGCCGATGGTGGTGTACTGTTCTGGAGAGTGAGGCCCCTCTGGCTCTGCGTGCTGTTCGTCGGATAGGCAAAGGCTGTGCTTGATTCTGGTTCTGGCTCCGATTCCTGGGATTGGTGGGGCTGCTGTTCCTGTTGGCGTTGCTCGTTGATGTGTTGTTCTTCCCTTGGATGTTCTGCTGCCTCCTGGAACCCTGAGTCCTCCCACTAAACAGGAGTGGTGGTTGTGGGAGCTGGTGTGACTGCCATGGCTTCTGGCGTTTGGAGCTCCTTGCTGAGAAGACTGCAGTGATGTCTGAGTGACCAGCGGGCTCACCCCCAGTGTGAGCATCCTGGCTGAGGTTGTTGGTCGGGTGTGGTTCCCCTCAGACCTCTGGTTCTTCTGCATCAGCACCGCTGTTGGGATGGCCTGGATCACCATGAATGGTCCGGTTGCCCTAGGGTCAAGGCATAACCTTTAAACATTCGCAGGTACACCAAATCTCCATGCTAAATTGGTCCGTCTGTGGTCATCCTGTCCAACCATTCTTCATTGTTTTTCTTTTCACTAAAGAATTCCTGGTGAATATGAGACAGTTGTTTAACATAATATCTGATTTCTTGTATTTTGCTGCTTTATCTTCCCCCCTTGTGCAATGATCAGATGATCATGCGCAACTTACAGTCCATGAGGAGGGTAAGCAATTACCGATCTGGGGCTATCGCGAGACCATTATGCTTTCTCTAGATCCCATCGGGTCCTTATTTAGCACCTTCGTCATGCCATTTTTTATTTATATATTTTTTTTCTCCACCTTTTCCCATTCAGTAGCGTGTTCCTGCATTATTTAAATCTTTGTCAGTAGTGAGACGGGGTTGTATTATGGTAACATTAACATTCCATCATCCAGGTGACCTACTGGTGCTTATATAGCTCCGGTGCCTGTGGGGTCATCTACTAATTGAAACAGTAAGTCTTAGGGATAATGGGGTTATTTAGTAGGTTAAAACAATTGCTTACACAGTCCTCACTGTCTCACAATCATCACAATCATCACTGTCAAGAAGCTCTTGCATTAGTGGAATTGAGTTCTGAATGACACATCAACCTTGTTCCACAAGTGCTGTAGTGGCATCCATATTGTAAACCATACTGTCTGTAATCCTAAATAAATTCACAGGGAGTTAGAACGCTCATCTTTTTTGAACTTCAGAGCGTTATTTTATTTTCAGAGTGTCAGATTGAATTTACAAACGCACCCTTAGTCTTGAGTGTGATGTTACATGCTCTCCATATGGCCCCACCATGCCAAATGCAGCTATTGCCTTTCCTATTCTCCTCTTAACATCCCCTTCTGATCCGCCATCACTCGCTACCATGTGAGATCATCTGCAAAGTCTAGGTTGTCCAGTTGTGTAAACAGGGTCCATTTGGCACCTGTTGTCAGAGGCCTTGTCTAACTCCTGTTGTGTTATGATTCTACATCACTCATTGCTCTTACAGTTACTCATTAACATGTACATATTGCCCCACCCCCTAACTCCAATACTCTTGTTCATAGGTTTTTAGTCAGGATTAAATCTGACTCCAACAAGTGCACTGCCAAGAAGCAGATGAGCAAGACAACTGGGAGAGTGGTGAAGTGGAAGACGTCTTACATGAACCCCCATGTAATATCCTTCATCAGAGTTCTATTTGCTAACTGACTAGATGCAGGTGAGATTCTGATAACAGCTTTAATAATAATAATAATAATAATAATAATAATAATAATATATAATATAGGTATATATGGGGATGCTATAATTAATCATAATTTTATAATAATAATAATAATAATTCTTTGACAGAACTCCTACACCACCATCTTAGACCCTTATCACATGTGGTGCAATACAAAGTAATTGTACTCCATGTAATTGTTAATGTTTTTTCTTATTTAATTTTCATTATTTTTATGAAGGGGGCCACAGACCTTTATATCAAGTGGCAGGGGAATGACATTTGTAAGAAGTTTCTTTTCATTTCTGTTTTAAATGTTCATGCACATGTTCATTATTGTTCAATGTTTTATTTTATTTCAATATTGTCATTGTGTTAATCATTGCTCTTTAAAACATGCAAATAAGGTTGGTTATTTTTGACCGTATTGTATCAATTCACATTATTGTTCCATCATGTTAACTTTGGATAGTCTAATGGCGTGTCGTCCATTATCCCTAACTTATGTTCTACCTGTGTTGTCATGTTCCTGTTCACCAAATGTCTTAAATAAATAACTGTTAACAATTGTCTTGTTGTCTGCAGTTAATTGTAATATTTTAGAATATGGGTGATTCTATTAAATGATAATTAATAGCTTAAAAAATACAGCGGGTTGGGGAGGCCTTTGGACATTGATGAAGGGGCTGGGTGATGTCCATTTCTACGTAGTACACAAACGTTTCTTTAAATGGCACAAATCAGCACGCACGTAGCCCAAACGATTTTTTTGCAACTATTTTGAGGAGATTTGGACACTGATGAGGGGCTGAATGACGCCACACCTGTAACAAAGCGTGATAACTTAAAAACATAGCTGCACAAATGTTATTTTTAACGGCACAAATTTGGACATTGATGGGGGGCTGGTGACGTCACGCGAGTAATAAATAAACCATAATAACTTAGAAAACATAGTACCACAAATGTTTCTTTTGACGGCACAAATCAGCACAAACCTAGCACAAACAATTGATACCATTTTTGGAAGATTTGGACATTGATGGGGGGCTGGATGATGTCACACACGTAACAAATAACGTGGAATATCTTTAAAAACAAAGTAGCACAAATGTTACTTTTAACGGCACAAATGAGCACAAACGATTGAGGCTATTTTGGGGAAATTTGGACAAGTATGGGGGACTGAGTGACGTCACTGGCCAGAAAATACAAAGTTTAATTACTTAAAACCCTTAACAGCACAAACGTTCATTTTTACAGCATAAACGGTTACATGCAGCTATTCCGACATGCCGTTACTTAGACATTGGCGTCTAATTGTCGAAGTGGCTGCATTAACATTAATTTTCAAGCGTCCCACTACTGCGACAATTTTTTTTTCCATTGTCGGAGTAGTGACACTTGACCTTTTTTTTCAAATGTCCTGCCATTCCGACATGAGGTCATTAACAGTGGCGTAGCCAGGATTTTTCAACGGAGTGGACTTTTGCGAAGTAGGGCCTAGGCCTAGGGTGGGCCTTTATTTTTTTATTCCAATATGGGCAGTATAGCCTAGGCCTACAGTAATCCCAACTTTAAACAACACGATTTCATCACAGATCAGATGATTCATGGCAAAAAACAATAAAAGGCTACATTGATAAATAGCAGGGGCAGCAGGATTGGATTCTATAATAGCCTACGCACAATACCGAAAGGTTAGTCACGTCTCAAGGAGTCCAAGAGTGCGCCTCACACACACCAGATCGTCAGTCGGATATCCCGCCTGTCTTTGCACAATTATAGGGCCATGATAATGCATGCGCTAGCCTAGAGTCGAGAGAAAGAATACTAAATAAATATGCAGACATGTTATGTGCAATTCGACAACTGCACGCATGACATATAAAAGATATATTCCTAGCCTACATTATTGTGTAGTAAATTGAGTTTATCCAACCTGCTGGCAAGCCAAAATGCGTTGCACATGGCTTTATCATTGTCCTCTAAAATGCAATATAAGCAACTTGAATATATCGAATATATCGTTTGAACACCTTGATGGACACTGAACTCTGGGGGTTATTTGAAGTGGTTTAGGCCAGTGGTTCTCAACCTTTTTTCAGTGATGTACCCCCTGTGAAATATTTTTTCAGCCAAGTACCCCCTAACCAGTGCAAAGCATTTTTAGTTGAGAAAAAAAGACTTAAAACAGAGCACTGTGACATCAGTGTCTAATTTATTAAACTTTGGAACCACGACTCCATCTATAAACTTCAACCACGACATCATTGGATAGCCCTGTGTCTCCTCTTTCATCTGATATGCTTGTCATATCTATGCGTTCACGGGTTCGCGAGTAATTCAAACGAGAGTAATGGGTGCGCAGGTGAACGCAGAGAAGTAAAGACTGTAAATATGGTGCAATTTGATTTAATTTCATGATTTTTTTTTTATTTTCATACTTTAACGTACAGACAAGTGCGTTGTCTCGTTGGAAAGCTCCATGTCTGCTCTGTCACGCAATAAAGGTTTCATCTCGCTGCAATTAACAGTTGCGGAGCAATGTAAAAGGGAAGAAAGGGTGTGTTTTTTGACACACTTTGCGTCAATCGGGTTCTAAGGGTTAAAATATCACATACCCCCTGGAGTGCCTTCACGTACAAGAATTCTCTGACTCTCGCTAGGCAAAAGTAAATTCATCTGGCGAGAGTCAGGTTATAAGAATTCCGACCGTCTTTGCGCAATTGGCCATTGATTGACGGCCATTAACGACCGTTTTCCCCTGAGAGCTTAGAGAATAAAATGAGAGCTACCTGTGTTTTACATAATGTGTAACATTTATTCACATGTCCATTTCAAAATCACCTAAGGTTTTGACTAAAATGTGTGCCGATATCAATTATTGGGAAAAAACATTGTTTGGAGTGGATGGCGGGTGGATTGTTGATGTAGCTGCAGGTGCAGATGACATGACTACAGCTCATCCATGCATCTAGGATGTTGGAATTTGATAGGATACAGGAACTGCAGAGATAAATGAAAATGAGGATTGGTAATGTCGGAATAGCGGTACTAAAAAAATCGGAGTAGGGGCATGTCTAAATAGAGGCATGTTGTAATAACGATATGTCGTAATAGAGGGTTGTCGTAGTAACGGGATGTCGTAATAAAGAGTGAACCCCAGCACAAACCGGCACAAACATAGCACAAACGAATAGCAGTGTTTTTAATCATTTTTGAATAACATGGGGGGCCAGCTTCACGCAGGTTGCTAAATCATGTGCTCATTCAATGAAGGTAGAATTGAATAAAGACTTCTGGTGAGTTTTTTGGAAAGAAGCATTAACCCTTTGAGAACTTGAATTTGTCATTGTATCTACAGTATACATCCATCCATACATACATTTTTGTTTATTTTTCAGGACAGTATGGGATTTGTACCCATCTTGCATAGCTATGTCTCTTATGTCAGCCTTTATCAAAGGGAAACCATTTGTGTTTTTATGTCACCAGGAAGCATGTCAGTAGAAATAACTTTTCATATTTAGGTGGGATAGATTGGAATCTTGAAATATAATAATCTTGACGGTGGGATATTCTATGGCTCACCAATTTACGAGATATATGTACTGAGTGAGACAAATATTTTATTTATTAGGTTAACTACTTTATTCACTTGAGTAGTCTATTGTCACTGAAGCATTGGGCCAAGAATGTGCATGCCGAGACCAACTTTTTATTTTCTATTTTTATAAGGACAGCAAGTTCATTATTTTGGGTTGCTATTACATTATGATGGTTGGCATCTCATTGTCTGCAGCAGTCCTGTATCTTTAGAAAAAAATGTATGTGTAGCATACTCGCTCAAATTGATAACACTCATTGATAATAAGCAAATTTTTATTCATTGTTGACATGGTCCATGGAGGCTCAGATGGGTGTCTGATGAACACGCCGCTAAAATGCACAAACAAGTGCGAAAGTTGCAGCCATGACGACAGGGAAAGTGCAGGCAGCCACGAGAGTGATTGGTCGTATAAAATGAACGTTGCTGATGTCTGGGTTACACAAAGCTACAACGACACAAACATTATGTTTTCTTAACCCTCTACTGCACAACGTTGCCCTTGGGCAACACAAAGTTTATTAAAGCCCCATGTCCAGTGTTTGCCTCTTTAAATTATTAAAACCAATCAGAATAGTGAAAAAACCATCCAATCACAATCTAATGTGGTTTGGGTGCCACTATCAGGCATAATTTGAAGGCGGGACTTCCTTTTCTGATCGGCAGTCACTGGACCACATGGCAAGAAGATAAGATCATTTGCATTATTAATGGAATTTAATTTGATATAAACTTTGAAATAAAAATACCTTGTTGTGTATAAAGGTGTAAAGAAGCCTTTTGTAAGGTTTTAAGTAAGTTTTTTTTGTTTGTTTGTTTAGAAATACACTTTTTCTTTTCGTTGCTTTAAGGCAACGTTGTGCGATAAGGGGTACTTTTTTTGGATATCTTTGTTATCATTGTTTTGTTTGTGTGTGGGTGAGTCGCATTTATATACAATAAAAGCTATAAATAAGTATCTTTAACTGCTTTTTTATTTAAAATAACTTCTTTTAACACATTTTGACAGACAAAATGGACACAAGAGTATTCTATGGGAGAAAGAGGCAGGATCTTCATGTTAGGGAAATCCCATCTGAGAGTGAGGACAGTGAGGTAGAGAGCAATGCCAGTGAAGAGTTGGATACAGAAAAAGGTTTGAGCAGAAGTGGAAAAATAGGGTATTAACTACTGATTCTTGATGTTATAGATCAGGACAGCAAAAGAAAGAGGTTTCAACTACTAGGCTATTGCATTCGTATTTTCTTATTTGCTGTTTTTATCATTTCTATAGACATCCAAGATGATGAGGATGAGGAGGAAGATAGTGGCCAAGAAGGTGATCCTTCTGTAGAGAACTATACTACCCAGACCCCAAGATGGAAAACATCCCATACCACTGCCTCTTCAGTACATCCTCAATGGACAGGCATTCCCCAACCACCTGGTGATATTCAGTCACCTTATCTATACTTTAGAAAGTTTTTCTCAGACGAGATACTTGAATGCATTGTTCATGAAAGCAACCTGTACAGTGTTCAGAATAATCCTGCCAAGCCACTCAATCTCACAGTTGATGAACTTGAACAGTTCTTTGGCACAGTGTTGCATATGTCTCTCTTCGGCCTCCCAGCCACCCGTATGTTTTGGAGCGACAGTAGCCGCATTTCTCAGGTTGCAGATGTGATGCCTCTCGCACGGTGGGAGGCCATTAAAAAATGTCTCCATTTCAATGACAAACAGTGGTCAGCCCGCACGAGATATGCCAAACTATGATGAGCTCTACAAGATTCGGCCTCTCCTTGATCACATTTTACCTAAGCTGAAAGATCTTCCGATGCTGGAGACCTTATGTGTGGATGAGCAGATGGTGCCATTCAAAGGCAAAAGTAGAATAAAACAATACCTACCAAAAAAGCCAAAGAAGTGGGGATACAAAGTTCTTGTCCTTTTGGGATCAGATGGCATTCCACACAATTTGGAGGTGTATGTGGGAAGGGCTGTCCATCCACCTGATTTGCCAGATATAGTAGCAAGTGGGAACGTAGTATTGCGTCTGGCAGAACCAATTCCCAAAAATAAAAATGTCAAGGTTTTCTTCGACAAATTGGTTTACCTCTGTCCGTTTGATGCTCGTGTTGGCCCAGCAAGGCATCCATTGTGTAGGTACGGTGCGCTTGAACCGCTTGCCAGGCAGTTCTATGGTGAAGGATGAGGACCTAAAAAGGTCTGGCCGTGGGTCCTTCCAAGAAAAAAAGGCATGTGTTGGTGTCACAGAGCTGTATGCTGTCAAATGGTATGACAATAGGTCAGTTACCCTCCTCAGTACCTATGTAGGAGCTCAGCCCTTGTCCCAGGTTGACCGATGGGACAAACGGCAAAAAAAAATCATTAAGGTCCCACGTCCTGCAATCGTGTCCACATATAATCAGCATATGGGAGGTGTCGACTTGCTGGATTCCCTGATTGCCTTGTACCGCACAAACATACGATCAAAAAAGTGGTATCATCGCCTTGTCTTCCACATGATTGACCTGGTGGTGGTGACATGTTGGCTCATCTACCGGCGGGATTGTGCTGACAATGGAATGACGGGAAGTGACCACATGCGACTGTATGCCTTCAAGTCACAGATTGCACACAGTCTCTGCAAATAGCAAAAAGATGGAAGAAAAAGAGGGCGACCCAGTAGTGGAATGTCTCAGCAGTACGAGGAGAAGAGGAAGAAGCAGGGACCCACGGCTCCCATCCCCAACCAAGACATCCGCTTGGACCAAACCTCCCACTGGCCAATGATGTCTGAAAAAAAGGGAAGATGTAGGGTTCCTGGGTGCACAGGAACACCCAAAGTTGTGTGTAGAAAGTGTAATGTGCACCTCTGCTTTACTGCGCAAAGTAATTGTTTTGTTACATTTCACACTGAATAAAATAAGAATGTTAGGCCTACATGATGAATAATCCAGTGTGTCATATGTCACAATGTGTTACAAGTGTTCTTTTTTCTAAGTTGTATGATAATGTCAAAGAATTATAAAGTTATACTGCTTTCTAGACATTATCGCACAACGTTGCCCTTAGGCAACGAAAAAATATTTTGGGGGGGTCCAAAAAAAAAACTTTTTAATCAATAAAATGTCCCAAAATGAACCAAGAAATGAACTGGAATATTTTTTATCATGCAAAATCAACTTTTGTGCAGTAGAGGGTTAATGACCGACAGTTTAGTTTAGTTTATAAATAAAATACACTGTTAAAGTGCCATAAGTAGGCTGGTTTACTAAATGACAGACAGTTGAATTTCTGAATAAAAAGAATTTTGGTGCAGTTTTGAAATCTTAAACGTGTAACCCCACATAAGCGCACAAGCATAACGTGGTTGCACTTGCAGGGAAGGGATGTCCTATTTTGGAATTATACCCGGACACAACGAACACTATTTTTTTTTTGGATGTCGGTGGCTATTTTTTTTTATTATTATTTGGCTGGTGAGTGCTCTGGTGAGTGAAGTCTCTACCAGCTTTCGGAAAATCAGATCATGCCGCTGTTTTCCTACTGCCTCTGCCAAACAGAGAAGTCGGACGGACCCCCCAGTGACGAAGGAGGTCAAGCGCTGGACTGACCAATCGGAAGCCAGGCTACAGGACGCCCTTAGCAACGTTGACTGGGAGATGTTCAAGACGAACTCTGCTGACATCAATGAGTTTACAGAAGTATCATTGAGTTACATCAATATGCTAACTGATTCCATCATCCCAACTGTAAAGATCCGAAGCTTCCCTAACCAGAAGCCATGGGTGGATAGAGAAGTGAGAACGGCATTAAAGACACGCACCATGACTTATAATGCTGGGCTTATTTCAGGGGATATGACGGATTACAAAGCAGCATCTTATAGTTTTTAGAGCTATTAAAGATGCTAAGCGGCGCTTATAGAGACAGAGTTGAAGCTGATTTCTTGGAGGGTGACCCAGCACGAAAGTGTGGAAAGGACTCGAACCATCACTGGCTTTGAAAGAAAGTCCCCTCCTATGATGAATGTGAGTAAAGCCCTCCCTGATGAACTTAATGCTTTTATGCTCGCTTTGACATGAAAAACAAAGACTATATTGGACTAGCTGCAGCATATGAAGCAAATGAGGATGCACCTTTCTGTGTCTCTGAGGTCGATGTGAGCAATGCCTTTAGGAGGGTAAATTGTAGAAAAGCTACTGGACCGGATGGAATTTCTAACAGGGTTTTGAAATCCTGCGCTGCTCAGTTAGCTCCTGTGTTCACTTATATCTTTAACACATCATTGGCTCAAGAGACAGTTCCTACTTGCCTCAAGCAGTCTGTTATTGTTCCAGTACCGAAAAACAAAAGTCCATCATGTCTGAATGACTACCGCCCAGTAGCCCTGGCGTTTACAGTGATGAAGTGTTTTGAGAAGCTTGTGAAAAACATTATCTGCTCATCCCTCCCTGCCTCCTTGACCCCTCCAATTTGCTTACAGAGCCAACAGGTCTACAGAGGATGCCATCTCAAACCTCATGCACACCACCTTAACTCACCTGGAGGGGAATGGGAATTATGTGAGGATGCTGTTCATTGACTTTAGTTCAGCATTCAACCGCGATAGTACCTCTCACCTTGGTCACAAAGATGAAGGCCTTAGGACTGAACACCACCCTGTGTCACTGGATATTTGACTTCCTCACCAACCGTTCACAAGTGGTTAGAGTGGGGGGTCTGACATCTGACTCATTAACCATCAGCACTGGTGCTCCCCAAGGCTGTGTTTTGAGTCCACTGCTGTACAACATCTACACATATGACTGCAAAGCCAACAGTAGTCATACCTCCATCATCAAGTTTGCAGATGACATAGTGATCTTGGGCCTGATTAGTAACAACAATGAACAGCTCTACTTGGATCAGGTTGATGAGGTGGCACAGTGGTGTCAATCTAACAGCTTGACACTGAATATCAATAAAACCTTCGCCAGCTAAGGAAATTCAAAGTTTCTACATCCATCATGAAGGCCTTCTACACTTCAGCGGTTGAGTGTTCTAACTGGTAGCATCATCACCTGGTATGGGAACTCCACAGTTAGAGATTGTAGTACTCTGCAGAGAGTAGTGCGCTCAGCTGAACGTACTATAAGAACTCAACTCCCTGCTCTACAAGATATCTATTCCAGAAGAGTACTCCTAAGAGCCCAAAAGATTCTGAAGGACTCTTCTCATCCTAACAATGGATTATTCCTACCGCTGAAATCAAGAAGACGCCTATGTAGTCACAAAGCCAGAACTGAGAGACTCAGGAGAAGTTTTTATCCCCAGGCCATCCGAACTCTGAACTCACACTATACTGACTTTGCACACATTCACTCCTCAGCACTCTCAAACATTTCCCAACTCTGAACTCACACTATACTGACTTTGCACTCATTCACTCCTCAGCACTCATGCCCCCCACACACACACCACACACACCTACAAGACTTTTAGCACTTTTACATCCCTCTCCCTATGCTACAGACCTTTTATTTATTTTCTTATTTCATCACTGCGTCAAAAACACACACACACACATATCTGACTTTCTCCAACTTTTTGCACACTTTTTATTTATTATTTTTGATTTCTCCTCCATCTACCCATGTCCTTGATTGCCTAGCCTTTCTGCCCCCCCCCCCCCCCCCACCCCCAACACACACACTTACATCATCACTGTCATCGCTGCACACTGCCCCCCCCCCCCCACATACACAGCACATTGCCTTCAGGATCTTCTCCAACACACATCCTCTACATACTTACAGCACACTGCCCCCACCTACCCACACACACACTACACACACACACACACACTGCTCCACTCCCCTCCCGCCCACACACACACATCTTCACTGTCATCACTCACATACATTACATACAGTACTCTGCTTGAAATAGTAAGTCCCTGCCCCCCCCCTACATACACAGCACATTATTTCATCAGGAAGCTTCTCCAACACACATCCCCAACATACTTACAGCACACTGCCCCCCCCCCCAATACACAGGACATTGTCTCATGAGGAAGCTTCTCCAATACACATATTGCACACTGCCCTCTCCCCCACATACACAGCACACTATCCCATCTCCCCTGTCATCCCCAACACACACACCAAGACCCTGGCAGTTGGGTTAGCCCCTTGAGCCGTGGATCTGCCCAAGGTTTCTTCCTTGGTAAAGGAGTTTTTCCTTGCCCCTGTTGCTCTTGGGTGCTCCTTGTTGGTGCCCCCACCCAATCCCAATCCTCCCCCACCTTTTTATGCAGCCCTTGCCACTTAATCTACTAAACCCCTCTTCTACTGCACTTTTTACCCCATTAATGCACAAATAGGCTGACACCAGACATAATTTCACTGCATTTCTTACTTCCAGTAACTATATGCATGTGACAATAAACTTCCTTGTATCCTTGTATCCTTGAGTGGTAACCTGACTCTCGCCAGATGAATTCCGTTCCGCTTAGCTCCAGTGGTGCGCTAGGTCTGAACCTTGCGAGAAATCCTCTTGTATCCTTTCGCCTCTAATAACTATGCAGATACCTTGACATCCCTAGTAATATTTCTGCGTGAGAAATGCAAGGTGTGTAAACGAATTATTGAAGACTTCAAGACTTACCAGTTCCATTACACAAAGGCAAAGACAACTCTTCATATTCTTGTCCATTTTCCAAATCACAGTGAGTGCAGCCTATGTCAAAATGCCCTGGCTCTCACAGTTTATAACAGTAGTGAGTACCGGATAAATCCGTAATTTCCTCTAATCTCGTCTTTGTTTCCTTCATGATTTCCCTTCAAAGGCATACGTTTCTCTCCCTTTCATGCGCACTGAGATGCGTTCTCAATTAAATGGAGTAGGCTAGCATACAGTACGTTGGATCTTAATGGAGAGGACCCGAAAAGTATCATCTTTATGTAACATGCTGTTGATACATTTTGACATTGTAAACGTTCTCTAACAAGAATGCAAATCAGTTTGCAGTAAAGCTAATATGTATTTAATATTGGTCCTTCCTCTGTCTCTTGGTGCCCTACACACAGTGTGTGATGCGTGTGGTGGTAGCAGCAGCACTGATCACTGTGCTCTGCCTTTTTGTGTCCACTATGTGTTTTGTTTTTTTCGTCGCGAGGTCAAAGCGTCTCTGGGGTGACTGGTCCACGATCAGGAAATTCATTTTTTGACTCGAGACATGTCAAGTCATTACAAGTCAAAGAGGCAAAGTCCGACTCAAGTCTCGAGTGAATAGTATTCGAGTCCAAGTCGAGTCGCAAGTCATGCCGAATTGTATCAAGTCGAGTCTGAAATCATTAAAATCATGACTCGAGTCTGACTCGAGTCCAAGTCATGTAACTCAAGTCCACATGTCTGACACACACACATACACACTCAGAGGCACACAGGCATTCACACACACACTCAATATCTCGTATTAAATATCAAGGCCCTCAGAAGTCTAACCATAATGTATGGAGCTACTTTGAGCCTCGTAAATGGTGTAAAACAGTAATTTATTTGCATGGCTAGGCCGATGCCCGAGGCACCCCCATCAAAAAACTGTTGGTAGCATCGGCTAACTAGCGCCAGATTTCTGAGTGCAGGGGACAACCCAAGATGAGCTATGAGACATACGTTTACATTCGGTATCATGTTTCAACACACTTTAGGTCAATATCACACCGGAATTCTCCTTTAATTGAAGCTAACTACCTATGGCAAGTTGGATCTGGGGTAGCAAAAATCTAAGTTTGCCGTCTTAATGTACCGAAGATCACAGGAGCTACTTGAAGGCAGAGGGCAAAAGTGTGTTGAGCAAAACATCTAAGAGGTAACATTAACAGGTGTGATCATTCAAAAACCCCATGTTATCAGAAATCCCAACCTGCAAAAATTCATTTCAGGGAGGTACCCCCCAAAAAAAAATAAAATAAAATAAATATCAAAAATTACTTTAGCCTTCTTAAATACCGAAATAGTGATGAATAGCCAGTGTTTATTAATGAATTGTCTCTACTCAGCACACCAAATAAGGAAGGCCTAATGTAACATAGAAAAAGGTTTTAGTTAGATAAAGTATATCATTCACAAGCACAATAGCCTACCACAGATAATTTTAAAGATACACATTTCTTTCCTTTTTTTAATTAGTTTACCATAATATAACCTAAACATATTATGTTTACATGTGGCATCACGTGGGTAGACAAATCAGATGAACTGCAAGCTGTGCGTCCAGCTGGGTTTCACTTCTAAGTGACGGTCATACATTTTCCTGTCATAGAGACAGTTGACGTGCATAATTTCAGACTTATGATTCGCTGATGTTATGTTTCATGTCACTCGTGTAATCTTAACATAAAAATGCTTACACGTTGGTGGCGAGAACACGTTATCATCTGTACGTGATTTGATATGAGAAGAAGAATACATGGTGAATGAATGACACGTTACTGTTGTACTGCGTCTACTTATTACTTAGTTACTTTGCATGCATACTATCGTACACTTATTACTACTACATTACAACCTAACAGATTGCTAACAGGATTATACGCATTTCGCTGCCCCAACTGCTCTTGTCTGTTGTCTGATGCTATGTGGAGTGGATAAGCACTAAGCAGGTAGGCTACAATGTTGACATCCTGATATATATGATACAGTTGGCATAGGGTTTTTTTAACTACTTATCAATTGTCATTGAACTTATCAATTGTCATTGAACTGTCATTCGCCGGCAGACAGGGTGTACATATTCAGATGAAGACTTCATCACACGATGGAACAGATGTCACTTTGTGTAACTTATAGCTACAAACATGCAAACATTAGCAAACGGGTAACGTTAGCTAGCTAACTAGTAACACTCACCTTTTATGAAGAGATACCTATATAAAGATATTTTCACCTCCCATACGACAGTGTTATTAACCCATCCACTCTTGAAAAAAGATAGCTATCTGTACTTTTGTAGGCTTTCATTTTTTGTGCGGTGAAAGGTGGCGGATTCTCTGGTATGATAGATACTTTGCCAGCTTCAACGCAATGAAAACATCGGCGGGTGCTGTGTAACGTTATGGATCACACGTTCCGATTAACGTTATGTTAATCTTTTCTTGATATTTATTTTAACTTTTGGTGACATATGGTCTAAATAGTTAATTGATTGTAGTATTGGAAATCTGCAAGGCTGCAATTCCCCTGGCTGGCCACTGTTCGTCACCATTTTGTTAGCGTTTCTTGCCCACCAGGTATCCATGGTAATCACGTGACTGCAAAGTATGAATAGGGCCTTGCACCCTTCGGTACTTGGGCCCTAATAATAATAATCCTTACAAAAACAATAGGGCCTTGTGCCCTTCGGTGCTCGGGCCCTAAAAATGAGTGCAGAATGACTGATCTACTGTGTTTCACTGGTGCAATACGAGTAGTGACCACATGGAGGCAGCATATCTCAGGGTCCTTACAGTTTTTTTCAAATGCTTACACACTAAATATTTGCTTGTCACACAATTTTCTAATCATGTCTTCCAAACATCATAACCCCACACCAAATCTGCAAAATCATACACTAATTCTCAGTGTTTGACTCAGTTTTCAATTGACTAAAACACATTTTGCAAAACACCACACACAATTTTCTACTTAACACACAAAAATCGAACAGGAAGTAACTTGATTTCCTTTTTGAATCACAACCCATCAAAATGCCACACTAAATTACCAGTGCTTCACTCTCTCTCTTCACATGTGTAAACACTCATTACTTTACGGAACACCATCCAGTCATTGCCTTAAAACTCAAAACTTATCTTTTTTTACTATATTTTTGTGTCTTTTTTGTGTTTTTGTGTCATTTTTCTATAGACCTATGAATACACCCCCCCACACAGACACACACACATACAGACAAACACACACACACACACACACACACACATAAACACACACACACTTTTCTTTGGAAAAAGCAAAGTAATTTGATAGTAGTCAGTCATTTCCATAGGCAAAATCAGCTTTTTCAGAACTCCATGTACATCTGGTGGTCATTGCCTCATACGGTGGTCTATTTTGCTTTGCTTTGTTCTTGTTGGCTGTAAAATACTGTATTCACAAGTTCACAACAGCAAATTATTTGGGAAAAATCACTATTTTTTGGTTTCAATATTGCTTGCATTTTTACTGTGATTTTCAACTTCTCTCTGTAGATACCATAACTTTAATTCTTGTATGGAAATACATAAAGCCTATGAAAGACAGAATAGTGTTAGGTTTTGAGCAACAGTGTGTACATGATGCATCCAAAATGTCATATTATGACAAAAGTGTTTGTAATGTGAGGCGAATGTTTGATTTAAAGATGTGTTTATGACATTTTGAATGTTGTGTGTCATTTTGCTGGATATTTGAGGCATTTTGCATTTTGTGTGAGCAATTGTTGGTTTTGTGTGTGGAGTTTTGAAAACGTGTGTAAACAGTTGTAAAAAACTGTAAATAACATGACTTATTAATGTTTTCAAAAATGGATTCATAACGTTTTGGAAAAGAGCTCTTTATTTGTACCACCCCATAAGTTGTCTCGAGACATTACGACAAACTGATAGAGGTGGCTTATTGCAGCAGCATCATGCTGTTTGACAAAAGTTCATGGGCTGCCGATGTCCACTGTGACGTTCGTGTAAAGAGGGTTCTTCTCGACACTAATGACACGGTACTGCAGGGAACTGAGACCGTCGCTGTTGATGGTTTGTCCAGTGAGTCTTAAGTTGTCGAACCTGCACCAGAAGAAATGGCAATACATCAGGGAATGGTGTGTGTATGTGTGTGTGTGTGTCAACCAGCCACCACCCTCACCATTTACATTACATACTGTGTGTAGGGTACCAAGTGCCACTTCCACCACTCGCATTACCTACTGTGTATAAGTTGTAAGTGCCAGAGGTAATTATTTCCAATTAATTAGTAGTTTTATGTTTATTATATTTATATCTAAATGTATCAGCAGACACTTTTTTTCCCAACACATTGTACATTATCTTTTAACCAAGAAACATGGTTAAAGATGTAGCTCACCCCTACCTTCAGTATTTCCAGAGAAACTCTACACAGGGTTTTATTTTTGTTTATTTCCAGTTTTCAGAATCTGGGCTGCCTACAGAGAAGCTGTTTTTACAGTGTACCCACAGAATGGGCAGCTAGTAGGTTGTGAGATGACTGCTGAATGTGACCAACAATATTATGGGCGTGAAGTTGCGTAGAATCGCTGACTGTACCTTTAATTCAGACTGCTTGTCATTCTTACTCAAGAACATTTACAATTTAAAATGTACTTGCATATTGGGCTGCATAGGTGCCACTCGTATTAATAATAAGTTGTTTTTATTCACATGTGCACAGCACCAAGCCAAAAAGATTGTCTGCTTTGGCTACATAAACATACTGAAGGTGTTACATTGGGCTCTGGTTCATATGTCAACAGATCTTGACTATGTGTGTGTGTGTGTGTGTGTGTGTGTGTGTGTGCGGTCGGGCGACTGCAGGACTTGCCTCTTTGGGTTGGGTTCATTGTGAGCCTCACTATGGTGTTTGATCATACGGCATCTCCCAGTTTGACCATCAGGCCTGGAGATGGACATGCCCCTCATGGAGACCCTAGAGGGATGACAAACATCATAATTTATTCTGTATGTGTGTGTGTGTGTGTGTGAGAGAGAAAGAAAGAACAAAAGAAAGAAAGAAAGAGTGAGAGAGAGTGTGTACTTTGTCAGTTTTGTTAGAAATATTATTGATGAATTCAAATAAAGTATTCAAGTGTGTGTGTTGCAGTTGTGATTATCATAAATGTATTGCGTGTGTACATTAAGTCTTGCTGTTAGAGCATGAATGCACACATGTGACTTCATGCTTAGTTCTATTCTGAAGACCTGTTGTACACATCGTCACAATACACAACCCCAGTAGTTGTTTGGGTAGCCGTTGCTTATATTGTGTGTGTGTGTGTTCGTGTTCGGCTTTGTCTTGTCTACCTTTAGGGGAGATATCGTCATCTTCTCTTCCCCAACCACAGTAGCCATTGATTGTATTGTGTGTGTGTTCGTGTTCAGCTCTGTCTTGTCTACCTTTTAGAGACGTCATCATCTTCTCCCCAACTCCAGTAGTTGTTAGGGTAGCCGTTGCTTGTATTGTATGGCTGTGTGTGTGTGTGTGTGTGTGTGTGTTCGTGTTCAGCTCTGTCTTGTCTACCTTTGGGAGACGTCATCATCTTCTCCTCCAGTAGTTGTTAGGGTAGCCGTTGCTTGTATTGTGTGGCTGTGTGTGTGTGTGTGTGTGTTCGTGTTCAGCTCTGTCTTGTCTACCTTTGGGAGACGTCATCATCTTCTCCTCCAGCAGTTGTTAGGGTAGCCGTTGCTTGTATTGTGTGTGTGTGTGTGTGTGTGTGTGTGTTCGTGTTCAGCTCTGTCTTGTCTACCTTTGGGAGACGTCATCATCTTCTCCTCCAGTAGTTGTTAGGGTAGCCGTTGCTTGTATTGTGTGGCTGTGTGTGTGTGTGTGTTCGTGTTCAGCTCTGTCTTGTCTACCTTTGGGAGACGTCATCATCTTCTCCTCCCCAACCCCAGTAGTTGTTGGGGTAGCCGTTGATCTTCGTGAACTGCTCCAAGCTCAGCGCCGTCACACCACCGAAGATCTGCATGTATGGCAGCCTTGCAAGAGCAAATTCAATAACAACAAATTTAATAGCACATTTTGTATATTGTTTGAAATGTTTTTATAACATTACCCTTGTTAGTGAAGCGGTTAAGCTCAAATTTGCAATTGAAGAGTTCAGATGCAAAAACAGTTAAGTCCATCTTCATAAATGTGCAAAATCTGCATGTGTTTTTTGTCAATTCCAGATAATTTCTATCAAATTTCCATTTGGTTGTATATATATATATATATATATACCATAATACTCACACTATTATTGTTCAAAAAAATAATGTAGATGTGATTGGAGTGTGGGCACTCTGAAAAAAAATAGTACCGTAAAACTTCAAATAATAGCGTGGCTACAGGTTTGGGTTAAAGGCCGGTCTCCAGTAGAGGCCTGGTCTGTTTTTTAGCTTCGGGTTGTATTTAATCGTCTAAAAAAAAAAAGGCCAATTCACACCAAAGATGTGCAATGACACGAAACCGTTGCAGAAAGGAGTTGCAGCGGTGTGAATTAGATGTTGCACGTCGTTGCAAGCAATCGCAAAGCATTCACCATGTCTGGTCACAGTTGCAAGGTTTTAGAATGTTGCATCAAGTTGCTGGTTAATAGAATGTTGCAGCTCATCTCGTCACGAATCTTTGGTGTGATTTGGGCTTAAGCATGGTGCAGTCTATGCAGGGACGGTTCTAGGGGCGGGGCCACAGGGGCCCGGGCCCCATCTGAAATGTCATTGGCCCCTGACTGGCCCCTGTACCGTCAATCATCAATAAGTGTCAAACTTGTTGAGAACGACGATCAGAGATGCAATTCCATTCCCAAACAACTGGTGGCAGTAATGCACCTATGAACCTTGAAAGCTAAAGCAAACAGTGAACTGTAAAAGAAACAATACATTTGGCCAGAGCCATAGAGAGAAAGAGTTGCAACACTCCCATTGGACTCCGTTGTACGCTTTTTGCCGCCTACTTCCGGGGTATGCAGCCTCGCGTAGTTCCAAAAAGCCATTCTATGGCGTTGGACATCATTCACTTCCATTGCTGACTGTCGAGTAACTTCTGAGGTAAGTTGATTAAATAGCTACCTGTTTTGAATTGTCAACTGTCTATATTGTATCATAGGCCCTTTATGATGCATATACTGATCTTTTGTTGTATGTACACAGCGTAATTATATATATATTTTTTTATCTTGGTAGACGACCGATTGCCGGCTAGTTTGTTAGCTTGACTTGCCTTCTGTGAAGGTAACGTTATATCCAGGGGTAAATTGATTAAATAGCTACCTCTTTTGAACTGTCAACTGTCTATATTTTATCAGAGGCCCTTTATGATGCATATACTGATCTTTATTTGCATGTACACAGCGTAATTATATATATGTTTTATCTTGGTAGACCACCGATTGCCTGCTAGTTTGTTAGCTTGACTTCGCCCTCTGTAAAGGTAACGTTAACGTTATATCCAGGCGTAAATTGATTAAATAGCTACCTCTTTTGAATTGTCAACTCTGTATATTATATAAATAGGCCCTTTATGGTGCATATGCTTATATTTATTTGTATGTGCACAGTGCAATTTATATATATTTTCTTAACTTGGTAGACAACCGATTTTCAGTCATTGCCTGCTACTTAGTTAAGTTATCTCGATTTTGCGAGCTGTGAAGAAGGTATCGCTACACCAAAAATTACGAAGTTCAGTAGTGAATCTCTGTCATATTTTATTTAGTAAATTATTGATGTTAGATTACTAGGATCTTTAAGGTTGATTAAGGACGGGTTTTTTTAGGTTGTATCTGCTGAACCTGGCGGTGTTAGCTAGTCAGCTGAGTACTGTGTATCTGATGCTAGTAGAAATAAGGTTTGTTTAATTACACCCTTGAAATGGCTGTTGGATTGCATGTAGGAATACAAATTATTACACACAAAAAAATATCATAAGCCATAATGAGCTTTAAAATGTTTATTACTCAGACAGTAGTGTGACTAATTTGTTCCCCAAACACTGCTGCTGCAGGCGGCTGCTGCTGGAGGCGATGACTGCTTGAGCTGGCTGGTGTTGGAGAAGGATGGTGATGGCGGCTGCTGCTGGTTATGGTGGCTGTTGCTGCTGGTGGCGGCTGCTGGTAATGGTGGTGGCTGCTGCTGGTAGCTGCTACTGCTGGTGGCGGCTGCTGCTGGTGGTGGCTGCTGCTGGTGGCGGCTACTGCTGCTGCTGCTGGTGGCGGCTGCTGGTAATGGCTGCTGGTAATGGTGGCTGGTGCTGGCCATGGCTGCTGGTGGTGTCTGTCCATTGTTGAATCTATTGTCGCCCTATTTCACTTTATCTGCTTTTTAGTGTCCAGGACACAGATGAAGAGGATGTTAATATGCGTTGTCGAGAGGAACTGCCCTGCAGTGACTGGCCATAGTGTATAGTGGAACTCCACAGGTGTGAGTCTGATGTATGCAAGAGAAAGTATTTTCTAGGCAGTTTGTGCCCGTCTCAACAGATCTTGCTGGACCACCAGTATCGTTGTTGTGGCCACTGTACGTATGTTTGTTGATATTATTCATGCTTGTTCCTTGTTCATGCTTGTTCCCATTTTTTTTTGTTCCACACTGTTCATTTTTATCTTATGCCAGGTACCTTTATTATGAATGTTGTCCTTCCTTTCAGCCCTGATGCACTCTGAAGCCTGATTTGTGGAGGATTTTCTTAAAATGTATAAATCACTTATAATATTCCTCCCTGTTCCTTCACTTTGTTCTTGTTTTTCCAGTTAGATACACACATTTACACACACACACACACACACATCTTGTTGTCTCACTCAGTATTTTTTATTAAACAATATTTGATTCATTCATCCAAGCTTAATGAGTTGTTATTCTTTAATATATTTGATTCTTTGTACATTGCTTAGTATTAAAATGATCATGGTTGTGTGGTCAACTCCTGCCTCATCAGAAGAAGTGGGTGTAAATGCAGAATGGACTGTTCTTTCTCAAAAAAGCAAAAAGGTACAACGGAGTCCAATGGGAGTGTCGCCTGTCACTGTTCTCTATCACTCTCTCTGCAGCTAACATTACTCTTACTCTGTGCATTAACCCAGAGCCGTAGAGAAAAATCATAGCTCTGCACTTACCTATAGACCCAAACATATTAGCATAATGCTTTTGATAATATGTGAATGGCTTAATAATAATAATAATAATATTAATTGAATTGAATGGCTTAATAATAATAATAATAATAATAACTGGTTTTACAGTTGCCAGACGACATGCTGAATACAAGCATGGCTTTTGTGAAACACGCATTTGTGTTTCACCTACAGACTGGGATGGAGCTGGTGACTTCAACCCACAGTCTTCAGAACCACCAGTCACCAAGCATTGCTGGTCCTAATGGTATGATGCTATTTCCTATTGCCACTACAGTGAGCATATTTTGTCATTCATTTTAGAAACGCCAGGTTGACAGTGGGTTATGCAAGTTAATAACAATTAAGTTACTCAAACTTGTTTCATGTTCTTCTCTCCAGACATTTCCCATTCTAGAGCAGATGGTTCTGTGCAACCTCTCCTAAACTGGTATTCCACAAGATGCAGCCCGGAAAAAGGAACACTCAATGACTTCTGATACAAAGACTTCAAATGGTTGGAATATTCCATCTTTAGTGTTTTGCTACCCCTTCCGTAATTTTCGCTTTCAAATGACCTATCGTCAGTCTTCAAATCAGAATCAGGCTTTTCTAACTGGAAGCAAGACGCTGGCTTCAAAGACCATTCCAAACAAGACCATTGTAAAAATAGTTGTTGAAAAAATTGTGTAAATATGATGTAGTTGTTGCTCACATGCTGTGTGTGTGTGTGTGTGTGTGTTTGTTTTAATGTACGCAAACTGGCAGTGAAAGTGGTTTCTCTTATCAACAAAAGGGGAAACAGTTAAAGTAAAACTTGTTTAATTGAACGAAAAATGTGTGTATGATGATGCATGATTTGTGTTTAAAATTGCAATGTATTTCCACTGAAGTGTCTATTATATTTTAGTTTTATATTGTGTTTTCAATGCACATTATAAATAAATGGGAAAATTGTTAAGAATTGTATTGGCTTTTTTGTTTTTTAGCATTTAGCATTCAAGTATTTGAACAAGTTAAGACTGGTGAAATGTATGCACCTTACTGCTGTGGTGTAGTCTAGTTAGCTGTAGTGGGTATACTGTGATGAACCCCAAATATTAATACCTATCCTTGTCTGTTTTAAGTGGGTATACTGAGATGGTGATGCTTTTTAAGTGGGTATATCAGAGACTTTCTAATGAGGAGACACAGCACTCAAAAAATCCTCCATAGAAATGCATGGGGCTAGTTTGTAACGCCAATGGCGTTGTCTACACATCCCACCCCTTCCTCGGCAAAACGTCAACATGTGAATACATTGAGCCAATCATGTGGTGTGATGTGAATACATTGAGCCAATCATATGGTGTGTTGTGAAGATATCGTGCCAATCATGTGTTGTGAACTTGCCGCTGGAGCAAGATTGGTGTCGTGAAGCCTTGCGCACGCATATTTCTGCCGAATAGGATGCCCGATGAGTGACCAAAAAGCGTTGCAATATGGCCGTCGAGTGGAGGGACTTGCCTAAAAGGACTTTGGGTATACCGCGTATAGTCCTGCATATCACGTAGACAACGTGCCTCTGCCTTACTGAAGAGATTTTCTGTGTATGGATGTTGACCGGTTCTTGGCCCCTCAGTGTATGATGTGGCCCCTTTATGGCCCCCTGTCAGAAAAATCCTAGAACCGCCACTGAGTCTATGCACGTTATGAGATGGCATTAAAAGACTGCGTTGGGGAAAAGCTAGAGTTCCAAATTGTATAACTTTTTTCAATATGAACTATGCCCATACAGTATGTCCGACTTCGTCATCGTTCAATTCATCCCTTGTGTTTAAAATGTGCAGATAGGCCGATGGTAGCCTAAGCTTGTTTTTATGCTAGCAACAAAACAAAATGGTTCGCGAACATTATTCTTTATTCTAAATGCGTACTGCCATGGCAATAACGAGAAAGAAGTCAGAAAAGGATTTTACCTTAGGTTAATGATGTAAAGTCAAGTGCGCTTCTATGGGTCTGGTGTGTGCAAGCGCAGTTTTTATTGATGAGTTGGAGTGGCAAGTTGCAGTGGAATTTGGCTGCCCAGGGCATTATAAAACTTCACTTTTAGGCCTACTCATACACGGCGCTGAAATTGCATATTTAGCTGTCTAAATTCGAATCATATGGGGGAGAAATCGTCGGACATCCATGATTTTGTTATTCAGCACCCCTGGTCAAAAATGTTTCCACGCGCCTGGAAGTATAGGCTATGATTTGAAATGTAGACGGTTGTCAAATATGGCAAATAAAATACGGGAGAAACGATATGGTTCCTGCTCTCTCATGCTGTTTCATTCATGCGGAAAGGAAGGGAGAATGAAACATACGCACGTTCCACTTTTGCATGAATAATTCCTTAACGGTTTTGGTCGGGGCTGATAATGCAACTGTATTTGACAAAGGACCGATATAGGATATTTGCTAGTGACAAAATATGAGCTTTCAGTGTGATACGATCTCTTTGTAATTAATGATTAAAACATGTTTCATCTGTTCTGGCTATCCCTGCTATTTGGATCTTATTGTAGCCTCTCTCACTTAATGAACAACATCTCAACACTAAATGAATGATCAGTGGCGATTCTAGACATGTTTAACAAGGGTGGCACTAGTGAGGCACTGATTAATTCAAGGGTGGCATGAGGCAAAACATCCAGATAAACAGAAACAGGCTCAAGATGTGAAATTAGCACAAGTACATTAGGGAAACCAGATGCAAACACCATACTCATAAATTGAAGGACAAAAAAACACAAATACCTTACTCTCACATAAAATTTCTTTGTACTTGAATAAAATGTAATACAAACATATTAAAGTTAATTATCAAAGTTGTCTGTCACTGGGCTATGCTGTGCTAAAACAAATTCCATCATGGGGACATTAAAATCATGAAGATATACAAATATACTCCCCCACAATAACTTATATCTATGGCCATCTATTTTTGTAGCTGTTAAAATATTTTGACCTGCTTTTTTGTCTACTTGTTTATTTTCTTTAAAGTTCTCAAGAAACTTGAGATTGGTATGGAGTGTGTTGTGTATGTGAGCAATTTGATCTCAATATTATGATCACAACAAATCTGGGCAAATTATTAATTACATTTTCACGTAGGGTAACTTGTTGCAGGGCAACCACACATAAACAGTCTTCCGATTGGATGATTAATGATCAGTTTCTTGAGAACTGATCTCAAGAGTTCTCAGTAAACTTGAGGTTGGTATGAAGGAGTGTATTGTGTACTGTATGTGAGCAAACATTTTTTACGTTGCACATGATGCAACTTCTTGCAGGGCAACCACATAACCGGTTCCATATCTTCCAATTGGACGATTAAAGGTCTCAAGAAACTTTAGGCTGGTATCAGGACCGCTGCTGGTCATTTGGGTGGCCTAAGCAGAAAAAATAAAGTAGTAGTTTGATGCTGTTTAATTACATAATACTGAGCCTTTTTATTTATTTTAGTGTGGCAGCAATACGTTTCGTATTTTACCTTATTTATAAATGGTGCACTGTCACTTTATCACTGGTTATGTAGACTCACATTGAGTCTACATCAGGGGCGATTCTAGACCTAGAGCTTTGCTGGGGCACAGGCCCCCAACACCCAATACATAAAAAAAAACATTTAAATGTGCACGCAATATGAAATAAATGGCTTTTACATCTAGCACCCATCATGTCCTCATCCATTTCTTGCCTGTCTCTCCTCCTCCTCCTCCTCCTGTCTGGTACTGGACTGCCCAGCCTGTGCTCTTTCTCCCCTCTCTTCTTCTTTTTGACCTTCTTCTCCTCCTCCTTCTCCAGCACTCTCTCCCTCAATTGTTGTAGCAGCCACTGCAGCAACATCCAAACACAGAGGCATAAGTTGGCCTACTGTATACTCACTGTATGAATTTAATAGGCTTTCCTACACAAGGGAAGCTTATTTTTAGTCAAAATTAAGATATACTTCCCTCCCAGGCAAGGGTCCTGTAGTCATCCTGGCAATACTGCAGTTCTTTGTAGCTTAAATAGCCTACTAAAGCCTTCATACTGATTTTTGGTGAATTTGCAAATATAGCCTAATAATGTACACGGAAGTCTACTACTAGATGCTAATTATCTTATTATGCTAACCACCAACCTCCTCCACGCAGAACTGCAGACACAAGCCGTTCCTTTGCTGTACAGCCTGAGGAGGAGGAAGAGGAAGTGTGGCCTGACCCTCCAGTACGGTGCAAGCCTGAGGAGGAACTGCATGAAAGCATGTACAACCTAAAGTTTGAGGCACCAAAGCCAGACTACGGCCAACCCTCCTATGACTCATTAGAACCTGCGTACACGCCTGCACCTCCAATGCAGTCTTACCCCCTACCTCTCATGTCTGCGCCTCGTAGAAAGGTACTAGCCTACTATACTCATGCACAGTACCCCCAACCTCAACCTCCTGTGTCTTTCTCACAGCCACTCGCTCATCCTGCTCCAGTCTATGCCAGGCCATGGCCTGCAGTGCCCAGCTCAGCCTTCCCTCCAGCATCAGCCCACAGAGTGGGACCTGCTGCGCCTACACCTTACCTAACTCTGCCTTCCTCAGTGCCTGAAGAACATTATAGGGGTCCAAAACCCACTATCCCCAAGTTTGCTCGCCCAGACCCTAGTGACTTTGCTCGGCTACGTATAGCCCTGGGGAACCTGCTCCCATCTAATGCTACAGAGCTCTTTAAGTATCAAATACTTGTAGACCACCTGAAGCTAGATGAAGCTAAGCTCATTGCTGATGCCTACCTAAATTCACCAACACCTTACTCTGACACAATGGCTGCTTTACATGACAAATTCGGCCAACCTCATCAGCTTGCCCTGAGAAGAATAAGGAGTGTGCTGGGGTCCCCTGAAGTCAAGCGCGGTGACCTAGCCGCCTTCGAGGCGTTCTCACTCCAGATCCAGTCACTCGTGGGCCTATTGCAGACAGTATGACCCGAAGGGGAGATTGAACTCCACTGCGGCTCACATGTAGCCAACCTTCTGAGCAAGCTCCCTCCTGAACTACGAGCTAACTTTCGCCGATATCAGTTAAAGCACTCCAGAGCCGTACACACGTTGTACAACCTGTCAGAGTGGCTCCGCCACGAATCATGGTGTCAAGGCAGCGACGAGCTGGCCCCTGAGAAATGCAGTAAGGAGAAGCAGAACACAAAGAGTGACTGCCGTCAGGCAAAGAAAATAGTGTCAGTCCTGCATGGTGCTGGTGAGGTTCCACAGTCCGCCTCCCAGTCACAAGAAGAAAGCAAAGAACAAAGCCTACTGTGCCTACTGTGAGAGCACTACCTCAGTCAGTGCACTGACGTTGCCAAGCTCTCCAAGGATCCAAGTCAACAAGCGCTGCTGGCGCTGCGCACGAGCACACCAGGCAGCACAGTGTACGCTCACGAAACCCTGCAACCTCTGTCAAGGGAAGCATCTCCTCGCCCTCCACGAGATAAACGTGAGGACGGACAAGGCTCAGAGAAACGTGTCAGCTAAAGAAGATAGCGCCGTAAACAGTCCTGCCTCTGACACGCTCTACCTCGACAGACCTGGAGCAAGCAACCGTGCCCTGCTGAAGGTTGTGCCTGTGCTCGTGCACTGCGGTGGAAGGACCTTCGACACCTTTGCGATCCTCGATGACGGGTCTGAGAGGACAATGCTGTTGCCCTCCGCAGCAAAGTCCCTCGCCATACGGGGAACTCCTGAAGTCCTACCACTACGCACAGTCCGTCAGGACATCCAGGTACTCCACGGGCATTCACTCACAGATCCTGGCGGACCACTTCTGGTCCCGATTCATTAGAGACTACCTCCCCAGCCTGCAGACCAGACAGAAATGGCACTCCTCTCCTCCCGAGCTCCAGGACAATGCTGTGGTCATGATGGTCGACCCGCAGCTTCCCCGGGCCTTGTGGCCCATTGGCCGCGTGACCCAGGTTCATCGCGGCGATGACGGCTACATCAGGTCCGCTGATGTTCTCATCAATGGACACTCCTATACCCAACCAGTGGCCCGGTTGGTGATGCTGCCAGCCCTCCCGTCTGGGGAGGACGATGCTTCGCCAACCACTGACCCCCCTGCCTCCTGACTGAGTATCCCTTTATTGGTAGCAAATGTGCTCTGCACATTTGAGGGCGGCTGTATAAAAGGCCGGGACTTTTATTTAGTTATACTTCCGGTGAAATATCTTGATCTCGTCATTGTGTTTCCTAATTCACCTACCTGTTCTAGAAACGGAGCTGTCCACGCTTGGCAGGCTCCGAGTTAAAGTTTAGAATTACCTTTTAAGTGAAGTTGCCTTTAGTTTCCAAGTCTTCATGGTACATTCCCTCACAGTCAATGATGAAACGTAAGTCATGCTGTTGAATTTGTGTCTATTTCCGTTTCTGTTTGCTTGTTGTAAATCCGTATGTATGCTAAGTTAGTCAGGATATTCTCTGAATATATTGTGTAGCATACATTTCCTAATGTGCCTAAAATGTGTTGAGTATAATGCCTACACGTATCTAAGTTGCATGTTATTAGCGTTTTAGCACTATTTGCCTCGTTGTTGTTTGAGAATACTTCGGGTAAAAGTTTTCCTTCGTCCTCGTGAGATTCACGTGTACTCGTTCTAACTGCGCTACCTCTTTGGCCACTAGGAGGCTCCAGAGACTGTATAATGTCTGCTCAATGACTGAGCTGTCTTTCCTATGAGAAATCACCAGTGTTTATGTTGTATTGGTGGTGTGACTCAGGCACTTATCTGTTAATGTAACTGCAGATCCTTATTTGTATTTTATAGTGCCTTATTTCTATTTTTTCTTGTTTCCCTTTCCTTTTCAGACTGTGTCTGGATTTGTGTATTTGTGAATATATGTGAATTTGGACCTGAGCTATTTGAGAACCTTTAAGAATACAAGTCAATAATTACACCCCATCGTCTCCTCATCATTCCTCTACCTGGCATTCTAACCGATGCCCCATCTTGGATAACTCCTAACACCTAAAACGAACCAGCTATCCCTGTAGCCTCCCCAATATGAACGATTTTCATAGGTTGTTGCGTTCAATCTTACCCAGCTACAGAGGTGCTATTTCCTGATTGGCTATTATGGCCCCTTTCTTTTTTCCTTGTTTTTTTATTGGCTGGTAAGTGACAGGCTCGAGTCATGACTAAAGCAGGCACCTGTGAATGATTATCCTTAATTCATCAGAGTCATCAGATAGCCTAGTCATATAGGTAGACATTCAGTGTGTTTGAACTAATTAATTTGATAATATTTTCCATCTTTGCAAAGGAAAAGTTTTGTGTAAAGGGAATTAAAGGCCTGTCTAATATAGACGCCTGTCTCTAATACTAGCCGGTGCAGTTTGGCGATTTGGGAAAATAAAAGCCCTGGCTATTATTTGGAGTTTTACGGTAGATACTACATACATGTGTGGTATAATGAATAATTGGTAATTAGGCCACAATGGTTTAACCTAATCACAACCAGCTAATGTGAGAACCAACCAGCAATGAAGCTCACAGCATTTTAGTGACATATTGCTGAAGTGTCAGTCCTGGTGTGAAGCCCTCCTTGTGTGAAGACTTTGCAGGTAAAGACAAGCAAGTTTAAGGTCTTTTTTATTCATTATTTCTATTTCAGCATAAGATGCTCAATTTAATCCTCTCAGAATAGCCTTGAGCATTCCTGATGGACCCAAACAAACAATAAATGGAGGTACAGCACGTCAAACTGATTCTACCTACCGAAACCCAAACTTGTCGATAGCCACAGAAAGGTGCCTTGGTTGACTGTAGCACTTGTAGAAGTTTCGGTCGTCCATGGGGATGATGTCCACGTCACTGAAGACGAAGCACCCGTAGTCATACTGCTTCCGGGCTTCTGCATAGCCCACGTTCATCAACTTGCCCCGGTTGAATGTCGTTTCTCCATACTGCAATGACACACACACACCCACCCACACACACACAAACATGCATGTTCTCTTATCTCTTGCATAATTATGTCTGTATGTGAAACACAATTCACAGCAAATCACTCTTTTTTTTTTCAAAATCAGAGACCTGCACCCCTCAGAGTTGAGTTGTAATCTACTGCCATAGATAAACATAGTATACTGAAGCCGACAAAAAAAAAAAAAATGTCATGGAACAGGCTAGTTTTGAATAAAACACAACCTTATTGTGTTCAAATGGTCATTCCAATTGAGCAATCCATTTTTTCTTTTTGAATCACATAATGTAAGCATAATATATACTAAAAATAAAAGAGGGATTGTCACATAATTACTAAACCACATAAAATCAAATTAAACAAACTCATGTTTTTCTTTCAAACACAATGTATTACATTGAACTGACATATTATACCACAGCAATGAATATATCCAACAGAATCATGTAAGATCAATGTGAACCACCGAAGTACTGGCAGCTGGCAGTCAAACTGATATATATATATCTAGGGGGAATCGTTTGCCAAACCCAAACTTCAAAACAGCAGCGTTCAGAACTCGGACCAAAGTACAGTAGCCTTGATGTTGCCGCTCCCTTGTGTTACCGACAAGATCTGCTTTACGAAAAATATTCAAATTAAAAACCCACGCAAGCTACATATTAATTTGAAGACAGTTAAAGAAAAAGTTCGGTGTGATATTGACCTAAAGTGTGTTGAAACATGATACCAAGTGTGACCTTTTGTCTCATCTCGGCTTGTCCCCTGCACTCCGATATCTGGTGCTAGGTAGCCGATGGTACCAACAGGTTTTCAATGGGGGTGCCATGGGCATCGGGCTAGCCATGCAAATAAATCACTGTTTTACACCATTTACGAGGTTCAAAGTAGCTCCACACTTCATTGGTAGACTTCCGAGGGCCCTGACATTTAAAACGAGACATTGAGAACTTTGAAAAAACACTGGTAGTTTATTTACAAGACGATTTATACAGACAGTACCTTCAGGAAGTTTACCGTTCACTGGCGTCTTGAATTTAGCAGAGCCGGACAGTAATGGAGTACATTTTTTGAGTACAGAACTTGAGTACAGTATTTGAGTACAATTTTGAGGGATCTGTACTTTACTCGAGTATAATTTTTGGGGAGTACTCATGACTTAACTCAAGTACATTTAAGAGACAAATATTGTACTCTTTACTCCACTACATTTCTATCCATAACGGTGAGTACCCGTTAGGCTACTTCTTCTAAAAAAAAAAAAAAGAAAAGAAAAATCTCGGAAACCTTCAATTTGTTGTTTCCCTCTCAAACGTGATTGGGTTGTGCAGGCAACACTGATTGGGGCAGCCTATCAGCAATCACCTTCAGCTTTCCGCCAAGCATGGTCAGATTTAGATAAGAGACGAAACCATGGACGAAACAATGGATGAAGACGCAGCAGGTCCATCCCGGGAATGTGCCAACCCGTGGCCCCACCTCGCCAGACTATTTAAATTTTCTGAACATGTTAATGATAGTTCAAGTGTTTCAATTACAAAATATTATTTTATATTTGAAATACGTATTTTAAATACATGTATTAGAAATACTGCCCATCCCTGGCAACAATTAGTAATTAGTCAAAGAGCCATTGCATTCTGTGTAATATAGAGGTTAACAAAGATTGAAATTTCTTTTAAAATATACATTTTGGAGACAAATGGAGTCATACCACAGGTCTATGTCCAGGAATGGATTACTGAATGGGCCTACTGGGCCCAAGAGCTCAGGGGGCCCTGAAGCCCAAGTGTGTGCAGTTGCTTCGTCTCCACCCTTCTCTTCTCTTTCCACAAAACTCAGCAGAAGTCATCATTTAAAGGGTCATTTTTAAAAAAAGGCGGTTTTGATTTTTAATAATATTTTTGCATGGCAGGAAATGTATTGAAATTCTTGACATCATGACTACGGCCTTGCCCTGAACATGTATAGATCATATAACCATGGGCGTTCAAACATACAGTAGTAAAACATAATAAAAACCAGTCAAACATAATAAAACGTCTAGCTCATTACCTGATTGATGACATAGATGCCATAGTCCAGCTGCTGTCTCTGCAGGATGGGATGGAGGTAGTAGAGCCAGTACTTGAGGTGGAACTCACGGTGTCTGAAGGGGATGATGACGGCTACCTTCTGCCGGGCAATGCAGTCTCTGGGCCACCAGCGACCCCCTTCCACGACCTCAGAGTTGTCTTTCTGCATTATCTCTAATTGTATTGGGTGTGTGAAATTTATGTTCATTGGACCCACTAGCAGAGAAGGAGGGAGAGACAAAAGTTTACTGGGTCAGAGATCGCTTTGAAAGAGAGAGACTAAAACTAATTCATCTCTTACTTTAGTTCCTTTTATACTCATCTCACAGGCTACTCTATCTGTAATGTTTTTGGCACACAAAGGTTGATTTGTTGGTGATGTTTTGTTGTGTTGTGTTGTCCTTCATCGTGTTGTGCATTGTTCCATAGGTTAGTTATTGGCCACTGTGGAAAATTACCTACCTACAGCACAATGAATACAACACCTCTCCTGTGTTTATCTGAAATGGTTGATTTGTTGGTGATGTTTTGTTGTGTTGGCCATTCGGGCTACTGGAAGCACATGTGACACATGTATCAAGACACAAGAAAAATGGCCCATCCAACAGCAATATATAGTATGCGGCATGTCATTGGGGTTATCAAGTGGGCACCGCCATTCACCAATGTTTCGTTAAGTTAGGTCCACGACACCTCATGAAGGCTTAACAGTGAAACCAGCGTCCTGGAGACACTCCCCTCCATGCTGCCACCACATTGAAATATCCAATACCCAAAATACTCTGAACCAGCCCAGGCATGGTCAAGGTTGGCTAGGTTGGTCCGTCCCGTTGATGTGGACTGAACCATAGCCATAAAACCCCTGGCCAACCAACCATCAACATAGGCACAGCCCATCACAAACACAAAACAAATTAGCCAGTTAGCTTAGGCCCCATCACAAACACAAAACAAATTAGCCAGTTAGCTTACGCCCCATGTTGCCACCATATTACCACAATAAACTAATACCCTTAAGAGACCGTTCGTTATTTATAAACGGGGTCACCGGAGGGATTTTGAGTGCTTCAATCAAAAGTTGCATGACCCTCCCCTGCCTGCAAGAATTTTTTCAACGACCCTTCAGCAGTCTTTTCAAAAAAGACATGGCCCTCCCCGGCCAATTGTCGATACCTTCCGCCCACGCTATAAAACGCTATGAAAACACATCGACTTAAGCTATTGTTCTAAACTAACCCTCTGCTTTCTGATATTACACATCACACTTTACCAAGATGGTGGCCATTTCAGTAGATTTACTCACTAACATTGTTGTGGAAACACAATAAGCATGGAAACTAAATGCACACTTCCTGCAACTGCATTTGCCTACTTGAAATAAGTTACTCCTCCAGTAAGTATTCATACATGAAATAAAACAATAAAACATTGAGACCATTCAACAAAGCACACTGGGTAATAACAAATTCAACACACAAACTTGTTGCTATGGACTCGTCTCTAGGCTTCCTCAGTCATTGTAAAGCTGCCAAAGCTGAACATTATCCAAAACTCAATTTCTCAGACGAGCGTCAATGCCAACATGCCAACTTTTTCCGGGTTTAGGCCTATATTCCGGGTTATATCCCATATTACTGTAATACTCTCATAACATTAGTCCTGCATTCTGGCCTGTCTCTGTGTTGTCCTGTTGTTACCCCTTGCCCTTCCAGAGAAACATATGCATTCAAATCATCGTTTTGCTTGCTTGAATGTGAACTCAGAGTGATGTTAACCTACAGTAGGCCTATTTAAGTTAACAACGTGGTTGTCATTGAGAGCACGATTCATTGGCTTGCAGTGTTGGCCGTAGGCTATGTCTACGTCGCATCTGCCAGGCTAAGAGCCAAAAATCCCCTGTATATTCACTCCAAGTTGGCCTACCATAACTTACCAACTCTACACTGTAGACCATAAACTGGCTATTTATATGACCAATGTATTTGTTCAACTTTATGAAGCAGAATTACGCGACTGCTACTTGGGCGTAACACATTTTGTTGGCAGGAGAGAGAATGACAGCGATGAACAAATTGCACTTGTTGCTGGTTACCAATAAATAGGGCCTACTATATATTTTTTTGCAAACAACAACAACAGAGCTGTCTGAGAGACAGCAAAGCTAGAGATGGGCAGGAACAAGGTCAATTGGTAGAAATGCTTGTCAAAACGTTAGGAGCTGGATGTGTGGATGAATGAAGCACAAGTATGCTTTATAAGCATGCACACTGTTTAAAGTTAGACTAGGCTACACGGTAAACCAAAGTTAAATTTAGCTTTTTTAGGGCTGGATAAAGTTGACCAAATGGATATAGGCTGTTAGGCGTGAATAAAGTAGGCTACTTTGTTGCTCCAACCCTTCCAACGTTAATGGGGACGGATGTTGACATTTTCCATTATTTTTGCGGAGAAACCCGGAAATCTCCCTTATTTTCATTGTTCAATGTTGACAGAGCTATGGAACGAAAGAGAACGTTATATGGTGACAGAAATCAACAATCAAATAAGCCACTTTGATTTTTTGCTGTTTTCATTAATACAAAAGATGGATGACCCCCCCTCCTAGACAAAAAAAAGTTAGGTGACCCTCCCCTCAACAAAGAATAAAAAGACATGACCCTCCCCTATTTTCCTCCGGTGGCCCCGTTTATAAATAACTAACAGTCCCTAACCAAACTAGACATGGTCTAGGTTGGCTAGGTTGGTCCGTCCCGTTGATGCCGACTGAACCATAACCATAACAAACGCTAGCCAACCGCCATCAACCCAGGCACAGCCCATCACAAACACAAAACAAATTAGCCAGTTAGCTTATGCCCCATGCTGCCACCATATTACCACAACAAACATCCAAATACCCTTAACCAACCTAGGCATGGTCTAAGTTGGCTAGGTTGGTCCGTCCCGTTGATGCGGACTGAACCCCTACGAAAAAATGAACTGTAAAATTTCACAGTAAAACAATTAAATTTACAGTTCAACTTAAATTTGTTATAGTTCTACCATTGCCTTTACAGTTCGACCATGAATATATCATAACTTGACTATGAACTCTCCCATTACTATGAATGTCATGGTCGCACATCTGATGCAGACTTTAAAGTTTACAGATAATAAGTAAAGATGATGATTGACTGCAATTTGTTTATAGTCAGACTGAGGTTTTCATAATTATGAGGTTTACTATAAAGTTTACAGTTCAACTAAACATTTTCAACTTCAAAAGTAAATCACATTTCTGGGATAATACCAGACTGTATGAAATAAAACATGAATTCCCTCTTTTTATATCCTTCACATTCCTGTGCTACCTCATTCCTGTGCTTCCTAGGCTACTTTTAAGCCTATGCCATGTTTGATGTGGTCATCAAATAGGCTATGTTTACTTACTCAGATGTTAGGCTACTTGTATCGACTAAAGTTTAACAACATGACAGAAAAACAAACTTGATTAAAGAACACAGTGTCATCCATTATCACTTATCATGAACACATTAAAAGCGGTCATGGTTGAACTGTTAAAGATCCATAAGTTGACAGTGTTACTATGAACTATCATAGTGAATTTTACAGTAAAACCATCAAATTACCACAAATAAATTAATGAGAATAGCAGCTCTCTTTTTATGGAAGCCTTAGCTATGTAGCTATGACACCATGTGTGCAGGACCATCTTACTCAATTTAGCTCTAATATTCTCAGGGTCCTTGACTCTATATAGTATAATAGCACCTGCCAAGGTTAGAAAGACTTCAGTAAACCTAAAACACCATGGAGGAATATCACAACAGTAGCAAATCAGAAGAGAGAATGTAGGAAAGCTGAACGTAAATGGAGAAACACTAAGCTTCAGATTAACTCATCTTCAAAAAGAGACTCCACATTTATAACTCTGAGTTATGTATAGGGCCAGGCATTCTTCATTAATTGTATTATTAACACATTAATAACTCCCCTGCTCTTTTTGCCATTGTTGATAAGTTAACAAATTCCCCAACAGAGCTACCTCAAGATTTCAAGTCAACAAAAAATGACTTTGGTTCTTTTTTTCATCACAAAATTGTGAACCATTCTCAGCTCAGGCATTTTCCCAGCAGCACTTAAGACTGCAGTTATAAAACCTCTCCTGTTGTGTTTGCGGTCAAATGTGACCGATTGACAATTCTTTTCTCTCAAAAATATTGTTACCTTATTCTGACTACCATGAGGCGCCATGACTTAATACAGGGCATCGGAACACACAAAATAATTTTTTATTAATTCTCATGACAATTTGAGTGTTTTATTTAACACCCATGTGTATTCCCGGTCTCATATATGACCGGCCATTAGAAATGAATGGGTGAGAAAATGGTCAGTGTATAAAATTTAATCCAGACACTTATGAATCCACTTATTGAATCCATACGTATTGATTAGATGGACTGTATGTATGCTTCTGTACATTAAAACACCCTCACTCCCCCTCTCTGCTTGTGGAATTGCCCCTCAGCAACAGAGACATGAAACTGCCCCAACTGGTCCTTGACAATTCAAGAACTTCAGTGCATTCTCCTCCAAGCACTATGGGATGTCTGGAGCCCATAATTGTCCCCAAATATGTTGCATGGTTGCACTGCATTGTAAGCCATTTTAAGCTGTTACACACCCCAAAGCTGTTTTGTCATTTAAAATAGTTCTGCATGGACATTGTTGTTCCCACCAAAACTGTACGCTGCTTTCCCAACAACAAGCCTTGGATAACCAGCAATGTCAAGACCCTTCTTAACAGGAAAAAGATGGCGTTCAAAGAGGGGGACATGGCAGAGCTGAGGCGCGTGCAAGGGGAACTCAAATTCAAGCTGAAGGAAGCTGAGGAGGATTACAGAAAGAAGGTGGAACAGAAGCTGCAGGAAAACAACTTGAAGGAGACATGGGACTGCATGAAGGTTATCACTGGCCTGAAGAAGAACAGCAGCTCTGTGGAGGGGGACCTGGACAGGGCGAACCAGTTGAACCACTTCTACAACAGGTTTGACTGCCCTGCTCCAGCTCAAATGGCGGTGGTCTGTCCACCATCCCCCACCCTCACATCCCCACAATACCAGCGCAACACTCACCTCCATCATCACAGGCTATCGTACCCCCACCGTCACTGGATTTTGCACCCCTCCCCCACATGGCGATCACGAACAATGAGGTGACAACGACCTCAGTCAACAGCCATCAGACACACAGATCCCAGATGCACCCCTCCCTCTCCCCTCCCCTTACACCCCTCACCATTACAACAGATCAAGTGATAGTCCAACTTAAGAAATTGCGCAGCAATAAGGCAGCTGGGCCTGACAGACTGTGTCCAAGGCTACTCAAGGCTTGTGCTGCTGAACTGGGGGAGCCACTGAAGCACATCTTCAATTTGAGCCTACGCCTTGGACAAGTTCCAACACTGTGGAAGACATCATGTCTTACCCCTGTCCCTAAGAAGCCACACCCTAGTGAGCTTAATGACTACAGACCTGTCGCTCTTACATCACATGTGATGAAGACAATGGAGCGATTGGTCTTAGGCATGCTCAGACCCCAGGTACGCCATGCACTAGACCCGTTACAGTTTGCTTACCAGGAGAAAGTGGGCGTGGACGATGCCATCACTTATCTTCTACACAGGACACATTGCCACCTGGACAAGGGGAAAAGTGCTGTGAGAATCATGTTCTTTGATTTCTCAAGTGCTTTTAACACCATCCAGCCCCTCAGATTGGGAGACAAGCTCTTGCAGATGGGTGTGGACGCTCACCTGGTAACCTGGATTACAGATTACCTGACTGAGCGACCACAGTTCGTCAGACTGAAGAAGTGTCTCTCTGACACGGTGATCTGCAGCACCGGAGCGCCACAGGGAACTGTGCTCTCTCCAGTCCTGTTAACCCTGTACACATCTGACTTCTGCTACAACACAGAGTCATGCCACATGCAGAAGTTTTCTGATGATAATGCAATTGTGGGGTGTATCAGGAACGGGCAGGAGGAGGAGTACAGGAGCTTGGTGGAGGACTTTGTGCAATGGTGCAAACTCAATCATCTTCAACTTAACACTTCAAAGACCAAGGAGATGGTGGTGGATTTCCGTAGGTCTAAGCCCACTCTGCTACCAGTCCACATTGATGGGGTCAATGTGGAGGTGGTTAGCACCTACAAGTATCTGGGTCTCCACCTGGACAATAAACTGGACTGGTCAGCCAACACTGATGCACTCTACAAGAAAGGGCAGAGCAGGCTGTACTTCCTGAGGAGGCTGCGGTCCTTCAATGTGTGCAGTAAGCTCCTCAGGATGTTCTACCATGTCTGTTGTTGCCAGCGTCCTCTTCTATGCAGTAGTATGTTGGGGAGGAAGCACAAGGAAGAAGGATGTGGGGTGAATTGACAGGCTGGTAAGGAAAGCAGGCTCTGTAGTGGGAGCTGAACTGGAGTGCATCACTTCACTATCTGACAAAAGGACCCTGAACAAACTGATCAACATCTTGGACAATGTCACCCACTCCACAGCACTATTGTTAAGCAGAAGAGCCTGATCAGCTGGAGACTTCGCTCACTGCCTTGCACAACTGACAGACTGAGAAAGTCATTTGTCCCCAGGGCCATTGAACTGTTCAATGCCTCACTTAAGGGAAGAGGAGAGATAGATTTCCCAATAACGATGGAGACACGCACTTACGAGGGTTTTCTACGATTCATCTTACGGTCGTTCGCTTGGTTTTTCCAACTGTTTCCCGAACATGCTCGACATAGTGAACGTGCGTGCACTGCTGTCCACGTCAATAGTTCTGAAATATCCTCTAATTTGATGGTGATGTCAGGTGAGTGCACGTCACAGCTAGGCCTACCGTTTCAAATTCGGATCTACACATTAATTCACACCAATACGAACTTTGACAAGCATCCCAAGTAGGGTATATACCACACACAGACATATATAGTAATTATTTAAAGGGGTGATAGAATGATGATATAGGGTATTTTGTGCTGGTCCTTAAGGTCTCTGAATAGGGTGTGTAACATTGGTTGGGCTGAAAATGGCATATGTGCTGTTCTATGCGCCCTAATGCAAGCCTGGTTAAAAGCCCTAGAATGAAACGAGAGGCTTTCTTCCTTTTATGGTATGCTCATGAATATTTAGATGACCTGCGTGCTGATTGGTTGGTTTACAACGAGCGAAGCTCCGGAGCAAAGACGCAAACATGGCCGACAGCACTCACTGAAACAGCCAAGGTGGAAATACTATGGAGACATAGGTGTTGAACAGCATATTTGAGCCTGAATCAGAGGAAGAATCTGAAATAGAGGAGTAACCAGTCGCCCATAGATTGGAAATGACTACTTCAGAGTGGTAAGTTTTGTCATTTACTTGAGTTTGCCACACGTAGCCCAGTTAGCTAGCTGTAATACTCGCACGTTAGTGTCGTAGACTAAGCTAAACATTGTATTAGGTTCGTTTTTAGCATTGTAAGCAACAGAAGTTATTAATTTGCACACACACAAATGTTTTACAACTTGTACCCTTGTGCAATTTTTGTCAAGATGTCCAGTTAGAAGCTAGCTGAAAAGTTTGTAGCCCGTCGTGGGCAGTTCAGGCTATGCTGTAGTGAAAGGAGTGCTGCTTGCAAGGAAAGTACTCGTTTTAGTCATATTCTCCTGGTGAATAGGTCATCTGATTAGGAGTTACATACATTATTGTAGTGGTAATGTATGATCTTACAACGGGACGTCCAGTTAGCTGGGCAGGAGCTCTGTGCAGTTTGTAGCCTATGGCTGAAGTGAAACGAGGTCAACGAAAATATTACTAGGCCAATTTGTGTCAATTCAAAAACACTTATTTATCCCCAAGGGGCAATTTACATAGTAGGCTACAATGGAGTAGAGTACAATAATCAAAAATCCTATAAATATCACTGTTTAAAATACAGTAGGTACATGTAATCTTGTAACTATCCTGCTGACATCTGATTGAGATTATTACCTTCTTTCCATGTAGTAGCCTAATATGTTATCTTACAACTCTGGTAACTAAAACTGGAGACATTTGCTACTGTGTGCTACCTGCTCATTCAAAATTACGAAATAACAGCAGGGAAATTGTTTGTTTTTACAGGTTATTAAAAGAATGACCCAGGTTCCTGAGGAGCTGACCTGAATGACCATCATGGCCTCAATCTGTTGTGCCTCTATATTCTTTGCAAAATGCAATGAATATTTACAGAGCTGACCATGGCCGTTTGAGAATCAGAGGAATGGAAAGGTGAGGACAATCTGATACAAGTGTTAGCAGTTACAATATATAAAATATAGCCGCAAGCGGCAATGGCGGGCCCGAGCACCTGCAGGCCGCAACCCGTGACAAAACCTAAACCAAACAACAGAAATGTTGTAACACAAGTGAAAGTCACTTTTGCATGCACACACCAAGCTGTTAACTCACAGCAAAAGCATTTGCTAATATTCTAAGCCCTGCAAGATGCCACACTTGGAGCATCTGTTTGGCATGCTGCCGTTCTTGTAATGTTCTAAAATAAGAACGTGCAAATAAATCCATTGTATCTAGACAACACGGTTTTCAACATATCGACTAGATATCATTTGAATTGATAACGTGAAGTTGTTTCCACTTCTGACGTCAAAAACGTATGTGTTATATGGGTATTGGTTATATTACAGCTTAGCAACCAAACTATCGTGTTACTCAGCTTTAGTTAGCTATCTTGCTGAGAACCTGTCAGAGATCTCGACAAACATGCATAGTAAAATGTAGGTTAACATGACAACACAGGTTTTATCCGAATGACACAGGAAAATTAAATAGCCTTGCCAATGAACTAAATCACACATTCTACTTGCTAGATACACGTTAGCATGCCTAATAACTGTTTAGCGACAAAATAATACTTACAGCATGCGGTTGTGATGACCTTACGGTCGGAACAACCCCTCGTTTCAGTAACAGCAGCTTAGCAAATCCTGCTTAACTGTACAAGGTTTTGAAGACTGCCTTCGGTGAAATGTTTTGCAAATTAATAACGGAGTGTCGAACTTTGCAGGGATCTTCTGGTAGAAAAACATTATCCATGCCCCTCGAACTTTTGAATCCTTGAGAAGACTAAGGAAAGTCTCAGCTTTCTTTGTAGCCTAAGTTTCAGCCTGGAACACTGCATTTACGACCGTGGCTCATTTTCGATATCCTTGAAGAACTGTCTGCTTTATAATTCCAGTGGGCTGGTCTGTATGTAAATTTTGAGGCGTGACAAATGTACAGGCCAGAGCCAAATAAGGTACCACCTGCGAGTTTGCGTAAACTCGCAGCTTCGTTTGGATTCGCCTGTTTTATGGCGGGAGTTTCGAATTGTGAGATTTGCATAGGAAGGAGGTGTCGGTGGGGTTTTGAACTTCTCTGTATGTCCATTTCACCCACTGAACTATCACTATTCATCTATGACAAAGTAAACTCGGTTTTGCATTCTATGACCCCTTTAAGATTAGATTGTTGCACCTTTTATGTCTGTGTCACTTAAGAAGACGTTTGAAGATAAGAAAGAGGTCGAGTAAGAAAGAGAGGAAATGTGTAGGCAGTGTTGCCAGATTGGCAGAGGTGGAAAAAGTACTAAAATATTGTACCCAAGTAAAAGTACCAATACTTTGATGAAATATTAGGCTACTCAAGTACAAGTTAAAATACCGATCTGAAAATGTACTCAAGTAAAAGTAAAAAGTAGTTAATTTAAAATGTACTTTAAGCTGGTGTCCACGGCTGGCAAGAAGTTCCTAACTCGACGATGTCGATGCTGCCGTCTTCCGAGGATGTCATCCCTAAAGAGCGCAAACTCTCTGAGGACCTCGGAACACGACCACAGCGGCCGGGTTTCCATCGCCAGCTACGGAAGAACTTTCAGAGCGTCAGCTGCCGGTCGAGAGTGTGGTGGAGTCATAGCTGCTAGTTTGGGAGCTTGCGGTGCTGAAATATCCAATACCCAAAATATTATATACATCCTGTCAATGATGTCATGCATCCTGTAATTGATGTGTTGAAACGTGTCTGCTGTTACACCACACAGTACATGTGAATTAGTAGACCTGTTCCAAGACATCGAAGACACAACATACATGTCATATGTACATGTAAGTAATTAACTGGTACACTTAATAGGTTTATTCCACTGTATCAAAGAGTAACAAGGTTGTAGCAGCACAGCTGTTACATGTACACTGAAGACAACGAGGCTTTGACTGGAGCTAAGAATGGTTTGTATATCAAATCTATCATGACCAGATTTACCCCATCCAGCAGGTGTCAGGTCAGCTCTTTGCCTCTGATGAAAATGTAGGCAAATTGACAATGTTTTGTAAAAGCATTCAGTATTACAATGTAACAACTATATGTAGGTACTCACAAATACATTATGCAAGTACAATGATAGTACCTGATAGTACATGTTGTTACACAGGTTGTACCACTATACCTAATTAGGTAGGTACACTGTAACAGCAACACATTAAAATAAAGTGTTACCGTCAACTTAATAATACTGTATGCGGACTGAACTTAAAACTGTAAGTTATGGTCCTAACTACAGCAGTTAGCCTACTGTGTAAATGTGCCATGCATGAAGTCTAGTCCACTAAATTAAATAATTATCGATACATTATGGTCTTTAGCTTCCAGTAATAATATTTTACAGATTATCTAGATATAATAGCCTACCTGGAAAATAGATAAGTGTTGAAATGTTAGGGACGGTGTTGAATAGAGAATGTTGGTCTTGTTTTAAATAGCACTGCTAGTGTTGCCTGTTACTCATTGCTGTTGTTAAATCAGAGTGTTCAGGGTCCGTTTTCTCTTAAAAGTTATTCACAAAGACTTTCAGACTGATTGAAGTGTTCCCTTAATTTTTTTAGCAGTATATTTTTAAGTTAAAAGGACATATTTTTTTTGCAGTGGGCTGGGGCTGAGCTCACCAACGCAGAGAGATGGGCAGACGATTACTCTTATGCAAACACGCAGGTGGCAGGCAAATTTGGCAGGTAATAAGCATATTTGCTTCCTCGTATTTGTGTATTGCACTGTACTCAGGCACACCAGGGCAACTACCTGAACCTATTACCTACCTGAGTCTATTGCCTGTGCTCTCAACCTTTTTATGAGGGATCGGGATTATAACCCCAAAAAATTTTTTTCAATCTTTTTCTATCAATTTTATCAATATCAGTCAAATCCTTCCTGGCACACAGGATTAGCATTGGTGAAGACATTGCGCGCCCTGATTCAAATAATATGCAAAGACAATGAGGACCTATTGAACAAGCATGGTTTAATCACGCACATCTCCACCTTTTCCATGTTTGTGTAATGGCTGTCCACTAGCCTACTGTATTACTGCTACACTGTTAACATGCTATATTAGCACATATGCATAACCCCTTCCTCCCACAGCCTGGATTGAGGCCGTACTTAATACTTCATACTTAATACTTGATCAATGGTTGTAACCCTATTACTTCAACCTATTCTTGCACTGATATTGTTTTTTATATCACTGTCTGAGTAATTTTTTTATTGGTAAAGTGTCAAGCCCTTACAGCCCTTCCTCAGACTAATGAGGACCTATTACCTGCCTGAGTCTATTGCCTGTGGTGTCGACAGCTGGGAAGGATCAAACTATATCCTGTAACTGAATATCAAACCCTCAAGTCAATCAAGTCCTTCTTGGCACACAGAATTGGAGTTGGTAAAGGCATTGGGGGAATGCATAAACTGGAGCTCCAGGTGTGCTTGTAGTGTGAGAGCGCTGCTCCCTATAAGTCCCTATACAGTTGCCTTTTGTAGACTTACCCAAATGTGGAGGTGTTTCCGGACAAATCTCCAAGTTCTTCTCCGTTGACACGATGGCTCTGTGTATTACTGTTTCTGACGTCGTGCTGCTGTTTCCTGGCACTCTGGTGCTGTTTAAAAATGGCAGAATCGACCAGGTTTCCTCATGGTACAGGATGTAAAGCAGTTGGATAGCCCCGAGGACCATGATCAGGATGCAGACCTTTCTGAAGGTACTTGATGAAAGAGGCACGCCTGCCATACCGAGTTAAATCGTGGAATAAACAAATAAAATACATAAACATGAATGTGGCGCTCTTCTTTGGACTCAGCATGTCCCAGTCACTGTTGACTTTCTCGGCTTCTGCACTTGTAGGAAACAGGTCACATATCCTTCGGGCTCTCTCTGTGTGTGTGTGTGTGTGTGAGAGAGACAGTGAGATAGATACTGTTTTCACCTAGGTGTCATCTATCTGTGTGACGTCCTCAAACCAGTTGGACAGGCCCTGAGATGGATAAAAGCGGGTGGGGCCTGAAAAAAGCATACAAGCATGCCACGCACACATACACACATGTTTGGACACACACACACTCTCATAGCTGACACCAATATCATCTGCATTCACAAAGCTTGTAAACTTCCTCCCTTCCTGTCTGTCCAGTAGAGTAGAAGGGCTGAGGAGACAGCCAATCAAACAGCAGCATACTGTATCTCTAAAAGGTGAATACATATCAACCCTTTTTTGATTCCAGGGTCCAAAGAGAGAGATAGAGAGTGTCAAAGGCATAACATGATAGAGCCTGAACAATTGGGTGGGACAATATAAATTCCGTCCTTCTAACCAACCTTAAGGGACCTGGTTTATCTTATCTTGATCTACAAGCCACTCTTGTAGATCAAGGCCTGTACAGCCACAAAGCTACAAGATCCAACTTGCTATCATACCATTTTATACTCCAGAGATATGTAGCCCCCAATTGGTAGTGACACGCCCCTTTTTGGGCCTGTGGCTCATGTACTATTATGGAGATGCAGATTTCATTTTCCAACAGGACACAGTGCCAAAGCTACCAGTAGCTGGTTTAGGGACCATGGTGTCCCTGTTCTTAAAGGGGAACTTGGCAACTATTTCAACGTAATAAACCCGTTTAGAAATCATTCGGATGGTTAAATGACCTGTTCCGGTGAAAATGGTGACTTTCCCCGCTGCGCCTAGCGTCCCCAGGTGGAAAACCAACCAGTTGCAACATTGAGACTACCATCCCGGAAAGAGAAGTGAGAAACAAGAAACTTGTTTTAAATCGTGTTTCTTACCTTGTAACATCCACATAGTTCTGCCAAACTTATGCTAACCGTTCGCTAGCTTGTAAACAAATCCATGTGCTTTATCGTTACCTTTTCCCACAGTTTGAAATAGCATAATGCACAATGTCTCCAGCAGAGGGGGAAATCCTGCCAAGTTTCCCTTTAAGATAACATAAGATAAGATAAGACTTTATTGATCCCACAGCTGGGAAATGTACTTGTCACAACAGCCCAGTAGTATACAAATAAAAGAGTAAGAGAAAGTTGTATACAGTATGCCCAGCATACAAGCACACCTATGTTGGCAGAGTGAACCAATACATATGGTGGAGAAAAAGAAAGCTTCACTTCACATGTACAGTGGAAAATGCACATATTAACTAGATGTACCGCATAGCGCCGCTCAGTCCTGTACATCCATTCCGTGAAAATAAATCACATTAATCAATTTGTCTCCATCTTCTACTCCATCCCCCACTCTTGAAACTTTTGTGTATGCTTGTTTGGCATGTGTGTTTGCGGGCCGCACAGAAAGTAGCCTACTGGCGCTGCAAAGGAGAATAGATTTGTAACACTTGCCAAAAAAATTGTAGCATTGTTAGATCCATGCGGTTTTCAACAACTATCAAGAAGAGAGGTCATGTCATGGATTTTTGTGAATGTTTCTTCTTCTACATATGCAAGAGTTTAGTTATCTAGTTCATATGATATTCAACGTTATTGTCAATGCACAAATTAAATACCAGTAGTCTAAAACAAAATGCAGTTTTACCCAGTGGTGCAAATAACTGACATGTCCAAAAGGGCCTTCATGAAATGCGTCTCTAGACTGTTCATACACATTTTAACGTTGAAGAGCTGCTGTCCGTTATTGTTCGTGCAAATATAGGCTGATTCATGTTCCCTTGCATTTTGCAACTGTGAGGTCCATGGTTAGTCGCCAGACCAAGCTCAATCTTTTAAGAAATCGAAAAAGAAATCGCCAGCAGATCAGGCTGGGTTCACCCAGCCTAGTCCATGGTAGGCACCCGATAGAAATATTGTTTTATTTTTTTCCAATTGAGATATTCCCCGGTTTCAGAGCTATTCTAAATGCAAAAATGCATAGTTATGACAAAACCGTATGGGGTAAGGATTGTCTCAAAATGATTTAAATATATATAAAAGGATATATATACATATACACACATTTATTAATATCCAAATACAAAATACAAATATAAAAATGTGACATATAAATAATTAAACAAATTTATATAAATAAACGTGTCTTTGTAAATATATTTTCGAGATTTGAAAATAAATATGCTTGACTTTGTATGTGGAATCTGCATTTGTAAATCTCCTTTTTGCTTTCATGTCGATGACGTAATTTTGAGACATTCCTACTGCAAAAGTGCCTGTGTGTGTGTGTGCGTGTGTATATGTGTGCACCACCATCTACAGGCCAATGAGTGTACAGTCACTAATGTACACATAACTTATTTTTTTAGACCTGCATTTCCAGTATTGGCGTTACGTAGTAGTTTGTCCACCAGATGGCGCATCGTTGCAATGAGACGTAATTTTGTTGGAAGTTAATCTAAAGTGGGTTGGAAAGACAATAGACACTTCCTACAAGGACAACACAGAGTTTACCGCAGAGAACATCTAATAATGATATGGATGATTAAGGATGATTTTCACATGAAATGTAAATCTCATTTCTTCTTGAAGCCGAAATAAATCTAAGAATGTTTATCGGACATGCTTGATTTTTACTGCAGGTACGTTAATCTTATACAAGCCTAGGACCGATAGCATTGGTTGAGTGATGGAGGCCAATTTGATTATTGGTGTATTTGTAGAAAACCATAAATGCGGTAACCAAGCAAATTGATATCAGCGCTGTAATTGTATCTTTCGACTGTCATCTCATTCTTTTCTGACCAGCCTACTAAGAGGTGCTAAGTGAGTTAGCCACAACGCGTTCGCTAACACGATGGTTTTCTAATGGAAAATATACCTGAAAGATAACCTGTCTATGAAGCATCCTAAACAGGCTGGGACATTTCTGCTTGCTAAATAGGTTTTTCTGCTGTCGATTCGGTCAAAGTCCTTGGTGGCCCTGTCAGTGCTTTGTAAAATGTTGCATTAAGACCACAAAAAGTCTCAAAAAGCATCTGAGCTAACGTTCATTTCCAAACACCGCTTCAATCCCCTATTTTCAAAGGTGTTTCAAGTAAGGAAGAGCATGGCTCAACGTAAAGTAACTAGGGCTGAGACGACGCAGGCTCATTGACTAGACTAGGCCCTACATAAATTTGTCAAAGTGAATCATTTGTGTCAACTCGTCACAATGCAGATTTCTTACCGCACCAGTGATGATCTACATCTCCATTAAAACCAAATGTTTTAGAGTGCACTTTGAGAGATGTATCCAGGGCAGGGCTGTACCTGTTGCACGTGCTACAAAAATCATTCTGTGTGATGGATGATTTACCAATGTTACGTCTGATACAGTTTTTCCTATGGCTATACACATGCGTGAGACTGAGATGCTTGTTTGTTTGTTTGAAGTGCGTGTTTAGGGTGTGAGAGGGGAATCGATGTGCTTTGATTCCAGCTTGGTAGTTGTAGTCTATGCGATTAAAAAGCATGTGTGTGTGTGAAGTATCCAAACAATGATAACACTTTCATTATGGCTGCTTTAGCCACAGACCTTCAGCTACTGTATAGTGGGTCCCATTTAGAAGTGTCCACTTCATTCTCGCTTTTGTGATTCACGCAGCTGCGTGAAATGTAGGCTATTACAACTTTTCGCCAAGAAGTGGCAGCTTAAGTCCGCTTGATACTGTAAGCCAGGGGTTTTCAACCAGTGGTCCGCGGTCCTCTTGTTGACTGTGAAGACATTGCTGGTGGTCCCTGACCATGGATTCAGTAGTTGCAATGTGGGAATCAGTATTTTTCCACGAACAATAACGGACACAGCTCCTAACTTGGCCTGTTAAAATGTGAACAGTCTAGCGACGCATTTCATGAAGGCCCTTTTGGACATGTCAGTTATTTGTACCACTGGTTGTAAAAGATGTAAAACTGCATTTCGTTTTAGACTATTGGTATTTAATTTGTTCACTGACAATAAAGTTGAATATCATGTGAACTAAAGATGACTAAAATTATGTAGAAGAAGAAACACAAAATCCATGACGTGACCTCTCTTCTTGATAGCTGTTGAAAACTGCATGAAAATGACGGATTGTTTTGTTTGTAAATAAATAAATAAAAGTAAAACTGATAACTTCTGCTTTCCCCAAATACAATGTAGCCTACAGGTGTACATGACCTTTCATCAGTCCAGTTGCTATGGATGAACTGTGATGAACTGCACTACTTGTGATTGTTTAGAGATTTTAAAGGTTTTATAACAATGCTACACATTTTTTGGCTAGTGCTACAAATCTATTCACCTTTGCAGCACCAGTAGGCTACTTGCTGTGAGGCCCGCACACACACACACAGGCATGCCAAACAAGCATACACAAAAGTTTCAAGAGTGGGGGATGGAGTAGAAGATTAATACAAATTGATTAGTGAGATTTATGTTTGCGGAAGGTATGTACAGTACTGAGCGGCGGTCATATTTTGTACCACTATGCGGTACATCTAGTTCTCTTTCTGTCCCTCTCAGAAAACACACTACCCCAACAGACTACACCATAAAAAATAGCTGACGCCACGACTGTGTCATAAAAGGTCCTTAATAATGACCTGCACACACCAAAAGACCTCAGTCTTCTCAGCAAGTGGAGACGACAGTGAGAGCAGTGCTCAGCCACTTCCCCCGCCCACATTTTTCCTACTGGTCGGGGATCGAACCAGCAACCCTTCGGTTACAATCCCGAAGCCCCAACCAGTAGGCCATGGCTGCCCCAAATACCCACTGTTTGGATTCAAGCCACAGGCCTCCTTGTGTTGACTATGTATTTGTCCACCTGCATGGTCTTCAAGGCCTTGTTACCAGGGATGGTGTTAGTAAGATCCAAGAGTTTCACAAATAATCACTGTCTGTGTGGCAGGATGGACTGGGATGGACTCCAGCCATCCCCCTTCCCATTTGGTTATGGTTGGCTCTCTTCTTTTCTATCGAGTTCGTGGTTAGCTCACAGTATGTCTTTGGTGGCCAATCATGTCACGAGGGAGATGTTATAGCTCGAACATACCCTTAGGGCAGCACGCAACGCCAGAAGCTCAAATTGTTTGGGTTCACCTGATTTCCGGCTGTGTCGCATAACTCTCTGCTGTGTCGTGGCTACCAGGAGAGTTTCAATTGCATGGGAGGGACGGGGAGGGAGTAGCGAGCTAACTCTTTGTTTTGTTTGAACGTCAACAGAAGTGACGTTACCCCGACATCGCTGATACAACCTTTAACAACCGTGTGTGAGATCTTCTCAGCAGCTAACACGCACACCTGCACAGTACGTAGGGCCCCCACAGCCCACAAGGTGACATATGATTTACTTGACGTGTCAATGGGCAATAGAAAAAACGGTAGGCGCAAATGAAAGCTAACAAATAAAGCTAACAATTTTGTTTTTTTGCTGCCCTCCCAGAAGATATTATAGCCCATATGAGGGTCTGCCACTGACTACCACACACATTCACTCACAAACACACACACTAATATCTGCAACACAATTTCACTTAATTAAGAATGTACTCTCCACCACAACATTTTGAACTGTTTATTTTGTTTAGTCAGTGTTTAGCTTCAATTTTCATTTTCATTTTAACTCTTAAAAATGTAATTTTCATTTTAACTCTTAAAAAATGGCCTTAATAAGGAAAGCAAGTATTATCTAAAGCCATAGTCCACTTCTCAGTGGCAGTACTGTAGGAGGCAGTCTATCCATCATCACAGACTAATGTTGACTTGTCTGGGTTTTGTGAGGACCAACAAGAGGCTTACCTGAGATCAGGTGCAGGGCGAGGGTTAGGATGAGGAGTGGCATGTTTGTTTTAAGCCTGTCTGTATCTGTCTGTATTTGAGACTGCCTTTGTGAGAGTGCTTGAGAAGGTGTGTGTGTGCCCTTGTTCTTTATCTATAAATACAGAAAGTGGTCAGCTGGTATACCCATTGCTTCATTAAACTGAATAGAAGGTGTGAAAACCTCACAGGCCTGCATTTGTGACTACATAGGCAGAACATCCTGTTATTGCAGCCAATCTGAGGTCAAAACCTGCACCGTGCCTTTCAGACATGCAGACTACCACACTTGATGTTGTTTTGGTCTACTATATCACATACTTTACATCACCATTAGCAAGCACAAACACACATACTCACACTCACACACATACACACAGTTTACAAATGTTAACTACATCAGGGGCGCCTGCAGGAATTAATGCTATGGTACGCACACCCATTACTGACCCCGAAAAAAAAACATTTCACGCGTGGACAATATTTGTCCATTTCCCGGTTTTAGGTCCGTGGTCAACAAAAAAGTAGCATAGCAACATTCACATGCAATAATACAACAACGTCTTCAATGACCTATTCATTTGGACAACTTGATACAGCCCTATACAGGCTAAAGTTACCTTTAGTTTTGTTTTAGCTTACCGTGACGTCTGGCTTTAAACAGCTGTCTAATGCAGTCTGACAACGTTCTTGCCTACCTTGTTCTTGCCCATCTGGAATAACTCCTCTAGCTTTGCTGCATCCATCCTTTCTGTTTTCGTTGTTTAAACTTGTGATATCCATGATGAGTATTGAGTTAGTGAATTAACTCAACAATGTGTGCTGATAACCATATATAGATAGCCGAGTAAAAGAAAACAACAAGTAGCCTAGTTGCGTGCCTGCATGCGTATTTTCTCTTCCTACTCAAACAAAATGTGTGCGCGTTAATTTTGATAAGGTATTCACTAACTTCAATAGAAAATTGTAAATTGTAGCCTGATGGCATGCAGCTAATGGGAGATACTGTCCTAGTTGGGAAGGTATGGTGGGCCAATTTGGTGTGAATACACACACACACACATTTTCTCTTGGTGTTGAGTAGCCTGATGGTACGCACAGTGCGTACGGACGTACACCTGCAGGCGCGCCTGAACTACATCATTGTTTAGTTTTATATTTTAATGTTAAGCATTTTCCTCAATGTAACAGTCATCAGAAAGGAAACACATTTGGGTTGAGAGGGTATGTGAGACGAGGGTACAAATGAGCTCGGCTAGGTCTGGCTTTGCAGTGACATCATGGTCACAACAAGGTCTGCTCACACCCTCCGCTTCCTGTGTACTTCAAGGGTAGTGTGTGGGTGTGCTGCCTTTTTCTATTTATGATGTGTTGCAAATTATCAAGATATAAATGAGAGGAGGGAGGGGGAGAGAGAGAGAGAGAGGCCAGTTTCACAGTATCAGAGTACAGGCCAGTCATTCTGTTTCCTCTCTCACACAGAGAGGGGGGAGAGAGAGAGAGAGGCCAGTTTCACAGTATCAGAGTACAGGCCAGTCGTTCTGTTTCCTCTCTCACACAGAGAGGGGGTAGAGAGAGAGAGAGAGAGAGGCCAGTTTCACAGTATCAGAGTACAGGCCAGTCGTTTTGTTTCCTCTCTCACACAGAGAGGGGGAAGAACGTGTGGGGGAGGGGAGGGGGCTGTTACCGATTAATCTTTTTTTTTCAGAATCAACCCCTCTCTGAGAAGCTTTGAAGAAAGCTAAATGAAAAAAGTGAAGTTTGTGAATACAAGGAAGACAGGACAACAAGATGAAGGCAAATTTGTCTTTGTATCATATAATTAATGTTTTAAAAAGACAATGTGTCACTGACAATGCATCACCTTCAGTACTTTATACAAGGATACAAGGAAGTTTATTGTCACATGCATATAGTTATTGGAAGTAAGAAATGCAGTGTAATTATGTCTGGTGTCAGCCTATTTGTGCATTTATGGGGGGACTTTTGCATTCAACTGTGCAAATAATGTCAAGTATTGCATAGACAAAATACATTTCCAAACTTCCTTATTTGGTACAGACAGGGGAAGTCTAGTGAGTTACAACAGAAGTCAAATGGCAGGGTGTACTGTACCAACACAAGTTCTGGCTTATCTGCTGCTGATGTCAACTGAGGACTTAGAGGAGTTTGATCTGAAGAAATACCTCAGATCAGAAGGACTCCACCACGACAAACGATCAGGAAGCGGTTCTTCTTCCTACTCGGATACTAGGATCAAACACATGAAGTTGTATCTCCAAAGACATTTTGTGCAACAGTTTTGACTCGAGTTTTAGCCAGGTTTTAGCACTGTAAAGTTGAATATGGAGCATAGGGAGGGAAAGTAATCTCATCGCCATCTAGTGGTTGCGTTCCTAGAGTTTAGCGGAGTGCATGGGATTTTTTTTTTTTTGAAAAATATATCTCGGTGCACAGTGGGATCTTAATTTAATGCCTTCCATATGTTAGGCACTGGGGTCACCTCTATTGCTTCAAGTGGTCATACCTTATTTTTAGGATCAGTTGAATTGTTTTGAGTTTTTGTCGTAACACGGTGATAAGGAACTACAGCTGCATGTGGCGTCACATGTTTGGTAAGCAATCTCTAACTGATCAATACGCAATTTGCTTAACTGGCTTAACATATTTTTGTAATAACGGAACGTGATGTAAACCGCGTGGTGATAACCTTTGTCAGGATAACTGGTGTTGTGCTTCTACTCACATGAAGAGCTAGCTGTAAGTGTTAAGTGTCAATGCTAACCAGGCTAATAAACAAACCATGCTACCGTGAGTAACGTTGAAGGGTAAAGTCACGTGACTTCTTTTGTAGTTCGTTTATGAAACAAAAGGAGCAATTTCGATTTTCTTAAATAAGGCAAAATAGGGTCTGACATGAGAATATTATTACTGTATAGACAATGAAAAATATTTTTGGTGGATAAATTGGCTTCACAATATTTTTTTTAAAATAGGTCTATGGGACTTAACATTGGAGCTGCTCTTCGATAGGAACGCAACCACTTGGGGCGCTGGTTTTCACTTTCCCTCCCTATAGCACAGGCAGAATCGGATGAGGACGCACTGGAGGAAGCGTCACAGTACTGTTAGCCAATCAGAGGTGAATTCATTAGCATGTCATTAATATTCATGACTAGAGGCAAAATCCAGTCGTTCCTCCCCGCCCACCTTCCCCACCAAACTAGAACAGCATGAAACAATAATAATAATAATAATAATAAAGCTTTATTTGTATAGCACCTTTCATACACAGAATGCAGCTCAAAGTGCTTTACATTTGAAGCATGTAACACAATAATAGTCAGTCAGTCATTATCAATCACTTTTCTTTGCTGTTTATGTTATACTCAGCAACATATCAAAAATATAGAAAATGACGTCATAAGACTGGCAGCCTTAACCCTCTTACCCCCCACAAGCACGCCATATGGCAACTGTGGCAAGGAAAAACTCCCATATTCCAGGAAGAAACCTTGAGCAGAACCTGACTTAATAGGGGGAGCCCATCTGCTTCTGGCTGGCTGCGCCCTCCAATAGTAGCAGATGTAGAATAATCTGAAAATGTAGTCTACAGGATAAGATGAGTTAACTAAAAGCTTTCCTGTACAGGTATGTTTTCAGATCTTTTTAAAATATTTACTGAACTCGCATGCTTGATGTACAGAGGCAGGGTGTTCCATAGTTTGGGGCATAATGGATAAACGCAGCTTCTCCACTTTGTTTGTGGAGCACTTTTGGGTACGATTAAAAGATTAGAATTGGATGATCTAAGTTTCCTTTGTGGTTGATAAGATATTAAAAGCTCAGAGATATATGAAGGTGCTATGCCATTCAGAGCTTTGTAAGTAATTAACATAACCTTAAAATCAATTCTATAGGAAATAGGGAGCCAGTGCAGTTCAGCCAACACAGGGGTGATGTGTTCTCTCTTCTTAGTCTTAGTTAAAAAAAAGTCTAGCCGCAGAGTTCTGTATGAGTGCCAATTTCTTTAGATGTTTTTGGGAAGACCAGTGAAAAGTGCATTGCAGTAGTCTAACCTGCTAGTGATAAAGCGTGAATTAGTTTTTCTGCATCTTGTTGAGTTAAAAAGGGCGACTTTGGCAATGTTTCTCAAGTGGAAATAGGCTGTCTGAGTAACTTTACTGATATGGGGCTTAAAACTTAACTCTGCATCTAAGATGACACCGAGGCTTGTTACTTTTGGTTTGACCTGGTGTGCCAAGTTCCCCAGATTACTAAGAATAATATCTCGCTTTAGTTTTGGTCCAACCAGAAGTACCTCTGTTTTGTCATCATTTAGTTTCAAAAGTTTTTGCTCATCCACTGATTAATGGAGGTTAGGCATGCAGTGAGGGAGCAAAGGCCATCTGGGTTAGTTGGCTCCACAGAAAGATACAATTGGGTATCATTCATGTAGCTGTGGAAGTTTACATTATGCTGACTTATGGCGTTTCCCAATGGAAGCATATATAGAGAAAATAGCAGGGGACCAAGGCAGCTCCCTGGGCCACACCAAAAAAGGCAAGTCATGTTTTTCAGATACATGATCTCCTAGACTGATATAAAAATCTCTGCCAGTAATGTAGGTTTGAAACCAGTTTAGAGCATTATCAGAGAGACCCACCCATGCAAAGGCGGTGAATTAGGATGCTATGATCAATGGTGTCAAATGCCGCACTCAAATCCAGAAGAATAAGGATTGAGACTTTGTTTGAGTCGGTAGCTAGTCTGAGATCATTGACTATCTTTACTAGAGCCGTTTCTGTGCTGTGATTTGATCTAAAACCTGATTGGAATTTTTCAAGGATACTGTTTTCGTTGAGGAAGGTATTTAACTGATTGCAAACAACTTTTTCAAGTACTTTGCTCAAAAACGATAGATTTGATATAGGCCTGTAGTTGCTCAGATTGGTATGGTCAAGATTTGACTTTTTAAGTAAAGGTTTCACAACAGCGGTTTTAAAAGCAGTTGGAAATATACCTGTTTCTAATGAGGTATTTATTACCTTGAGAAAAAAGGAGCTAAGCCATCATATACTTTTTTTGAGGAATGTAGTAGGGATTGGATCTAAAACACATGTTGAGGAGCCGGTTTGAGTTATAATTTTACCAAGCTCAGATTGAGTAATAGTGCTAAAGGACCTTAATTTTGGGGGCTGTTTTGGGTGTACTATCAAACATATTACTTGTGTTACCAATAGCCTCCCTTATAGAAATGACTTTGTTTTTGAAGAAGTCTGCAAATTCTTTGCATCTTAGAGAGGATGCCTGACTGAGTGTATCAAAAGGTGTTTGATGCAATAGCCTATCAATGGTAGAGAACAACACCCTAGAGTTTCCACTGTTTTCAGCAATTACCTTAGAGAAGTGGTTCCTCCTCTCATTCGAATAGCTCTATTATAATTTGCAATTTTTCTTTTTAGAATAGCACGGTGAACCTGTAACTTAGTTTTTCTCCATGTTCTCTCAGCTTTCCTACATGATCTTTTTAGATCATGGATTTTTCTGTTCATCCAAGGTGTCAGTTTGCTACAGGGCCTTTTTTTAGTCTTTAAGGGTGCCACTCTGTCAAGCAGAGCCTAATTCACGATTAAGAGCCTCTACCATTTGATCAATGGGATGATGTAAAATATCTAAATTTATGGAGTCTATAAGAGCTATGAACTGCTGTTCTGCTCTAATGTCCAAGAGTCGCGATTTGATTGCAATTTCGGGATGAATTTTTGGAGTATGTAGTACAATATTAAAAAGATACACAATGATGATCAGACATATTTATATCATTTACTGATAAGTCTGTGACTTCTATCCCTCTGGAAATGACTAGATCGAGGGTGTTGCCAAGGTTGTGGGTGGGTCCTGTAACATGCTGCTTTAGCTCTAAACTGTCCAACACATTAAGGAACTTACTGGCTTTAGCATCAGTTGTCTTATTGACATGAATATTGAAGTCGCCATTTACAATTATCGATCATAGCTAGTGATGATGAGCGACATAAGTTCAGAAAACTGGTCGAGAAAGCCAGTCCATAGTTTAGGAGGGCGGTATAAGGTTAATAGAAGTACAGCTGGGTCAGCCTTCAGAGTGAGGGCAATATACTCAAAGGAAGCGAATTAGCCAAAGTTGACTCGTGTGCAACTATATTTGTTTGAGAGAATGGAGGCAATTCCACCACCTCGTTTGCCTTGTCTAATTGAGTGGGAAGAAATTATAATTTGGGGACAAGTCTCAACAAGAACAGCTTCGCTGTCTGAAGTCAGCCAGGTTTCAACAAGAAACAGAAAATCCAATTTTTTTCACTAATAAAATCATTGATTGCAAAGGTTTTGGTAGTAAGTGCACCTATATTTAGTAAACCCATGTTAGCTGAAAATGCCTCTGGCTTTTTGAGGAATATGCTGAGGTATGGAAAGAATATTTGTTAGGTTTCTAGTTTTAAATTTGTCTTTTCTTTTTACTATCGTTGGGTAGAAATCAACGTTGAATAGAACTATAAGCATAAGTCATGCTATTGCATGACACAGCTTGATCTATGGTAGTAGTATTGTATGTTACCCTGCAGAAAACATTCTCAGACTCATCCACATGTATAATGCCATTCGAATCAATACCTGGGGGGCGTGAATCTGTAATATTTTCTACAGACGCAGGACAGCATTTTTTTCACCAATACCGGCTCACAGGGCATCCATCAATACTACAGACCACTGCAAAATTAATGAAAAAACGATGAGATGAGACCTTTAAGAATTTCATTACTTATAATTAATTTTAAAAGTACATGACAATAAAATTACTTGAACTACTTGAACTTGATAGTTGTGCTGCTGCATCAACGGTGCAGGTGAAGGGGGCACTGAGCAAAACTAAATCTTAATGTCATTACAGGGAACTGTATATGTGCTATACCGAACGTAAATGTGTAAAACACCTTCATTAATTTCTTCATATTTTATTTCTAGGCGAGCTGACTCACTATTCTAGGCTGTATAGTGTTTGTGTTGGTGTTTCTGTCCTGAAAATTGGCATGGGGATACTTTAATGGATGGACTTTAAGGGATGGAGCAACTTTGTCTATCCACATCTACAGAGGTCTCTTGATTTAATATAGGCCTATGTGTTCACTACAGTATGAACTTATGGTACTTTCAGATAGGAAATGTGCTAGCCGCATGATCAGTGGAAAATAGTAGTTGTTACTGCGGACGAAGTTCGGAGGATTTGCTGAGTGGTGCTGCGTGTGCTGTACTTTACTCTGTGCTGCGGCAAACCGATGTTGTGGCAAGCAAGCCAATAGAAAACTAGATGTACCGCAGAGCGGTACAAAATATGACCGCCACCCAGTCCAGCACATTTTTTCCACAAAAATAAATCACGCTGAAAGGCCTATATGATTCTAACTGTCTCACTAAATTGCATTATCCACACTCAATTCTCACTGGTATCTGCTAGACAACAAGTACCAAAACATGATTAGTTCATAGATTTCACATGTAAAATTGATTTTATACAACCCCACCCCCATCTTGCCTGTTCATAATTGTGAATGTTTATGTGTGTGGGTGTGTGTGTGCGTGCTTGTGTGTTTGCCTGCGTTTGTGTATTTGTCCATGTGTATGCATGCGTACATATGTTTACTGTGTGAGTACTGTATGTGTCATACGTATGATTACTGTGAATGTATGTGTGTGCGTGTGTATCTGTTTATGCACATGTGTGCACATGGAATGGGTTAACCCTTTAGGCGCCAGAGGGTTTTTTCCGAAACGATCAATTTTGACATCTTCATTTCAAAAGGCTATATCTTAAAAGTGATAAGAGATAGAGACTTTCTGTAAATTAGAGAAATATTAAGGATGACCCAATGTTTATGTAGAGATTAAATGTTTATATCTAATTTGCATATTATGACGTCATATGGTGGTGGCCATCTTGGATTATAGAATTTTCATGAAAAGTCGCATGTTTGAATGATAAAATGCACCACTTCTTTCCCCCCAAAATGTCCCTCACCTTCTGTATACTATATTGTACAATACTGAATGCTCAGGTAAATAGTAAGTAGTGAACAAACTGTGTAAATCATTACTAATAAATGGCAGAAACAAACCAAATGCATGTAGCGGTAGACTGGCCTTTTGCTGTAGAGATTTTCCATTTACTACATACAGTAGGCACTCTGATTCCATGTATGGGGCACATATATATTATTCAGATGACACACAAACACAAGTAGACAAGACCTGTTTAGTTCAAAAGCTCATTTGCCACGGCAAGGCACAGATCAGGAGTGAGATGACGAGACAAGACAAGACAATGTTAGTATTTGTTTTCTTTTTGTTGTTTTTTTGTTTTTTTTTCTTAGCTGACAAAGACACACACATCACAAGGACATGAACACACAAAAAGGAACACATAGTGTATGTCCTAAATGATCAGGGAAATAGATAGCAAATAGTGTAACAGCAACAGTGTAAATCATTACTAATAAATGGCTGAAATTTTGTTTTTTTATGTAGCAGGCCTTTTGCTGTAGAGATAATGACTCCCTATCCCTATCCATACAGGGCGGCATTCCCATCATCTTGTGATAGACTTTGCATGACCTAATGTGTGTGTGTGTGTGTGTGTGGGAGAGGGAGAGAGCATGTCACCACCTCCACCATGCGACAGATCTGCCTCAAGCGCCAGTGGAGAGAATTTGCAGCTTTCGGACTAGGCCTACTGTCATTCTCATTGCGACTCCCCACACTGCCACTCACGTTTCCCCCTAACTGTCCTATGAGCACTTGACCTCATCTAACATACCCAGTGGCATTAGACAAAGGGTCCACCACGTTACTGTCGCTGATTGTGGAGCCCTTTTGGCGTTCAGAAGACAGAAGCTAAGCGCTATGACATTAGGCTACCTCCAGCCTCGTTCGGCCACACCACTAACACCCTGCTAACTTCCCGATGAACACTCCGAACCCGTGAAACATTATTCCACCAGTGACATTGGGCAAGCGATTCAGCGTTTGTGCTTGGTGTAAGCTAAACTATTGAGTAAACTCTCACTTTGTCCAGCTGCATCATTGCAAGGCAGGGGCGCATCTGAAGCCTCACTAAACGAATCACCGTCATTTTCTGAAGGCAGATATTCCCCTTCAGAATCAGCGTCCCATGAATAGAAGACCCAACACTTCATTTCAGGTAAACTTTTTTTTTGATGCCATTAGGCGATAATCTAATGCAAATACTTGCTGGCGTTGACAATATCGGCTCTGATAAAATAGCTCACGCACACTAGCTCGGTATTGCACACACTGATTCACTGCAGCTGTAGCGCGAAAGTTTTGTTTAAAGCATGAATTTTTTCGACTTCGGGGATGGCGTATGACATGTCTGCCATCTATTGGAGTGGAGGTCGAAGCGAAATATGACACCCTATTTATAAATCGGCCGTTTTATTCAGTACGCATCTTGTCGACTAAAAGTCGACTGTGGCACCCTAGAGGGTTAACATGACCCCTGGAGGCAAACATCTGAAAAAAATTGGTCATCCTAGGCCTTACTGTCCTCAAGATATTCACAGAAAACTGTGTCTGCCCTACCCTCCTTTCGGGGTCCAGTACAGCGGGGGGCTACAGATCAAAATGAAAACGATGGTTCCATGCTATCCATGTGGGGTTACATGCCCACCAAGTTTCGATGTACCCGGTCTTTCAGTGTCCGGAATCCTTGTTGGTGTAATCACGGATTCGCTAAATGTACACATAAATTATTTTATTGTAAGGCCTCCCATGAACGAAAGTTCACAAAACTTGGCATGCATTCGGAGGGTGTCATAATGATCCTACACTTTCAATTTCGTGCAGTTTTGACCATGTCAGCCAGAGATATTGTGATGAAAACACCTCATTTTTTGCTTTTTAATTTTTAACTAGGTGGCGCTATACATGAAATAAGTGGTAATGGGATAGGTTGACATGCCCCCTTAAGACCAACATACAAAAAAAGTGGACCTCCTAGGCCCTACGGTTCTCGAGATATTCACAGAAAACTGTCTAAGGCCACCTACAGGCCAGTTGGTGTATAGTAACATAAATTAATTTATTGTGTGGCCCCCATGAACGGAATTCCACCTAAACTTGGCGTGCATTCAGAGGGTGTCATAATGATCCTACACTTCCAATTTCGTGCAGTTTTGACTATGTTAGGTCACAGATACCTGCGATTACAACACCTCATTTTTACTTTTTTGTGTTTAACTAGGTGGCGCTATACATGAAATGAGTGGTTATGGAATGGGTTGACGGTTCTCGAGATATTAACAGAAAACTGTGTCTGCCCTACCCTCCTTTGGGGGGGTGCAGTCCAGCGGGGGGGCTACAGATCAAAACGAAAAACGATGGTTCCATGCTATCCATATGGGGTTACATGCCCACCAAGTTTCCTCTACCCCGATCTTTCAGTGTCCCGGGAATCCTTGACGGAAATTTGGTCATGCGAAAAAAAAAAAAAAAAAAAAAGCTTCGCTGCGCGGCGGTCATAATAAGGTATGAGCAGACAGCAGTGCTGTTAATATTGTATACGCCTTTACTGTAGTCTGAATCACTGTGGAGGTGCCTCTCCAAGTTAAAACGTGAAGAAGTCACAAATGCACATGTCCACATCGCCAGTCAAGAGTTACTGCTATTCTCTGCCACTGCTATTCTCCTTGGGCTTCCCTCAGTGACGGCAAGCCGGGGCTGTCTGTCAGTTTGCACTTCCCAGTTGTAATGGGTGGATTTAGTTGGGCATAGCAACAGTGGTGCTACACTCCTCCCTTACCTTAATTCCTCCTCTCTCCACTTCTCACATTTCAACAGGAACTATTAACATTGTCTGCCAAACCGGTTTGACTAGGTTCAGTATTTGTTCTCGTGTCACAGCCATGTAAAACGTCAGGCGTGACCAGAGCAATGATCTGTATGAAGGTTTGCCTTAGAGACAGTCCATGCCAACTCCATGAATAGCCAAATCTTGGATTTTCTTGAAAATGGAATAAATGTTTTTTTTTTTATTAGGAACTTTTGAAGTTTGGCCCTTTTCATCATTTGTGTGATACTTAATATGTCTGTTCTGAGCACACTGTGTACGGATATATAATATATTTATTATATTTATTGATGAAAATGATACAATGCTTCGTATTGTATGTAGATATTTGTTTCTCTCATTATTCTTAAGGTCTGTCCATGCAGCAGCGTACCAGATTAAACCAGGCTTGAGGAAGTGTGAGTGATTGATTATAAAACTTATATACAGTAAAGGTAATAGTGAAGGATAAGAGACAGAGTGTGTATCTGATGTATGTGCATGTACCTATGATGGGATTGTTTATCTGTGTAGGATCATGCGTGTGTGGGTGTGATCAGTGTCCTTTTTTTTTTTTATTGGATCCTTTTACTAAAAGGAAAAATTCCATAGTTAAAGCAACCTGGGGACTATTTTTGGATGAAAATGAGTTCAGACGTTCATTTGGGAGCAAAATTTCATTAATCAGAGGAGTTTTGAGTGAGACCTTTGAGACACAGACTAAAATGACTTTGGCTAAACTTGTCACACACACACACACACTGACACACACCACTGTGTGGTCAACTTTCTCATCTACACAGCATATTCTGATGGATCTGTTTCCCTCTGCAGATGCCTATGGGCTCTCTCTGGACCCGAACACAGCGGGCAGCTTTCTCTCCGACTGCGAGGTGGCAAACAAGAAGAAGGAGCAACTTCACCCTGGCCACCCAGAGAGATGAGTCCAACTATCAGGTGCTGTCTAGAGAAGGTCTGTCTGGACGCTACTGGGAGGCTGAGTGGAGTGGTGTACGGTGTACATTTTAGGACATCGGCTGTCAAACTCAGGTGTCAGACATCAGATGAAAAGGCATCAGGTCTCAGGAAAACCACTGTCAAGTTTAAGAAATTACACAGTCATTTCTCAGACATCAGATGAAAAGGAGTCAAGTCTCAGGAAAACCGCTGTCAGAAAAAGCGGAGTCAGACGAAAAGATCTCAGATGAAAAGTTATCAGAAGCCGAAAAAATATCCCGCGTCATCACGACTTGATACGTCATCAAAATGCGACCGCCAAACGCAGTCTACTGTGTGAGAGCGCGAAAAGAAGACGGTGATACAGAACAGTGAGTTCAATATTTTGCTTATTACATTTATTCTGTCAGTGCCATGTTGTGTTTAGCGCTTGGTTAGGGATGTAGAAATGATAAGAAATTGTAAAAAGTGATCCAATGCTATATACATTTTTAGCCAATAACGGTAACATTTGTGTTTTAACGTAGGGTAGCTAACCTTTGCTAACTTGAATTGCAGACCTGGTAAGAATTTCATGTAACGTTAACCTAATTAACTTCATGTTTATTTAATTTTTAGAAAATGGATAAAGTGCAACAATATGAGCGATTAAAAACTAACTGGAAAATGGTAAGTTTTGGGGTATTTACAATTTACTAGGACTGGACTGTCAGTCATTTGTTAACAGTAGGTACATTAGTCTACGTGTGAAAATGTGTAATGTTAGTTATCTTACAGTGATACAGTTTTTTTTTTTTAAGTTGAGCTGGCTCTTGAGCTTAAGAATTTCATTACTTATAATTAATTTTATAAGTACATGACAATAAAATTACTTGAACTACTTGAACTTGATAGTTGTGCTGCTGCATCAACGGTGCAGGTGAAGGGGGCACTGAGCAAAACTAAATCTTAATGTCAGTACAGGGAATTGTATATGTGCTATACCGAACGTAAATGTGTAAAACACCTTCATTAATTTCTTCATATTTTATTTCTAGGCGAGCTGACTCAAAAAGGGTTCGACTCAAAAGTAAAAAAAACTCCTGATGGCTTCACTGTATTGTTGTATGACTTGTAAAAACTTCTGAATTTGACTAATGTAGGATTTCCTTATTAAATAAAGAAAGAAATGTAACACAAGGACAGCATAATAACATTGACAGATGACTGTGTCAGTAATCATTTATATTCACTGACACTGACTACTCATTCCTTACCTCATATCATAACACCAGCCTTTCATATTTTAGGGGAGACCCAAGGGAGTAAGGATGCAGAGTATCTGAGTAAGCAAAGCCCATATCATGCACATTTACAGTGAGAAACTTGTTCAATAGCTTGGCTTGGAACAATTGTTCACAGAAATGTCTACCTACTGTACAGGTGTAGCAGAGGTTTTTGGCAAAGCCAAAATGTTAATGAAGCAGGAAAAAATAAAAAAAGACAGTACCCTCTTTCTACTCCAAAGTCTGATACGTCTTTAGTACTTAAAGGAATTATCCGGAGTAAAATGCACTTTAGATCAATTTACGGATGGTTGGGAGTACATACGTTGAGTTGACATCAAAATCATGTCATTCGGATGTGTTTTGAGAAAGTTCGATTTTACCGTTTTTAGTCAAAACTTGTTAGCCTGGAAGTCATTTCGCCGCTACAAAACGCTATTTTTATACCTCTTCTACAGTTCCAAACAACATTACACTTACGTGGTAGTGAGTAGAGGGTCCCTAAAGCCAAACCGAAGTATCCCGAGGTCTTTATGTGGTCGGATAGAGAGTCGAGAATGAATTTCATCAAGCCAGTACCTTTCCGTAAATGTTGCTGCTGCAGCTGGCGTCTTTAGGGGAAAGTCCGTAGGAGTCGATTGCCAAGTGTGGAGTAACACGCTCTGGAAATTCACAATTTTGTCGCCTTTTAAAAAAAAAAAAAAATAGTCCAGTCCATACAACTTCATTTCAATTTCGAAAGAAATGCTGGACTATGTTTTTTTTTTTTTTTTTTTTTAAACGGCGACGAAATTGTGAATTTTTTGCCTTTGCCATAATGTGCAACGTAACGCATGCGCTATGTGCGCACACTCACAGTTATATATAAAAAAAAATGCATTGACCATGGTGACAAGAAGTCCTCCCGGAGTTGTGCCTTTTATCATTACTTTCAGTTACAATAACTTCGTACACAAAGGAAATTTTGGAACACAAAGCGAACAGCTACATGCAAGGTGCGTGGCACCAGGATAAATTATGCCTATTTAACAACGTCTGATTTCATCAGGCATCTCCAAACGCACCCAGATAGGTCAGTCACTTAGGCCTAGCATATACACAAGTTTCCCGTTTACCAACAAAACTAGATGCGCGCGCAGCCGTGAGGCAGAAGATGCTTGGTGGCCGTCCACAACGTTATAAACTTAACCTAAATAGTCGGCTGCTGTAAGCTACAATCAGATTTTATTGTATACCCCTGTTGTCTCAATGATAATAACATGTAATTTCAGACTATATTTCAAAGTTTGCTGTTCATTTGCATTATTAATGTAACATCGTATTTTGTCATTTTTGGCGAAGACATGCATTCCGTTAGGGATATTGAACATATTTAACATTCTCTAACCATTGTGATTTCGAATTGGTGCAGTTTTCAGCACAAAAACTCATTTTATTCTTTTGCTCTTTTGCATTGCTCTATGCTGTTCTATGGTGCTTTCTGCCTCGTGGTTGCGCACGCATGTTTTTGTGTTGCATAGAAATCCATGTATATCTTAACAGGTGACAAGCTAACCATCGCAAAGTGTTGTGCTAATGCTGGGAACAGCAGGGATGGGCAAAAATACATCAGAATGTATTTCAAAATAAAATACCTAATACCCTCATTTTTAATATATCAAAATAAACTACAAAATATTATGTATCAAAATAAAATACTGTATTTTTGTATTTAGAAAATAGCCTACTCAAAATACTTTTCAAGGAAGTATAGCTATATCTATTGATGTCATTGTGGTTGAGATATCTGACATTTTTCTGTTGAAGATTGGCATGGAGACAATGGGACATGGTTGCCTTTGTCAGTGTCCTTATGTGAACTTGCACAGGTAAACTTGCTTTCGTCTTTACTTATGCATGCGACTTCACACCAGTGCTTCAGACCAGAGCTGATGGTTCAGCAATAGCCGTCACTGAAAAGCTGTAAGTGTTGTTGAACACAGCTGTTCTCACATTAGCTGATTGCGAACATAAACCATTGTTGCCTAATTACCAATTATTCATTACACCTGTGTGTAGTATCTACTTTTTTGTGTTTTTTACATATAGTATTTTGCCGTATTTTTAAAATGCAAAAATACACACCAATAAAGTATTTTGATACGAAATACAGAGCCATTTCCTTCAACCCAATGAAATACAAATGACAAAATACTATTTTGCATTTGAAATACATATTACATGTTTCCAAAATACTACCCATCCCTGGGAACAGGCAGATTACATCTTTATAGTCGCCCATATGATGACATTAATACTGTATTTCACCAGTTAGGGCACCAAAATGGCCAGCAGCTGCACTGTGTAGCCTATCTTGACATGTCTAAGTTTTGGGTTAAAATATACAGGTAGTGGGCTCTCTGTTGATTTTAATGAGTAGGCTTAAGCCTAAAGTTACAGCATTTCTATCACAATTGACCAGACTTTGACCTTTTGTCTTCTTTTAACAAAATTCTGGCTATGATTGTTCCTTGTATTGCATCATGAGCCATCACTGCGCCTATTGCATTCTACTGTTGTTAGCCTTAAGCCTAGCTCAGTCATTATGTTATACCACATCACCCTCTATTAGAAGTCCAATGAGCTGCATTGAGCATAATAAACTGCATTTAGAATTCCAAATCCATATTTCTGATATATTTTGGTAAAAGTAACTTAAAAGTAATACAATAGTAGTGTAATGCCTTACAATTCAGAGACAGTAATATTATAATGTAATGAATTACTTTGAAATGTCAGTTATACTACTTTACGATTTTGAAGTAACTTGCCCAACACTGATCTTAACCAATATATAATTGCTATTGGACAAAAAAAAAAATCTAAAAGTTGTCTGTATTATTATAATTTGCATAATTTATTATGCAATACTTTTCTATATGTATTTAACATCAATAAGAAAAATACCATTACAAAAAAACCACAAAGTTGGGTAACTTACGTAGCCATTAGATCCTTTAGGAAAGGTAAGCTTACTTCCAAGTGGCATATTCTGCCTTGGTGGGTATCTGTGAGAAGGATTAACTTTATAAACATTATATAGCTAACACACGACCAAATGGCAACGTTGCCTATAAGTTGCCATTTGGTCATGTAAACAAGTAAACAAATTACGTTGCCACGACGTAGTGGCTTGGTAATTTTGATAACGTTGCCTCTTGGTAGTGTAAGTGACGTTGCCACAACGTTGCCTACAGGAAGTTTCCATTAAGTAAACAAATTACGTTGCCGCAACGTAGTGGCTTGGTAATTTTGATAACGTTGCCTCTTGGTACTGTGAGTGACGTTGCCACAACGTTGCCTACAGGAAGTTGCCATTAAGTAAACAAATTACGTTGCCGCAACGTAGTGGCTTGGTAATTTTGCTAACTTTGCCACTTGGTAACGCAAGTAATGTTGCGGCGACGTAGTGTTGTGGTCATTTACCATGATACGTCAAAGTTCAGAATTACACCATACGAGTATTAAAGGTTGTTTCCATGTCCAGCACAAAGATTAGGTTTGAATGCTATGCTGGATATGTATGACAATTTCTAGTTTAGAATTTGTATTTCCATTTTATAGTGACAATAAAGGGCTCACCTTCAGACAGCAAAGCAAAACCCATAGGCTAACATGCTATAAAATAACAGATTTTTTTCTAAGTCAAACTATCGTCGAGCCGGAAAAATTAACCACTGGTTTGTATTGTTTATGACTTAATTCCCACAGAAACTATTTGTGCTCAACTAGGATTAATCCAGAACTACATAACAATTCTCAGTTCCACAAACTCTGACCCAGTTGAAAAAATAGCAATGACATATATTCAGATACTGAATTGATGAAGCATTTATTTTAAATGCATATACAGGGACCACATAAATAAATCACAACGACAATTATTTCTATTAAAACAACATTTGAAGTCAAATTCATGCGTTTCACAGATTGAAGTGATGTACTAACAAACCACATTGCAGGGTAGGCATTAGTCAACCAGTACAGAGCATGAAGGCCTTGGAGCGACTGAGGTGGAGAGTAGCTAAAACAGTGACTGCTAATCAGAATCCAATCCTAATGTTAATGCCGTCTAGTGCAATTTTGACTAAGATCTCCCTCTTGTTATCCAATCCAAACTCCACAATACTCATTTTGTAATCAAACAAATTACAGTAAAAAATATTGTGTCTGTATGAAAAATTGCAATGATAATACTCTGATGAGAGCACAAATGACAACATACTGCAATGTCATGAAGAATGGCCATGAAGATTATTTTTCCCTAACAGGAATCTTGATTGTACTTTGTTTCAGTCACCTCAAAACAGTCATTGATCTTGAATTTTAGTACTCCGACTAATGTTGAATACATGCTAAAAACCTTTATGTCAATCATGTCACAAATTCTATGCAAGTTCTGCAAAACACCAATGCTGTTGTGAGGTTTTTTGTTTTGTTTTCCATTTCAGAGGACAGATACTGGCACCTCAACAACCCCACACAGAGGGCAACATAAAAAAAGTTTCTATTTTACAAAGGACCAAGACCACCAAAAAAAGATGACTACACAGCATAAACTCACTTGCACACTCTAAAACTCGCCATGGTCCAAGGTCCTAGGTCAAGCTAAGCCTTATAAACACAATTTTCCACAGACCTTCCAACAAAACACACAAAGTAGCACACAGAGTAGCACTACATAGAAAGAAAGTAAACCCATCAAATGCTTCCACTTGAACAGGTAGACTAGGAATAATGGCCTGACAAGAAATGCGTTGAACAAGCTGGTGACTGTATGGACAAGGCTTGAGGTGCAGCACAAAAATACAGCCATGGGTATATCATTTACTAATCACACTCTCACGCAGGACATTTTGCCCAATTAACAGAACTATATAAGAGGCTATTTCAAAATACTATCGGAAACAACAAACAAAGACTGTGGTCGGCATCTCCGATTTAAAACAGTGATTCACAAGGCATATAAGGGACAGGGAAACACTAGACCCCAAAGGTAACTGCCCCCCAGTTTTCTATCAAGCTGGCGTTGTCCTTAAGCGCCCAGAGGGGCTGGTTCTGCTTTGCAGCTGAGGGTTGTCAAGATGTCCTTTTGCCTCAAGTCGTCTTTAAAATGGTGGATCCCAGCATCTTCAGTTCGGTTCCTGGAAAAGGAAAAAAAAAGGTAAGAATGTCTTACTTTCTGTTCACATACATACATTATGCTGAGAAACAGTTGAATAAAATATCCAGCGAAATGAAAAGTGTGCGAGGGCAGCTATAAAAGAACAATTGTGTCTAACTAGCTGGGTTTGACAAATTTGTCTTGTTTTTATGCCTGTAGCTCACAGATAAGTGTGACCAAGAAATCTCCATGCTTGGTCACAACTGAATGGTTCAAAATAGAATAATAAACAGACTAAATTAACATACAAATGAATATATAGTAATAAATATATAAGACATTTCTTAATAAATACACTTGTTACCAAAAGCCTTCAACTTTAATCATTTGTATGATCACCACTTTTAAATTAATGTTACTGCCCCTTTAAGACGCCTTCCTAGCCACGAGCTAGTATGAGTTAGACGCGAGCAAGTTCACCTAACGGAAAAGACGCAAAATCATTCATCATGGGACAACATACGGGCACCGAACTATATAGGAATTAAACACCTTTCACGTCTTTTCTATCACCAAACCGAGTCTGTTCTATCACATCTAAGCGACAATTTCGTGGTGCTTTCAATAGTATGACTGTTTTGGTGAGTTTCACTCTATTTCCTAAAGTAGGCTAGAAGCTATATCTGTAATAACGTGAGTTCAATGAAGATATTACAGAACATGCTAGCTGCTAACTGTATTCACCCCTTGCAAGTGACGTCACGTTTTGTTCGCGCCACAGCAAAATAGCCTAGTGGACGGCAAGAACACGAATCAAATCAATGGGTTTTAATGGGACATATCGCACAGCTAGGAGATTATAGTGAGATTTAACCGTAGTAATGCCCTTCCACGACTGTTGGCTTATTGTTTAAAATACAACATCCCATGTTCTTGCATAGATATATTTTGGTTTGTTTTCTTTGTGTTTCGGGAGTATTTCAACCACAATTGCATACTTATCTCCTCAGTGTATGAAGCACAGCAGCGGTTGCTATAGCAACCATAGGCTCTGAACAGGACGGCAGATAGCACTTAGGCAAAGTCTTTGGCAAGATCTGAATGTAAACAGATAATACCGTTCAAGTTTTTTTTTAATTTCCTATATTAATTTCCTATTTCTTTCAATTCTTTAACTTAAAACATGTAAGAAGTACGTTTATTCGCTGGGCAACGTACAAACTGACGAGTTACATTAGCCCTAGCACTATGAGCTACGATAAACGTTAGCTAGAATAGCTAGCTTCTAAGTGTGGCAGCTAGTTATTATTTCATGTTCTGATATGACATTCTTAACATTTTGACTATGTTACAACTGATAAAAGCAAGACAAATAAAGTAACCAAATCGCTTTGCAATATTTTAGTCCAGAAATACTTATGGGTGTTCATTTACCATAATGTTAATTACAGTAGCCTAACGTAACTTTATCTCCCCTTGCTGTTACCACCAGTTTTAATAACTTTACATTTGCGATCATGACCCATTTCATCTAACAACACCACTGGGATCTTCTTTGACTATCAGACCCCAAGCAGCAATATATTGAACTACAAAGATGTTATAGTAATGGTGTTCAGTTCATCATAATCTTTATGACATAATGTAATTTGCCGTCCGTCTCCCATCTTTTTGCCGTCACGTGACTTAAGTCACGTGTCTGCAAGGGGTGAATAAAACCATCACCATTACCCAAATACAGCTCAGTTCTGTAAGTGTTTTTATTGTTTTCTGATGTTTTTATGTTAGAAAGGGAAATGTGTTTAAGATTATTCCCTATCTTTTGACATTTCGTGGATTATTTTACGGAAGCTAGCAACAGTGTTCCGTACAGTGCTCCCTGCCATAGGGAAACGTTCATTTCGTGGGTAACAGTAATCTGTACAGTTAACCTTTTACGATCAAATGCAATTAATTATTTCCAGGTCAATAAAAACTATAAATACCTCTGACAACCTTGTCTTGTCCTCTTTGATCTCTGACCGTGGAGAGTATTTGTTGACCAGCGAACAAAGCAACTACCGAGTAAGTATGTCAACACACAGCATATTTTAGCGATACCGGAAGAATATTTAAAAATGGCGCCGGGGGAGGGTTTAACCTTCGCCCTAAATGACATAGGGGAAGACTTTAAACAAGATTTGTGAAAATATGTGGTAAAATGTATATGTGTAACGTATTGAGTTCCGGGGATGACGTTGCGGGACAGGAAACCGTGGGCAACGCCATTTTGGCAGCATTCGGCAGATTGGCAGACTGTGGTGGTGAAGAAGGCTAAACATGGTAGATAACTGTTGTGCACCAGGTTGCACAAATAAACGAGGGAAAAAGAAAGGTTTGTCGTTTTACCGCATTCCTAAAGATGTGGAGAGGCGAGCTAGGTGGATCAGTGCCATTAAAAGAGCTAGGAGCAAGCAAAACAAGGCTGAAAGATGAGACCCCCCAGCCGTTGGATTCCGCTTGTGCAGCGATCACTTCATATCAGGTAAGTTACCGAATATAAAGCTTACTAACATAAGTATCTTCATTATTTAATAGGCTATAATTGTGGTTTCTGATCAGTTTAATACTAGCTAGTTGAATTACAGCATGCAATTCGTGGGGCTAACAATGTCATATTTTGTAAGCTAGTGCTAACGTAGTAAACAAAACCCAGTTCAATACTGAAATGTTTCTATTTATTTTTGTAGGGAGAAAGAGTGATAATCCCTTGAGTCCGGACTTTGTTCCATCTATTTTCAACTACGTGCCATCTCCAGAGAAGAGGAAAAGAAAAATGAGGTTTTCAACAGACGACAGAAAGCAAAGCTACAGAAGATAGCTTTGTCTGCTCTATCTGCAAAAAGCCATCCCTCTCAGGTGAATATATTAAAGTTCCTTAACCTGTTAAACCCCACTTGCATGGACTTGGTAAAATTATAAACCAAAAAGTTTTCGCACAATATATTGTAGATTTAATAACACCCAATGAGCTAAAAACCATAACATCTGTGACTGGTTTGAAATCATCACACACACCTTTAGCGACTTGCATTTGGCAGCCACTGACTATGCATGTGATTGTCATTGTCAATGTCTATCTATGTATAATATATATTATGATGTAAATGTGCTATGCAAATACAATTTACTTACTTACTAAAGAAAGCTAGTATATACTGCAGAAAACAGAGAGTGATTGATAAAAAAAATGACAAACTGTCATCAGTAGTGTATACATATACTCTTAATATACTACTTTTGTGTTTTCACCAGAGCATCAACCGATTGTCCCCAAGACGGCAACAAGGACCCTACTGCAGACCAAACTCCCACCACAGAGCCTTTTGAATCTACCCATGAAGAACCTGGAAATGATGTCCAGCCTGTTCTCCATGAGGATGATCCAGCAACTCCACCATGCAGCACTGAAACCTGCGGTAAACGCATCCAATCTCTTGAGCAAGAATGCCAAGCTTTGAGGACTGAGAATATGTTGTTGAAAGAAAAAATTAATAGGACTACACTGAATGAGATGAGCTTGCATAACGATGATAAAAGAGTTAATACTCTCACTGGTTTATCAACATATTCAATTCTCATGGCAATTTTTCATATTGTGGCTCCTTTTCTCAAACTTAAATCTGGTTTAACATGTTTTCAGCAGTACATGTTAACTTTAATAAAGCTCAGAATGAACTTGTCCTTTGAATTTTTGGCTTTTTATTTTGGCATTGACTCAACCACTGTTTCAAAGCTCTTCAAACATTGTATTAGTGTGATGCATTGTAGACTGGTGCCAAGTCTTGTGTTGTGGCCTGGCAGAGAATACTTAAGAAAATCTCTTCCATATGCATTTCGAAACAGTAGCTTTGAAAAGACAGTTTGCATAATAGATTGTTTTGAAATATTTTTAGAGAAACCCAGTAGATTGCTAGCCAGTGCTTAGTGTTACTCATCATACAAATCACACCACACAATCAAATATTTAATTGCAATTTGCCCTCAAGGTTCCATTTGTTTCATTTCCACTGGATGGGGAGGTCGCAGAAGTGATAAGTTCATCACAGAACAAAGTAACTTTTTATCTTATTTGCTCCCAGGGGACGTAGTTTTAGCAGACAGAGGTTTACTGGTTACAGAGTCCATTCAGAGATGCCAAGCTGAATTAAAGATTCCAGCATTTACTCGGGGGAAAAAAGCAATTAGATCCAGTTGATTTGGGGAACACCAGATGTCTAGCCTCTCTTAGGATACATATTGAAAGAGTAATAATAGGAGTTCTCCGTCAAAAATGCACAGTGTTGCAAAGCACTGTCCCTATAAGTTTCACAGACATAGACAGAGAAAATGATGTGTCCTACCTTGACAAGATTGTGAGCATATGTTGTGCACTTACAAATGTGTCTGAATCTGTGGTGCTGGGGATGTACAGTAAACTGATGTGACTGGCTACAGATACAGCAAATAAACCTTTGTGACTCTCACTTGCTTGCTTGTTGTGACATTACTTTTGATCATTTTGATCACTCACTATTATAATGCGATCGCATTCTGTTTCTCTTTACAGATCAAGCTTCACCATCCACCCATTCTAACTTGAGTTTCCACCCAACCAGATATTTGTTCTGATGTGTTTAATATGAATGGCCTACCCATGTTTCATATCCCTGATTGCTACAGATACTTAATACTAATGATGGGGAACAAAACAATACTGGTTTAACAACTGTTTATTCATAAATAAGATAGCACAGTATCAGCTACTACTATTTACTCATTTCACAGTCTCCTCACTAAGGTTTTTTTCTTTTTTGGGGCATTGATTACTTTTCGGCAGCTGGGACATACCCACTGATTTGGGACCCTTTTCATGGGAAGGCAGGTTTGGTGAAACTTTTTAACTGAACAAAAACCTGATGCACAGACCAACATGTTCCCTGCTTCTGGCTCACGGCAGTAGCACCACTGTTGTTGACTATGATCAGCTGCTGCTGCTGATTTTGGCGCAGAAAAGTACTTGGCTAGCAGCTCTGGAATGATACATTTTTTAAAGAAGTCACGAGCACATTCCAATTCTTTGTCAAAGAATGCCACATCAGGTGTGATGCGTTCAACAAATAGTGAAGTGCTTCCCCTTTCAGTCCACAGAATGAAATCACAATATGGTTTGTCAGTAACAAATAGCTGCATCTGCACTTGATGATAGTATGCATGGTCCCGCTTCAGTCTAATTTTTTCTTGCGCATGTTTTTCAAGGCAAAAGTGAGCAACAGAATGTACTGCCTCATTAACAGAAAGGTCCTTTACAGAAAATGGGCACTTAATTTCTATGACACCTGAACCACAGCAGCTGCAGGAAACATATCCATCAGGTGAGGCCCCAATAAATGGGTGCAGGGGTGAAATCCTGAATCCAGCTGTTTCTACCATGACATCCGTGTGTGAGAGGCGATGCTGCATTTCATAGTATTTTCTTGCCAATTCCTCGTGCTGACATCCCCATCTGAAGAAACAACAATAACATTAGTTTTGGACAATAGTAATGCCACCCCACATTGGTACCTCCCTGCACTTTCAAAAAGGATACTACTTGGTTTTACACTCCTGCTTTTTTAGAATAGTACTTCCTGGATTTACCCTCCCTGTTCTTTTACATACATCACATTCACTTGACCATCTGGAAATGACATTTTTACACATAGGAGCAGATACACACTGCATGCCCTATTTTACCCTAATCCTTCTATGCTCATGAATACCTGGTAGCCTCACTGGTGAAACTATGGGACTTTGGGTAGCACATTTGTCTTATCAGAGACACTGCAGGCTTTCTGACATCTGTCTTTGTGGCTGCTCTGAAGGTAGATCCTGTTACCCTACCACTCCTTTGCTCAAACCAGGTTTTGGACTTGGACTGGGCTCGGGTCTCCTCCTCTAAAATATCACTCTGAAAACATGACGATCCAAACTGTTACACATAACATTTTAAGTTAGATTTCAGTTATTAGCTCCTGTTATTTTAAACAAAATAAATATGTTCTGTACCTGTTCTTTGGTCACAGTTATGTCTTTAAATAGTGCTTCTGCTCGATCTTGTAACTCTGCCAGGTTGAGGTCTCTTGCCTGCTTGTCATACAGGTTGGTGAGGGGTTCTGGTAGATCCAGCATGACAGCCTTTGGCACATAGGATGCTGCATACTCTTTGACAACAGACAGGACTACTGGTTTGATGATCTGCTCCTCTTGTGTGCGGCATTGGGAGAGGGTGTTGTAGAGTTGGGCTTGCTCAGCAGCGGTCAGAGGTGGGAAAGCTGGGGGGCAGAATGACCTTCAAGATTGTCTTTTTTATATTGTTGAGAGTTGTTAAAAATGATGTCCTTGCCCTGCTGATACTCCACTTTCTTTACAGAGTCCTCACTTGGGGTGGCCCACTTGCACTTCTTAGATGTTACAGCTATCGCTTCATTTCTGCCATTGTTATGCTGCCATATGCTGAACAACACAGCTGACACATGGGAGCAGCTCTCACCAAGTCCAGCTGTGCAATTGCAGTGGGCTCCCAAGACAACCCCATCATTCCTCACCACCATCCATGGCTTTAACTGCGGGTCATTAAGCCTTTGGGAATGATTAACCTATACGTTACATGAAATAAAAAAATGTCAGCTACCTTGGTTGAGAACATCAAAGATACAAACTAGCTACAGATAGCCAGACGCACCACGGTAGCTAGCCAAGCTAACATAAACAAACAACCCGGACCCCTACTAGCCATGCTAACGTTACACTACCGATTAAACTGGGACACTTACCCTTCCAGTAATGATAAAGCATTTTTTTGCTTGAAGATTCCACAGCTGGATGGATCGTTCTCCTCTTCATGGACCAGCATGAGGCCCATGTTGGGAAGGGGGTGGTCGACTTCTGTCGGGCCAACAGGATCGAGGTGGTGTGCCTGCCAGCGCACACCACCCATGTGCTCCAGCCACTGGACGTGGCGGTGTACGGTTCATTGAAGGCGGCGTTCTCCTGTTTGGCACGGGAGATGGGGTTGGTGCGAGGAGACCTGGTGCTGGGCAAGCGGCACTTTTCAGCGGTGCTGAAGTATGCGGTGGAGCAGGCCTGTACGCCCAATACCATCAAAAGCGGGTTCCGCTCTACAGGCCTGTTCCCGCTTGACAGGACAGCGGTGGACGACTCAAAGGTGAGTTAGCAGAAAAACAGTTTGACATTATGTGAAGTACAATTCATTGGATTAACATATTTTTCTAAACACCTACTAACAGCTCGTCAAAGGCCTCTGGGACCCAAACCATCTCCCGTCTGATACAGACGAGGACCCGGAGGACCTCCCTGACGTCTCCACCGCTGACGCCGCTGCCCACACCAGGTCTGCCACCACCTCCGCCGCCGACACTGGAACCGTCACTGTCCTAGCCTCCTCCACCCCCTGCTGCCACCATGTTCACCACCACCGCCCCGACGCCCTGGGGTCCCGCCGACCCTGCTGCCACCATGTTCACCACCACCATCCCACCACCAGTCACCTCCGCTGCTGCCGGCCCCACCACCACCACCATCGCTGCTGCCGGCCCCACCACCACCACCATCGCTGCTGCCGGCCCCACCACCACCACCTCCGCTGCTGCCGGCCCCACCACCACCACCTCCTCCTGCCACCACCACCACCACCGCTGCTGCCGGCCCCACCACCACCACCACGCTCGCTGCTGCGGCCATCGCTGCTGCCGCCCACCACCGCTGCTGATGCCCCACCCCCCACCACCACCACCTCGCTGCTGCCGGCCCCACCACCACCACCACCACCGCTCCGCTGCTGCCGGCCCCACCACCACCACCACCACCCCGCTGCTGCTGCCGCCCCACCACCACCACCACCTCCGCTGCTGCCGGCCCCACCACCGCTGCTGCTGCTGTCGCCCCCACCACCACCGCCGCTGCTGCCCCCACCACCGGGCAGTGTCCCACCTGTAGAAGGTTCCCAAATCCCCTGGTGTCGGCCGGTGTCATCCCAGCAGGGTTGGCGGACATCCTTGTGCCCCCACATTTTGACCGGCTGGCCCGGGGGAGGAGGAGAATGCCTCTGCCAGCGAGGGTCATAACTGCGGATGCCTACGCGGCCCTCCTGGCAGAGAGGGAGGAGGAGGACAGAAGAAAAGAGGCAGAGAAGAGAGAGCGGGCAGCACAGCGGCTCCTCCGGCAGCAGCAGGTGGCTGAGCGGGCAGCTGAAAGGGCAGCCCGGCAGGCAGAGAGGGCAGCTGCAAGGGCAGCCCAGCAGGAACAGAGGGAAGCACAGCAGGCGGAGAGGGCAACTGCACGGGCAGCCCAGCAGCCAGCCCAGCAGGCGGCCAGAGAGCAGCGGGGAAGCAGCCAGGCAGCGTTACGCGCTGCACGGGAGGACCCAGAGCAGTATTGCACTCTGTGCAAGGACATAGCTCCGCCTGGGTCCTCCTGTGACATTCACGAGTGGCTGCAATGCGACCTGTGCACCCTCTGGTACCACACAGAGTGCCTGGAAGTCAGTGTGGTAACAGAGGGTGAATGGTACTGTTATAAGTGCCAGGACAGTGTGTCGCTCCAGGTGGCACTGGAACTGGAGCTGTAAATATTGTATATATTGTATATATTATAAATAGTGTAAATATTGTACATACTGTATATAGTTCATTGTTTTTTATTATATATTAATATATTTTTATATTTATTTTGTTTTGTGTTGTGTTCTGGTCTTACAAAGGGCTTCTTGAAATGGCACTTAATTCAGTACACGTGTTGTGTTCTGTGTTTTAGGTCTTACAAGTGCCCACTGCTCTTTAATCTGATGCATTCTCTTACTGCCCTGTAACTGACCCTGGGCAATACTGCGCCAAACCAGAGGCGGCAGACTGTACGGAACATGGTGTCATTCGCCCCTTCCATGTACTGTGAACCAGAACTGTGTTGCGCACCCATATTTCACAAGTGTTCTTAAATGTGGCACCTTTCTATGTTCCCTTCTTTGCAGTGCCTTGATGCACTTAGTATTTTTAACAATAAAAGTGGTCACCGCCGCACTTGCAATGACTTGTGGAGTTTCCATTGACTTATTCAAGGAGAAGGCTACAGAGAAGAACATGGAAGTACCAAATGACTTGCTGGTAAGGCTAAGCTACATCTAAGATAAATCCTAAAATAATCCTTACCACGTATTGATCAACAGATATATCCATTAACTACATAATCTACCAACATCAAACAATTTAAATATACGTTATACAGTGTAAAATGTGTGTGATTAAATCTCCAAAAACCCAAAAGCGGTGTATGGAACACTGTTACTGTTGGCGAAATCAGAGAAGTGGTGTAATGGAATACTGTTAGGGGGACAAAATTTGAGGAAATCAGAGAAGCTAAATCATCCGAGAGACAATCGTGTTACCAAATAACGGAATACCTTTGCTAGCTGTGCACTTCATCTTGAACAGGAAACGAGAGAGGCAAATATCCCTCTAAATCAATTCTACGAACATGCCGACTATTAGGGAACAATTATCATATTTTTGTACACCACCTCAAAGTGATATGCAGATCCATGCCCTACTTTTTAAGCTTGTTCACAAGACGTGGTTACTCGTCTTCATCTTCAAGCAATAACCTTGGCGGCTCGACACCATTTACACGACGCTGTTTTTTTTTTTTTTAAACCGGTTATTATTTTCCCCTGTCATGATTTATGTGCACAATGTATCAGCCTTTTGTGGCCAAGTTACTGAAGCACACCATTAGCTTAACTTAGTTAAACATTAGCTAAGCTTACTACAACCTATGACTGACGCATGCTAATGTTTTCTCCAATAGTGCTCAGACCTAATGCAATACGTAGGCCTAAGCATTTGAAATTCCACATAAGTCACATACCTTGAAAATGAACTTTAGTACTTTAACAGCTGAATTGAAAACCAAATTGCATGTAGTCTCCTTTTTTCATGTGACAGCTTAACAAACTGTTTTAACAATGTTTTGTCTTCTACGCGAATTAGGCCTAAATGTGAAGCCTCTGCACGGCCTGCGGCGCCATCGACTGGTCTGGCATATGCACTACTGTACTTTTAGCCGCTTTCACCTCTGTGTGCACGCAAGTTTTTTCCTTACCGGTAGGCCTATCGTTAAAGGTGTGAAAGCGGTAAGAGGAAATACACCCGATGGTTTTGTGTAGACATAGTCCAATTCTAGGCGAGACATCTTTGTGCAACAAGCTACAAAACTCCAAAACAATTAAGCTTATAGCCAAAAACGCATGAAATCATGGTTCACTAACATTACAGCTATAGCAGCAATGTAAACTGTAGGCCTACAGTTTAGTTGCAATATGCTGGTGAATCAACACAAGATTATCTCCATGTTTATAAAGTAACTGTCAGACGTCGTACATTAAATGTGCATACCATATACCGGATCATACCGCGACCATTTCACTCTCACACTCGCGTTATATCAACGCATTTGCAATACTCAATAATGCTTCTAACGAGAACAGACTGATAACAGTATGAACTAAACTTAACAAAGGAGCAGTATCAATACTTACGGCCGGGTAGGCTATCTGAACGCACAGTTATAATAATAATATTAATACAGAAACACCATCCGCATCTCCAGTCCACTGCTCCGTTATTCCCGCGACTTGGTAGCCTACCGTCGGCGCCGGCATCCTCACACTTGATCTAGGCTACAAGTGCAAGGGCGAAGGAATGACCCAGCAGCAGCAAAAAAGTCTAGCGTAACCAGCTATTGGCATATCCTATTTTAGTTTTGACTGAATGTAAAATTAATATAAATGCACTCACCTGTTCTCTTTTATTTGTTCTTCACAGGGTCGGATGGAACAGCAGGTGGAAGACCATCCGCAAAATTGAATTTCCACATTATTTTAAATAAAATATAATTTGTTAGTGTACAGTTGTCTATTCTTTTGAATAGGCTCAACATTAGCAACAGCCAGTCAAAATGCAGGTAAAATATGAATGTGGCTTGTCTAGGCTATCTCAACTAGATTTTGTGCGTGGCAGTCATAAATTGATACTTGTTAGTGCAGCTGTCTTGAATAGGCTTGGGGGTAAACATTAGCAACAGCCACCAGAATGCAGGTATATGAATGTGACTAGATTTTGTGGATTCTATGGGCAAATGAGGACTGCACATGCAGATCCGCCCTAACGTGCTGGCGACATTATGGCAACCTTTCTCAGGAAGGTTGCTACAATGTCGCCAGTATGTCTTTTGGTTGCCGCGACGTGGCGGTTACGTGGGAGAAACGTTGCCAAGATATGTTGTGGCAACGTTAGAACTTACGTGGCGGCAACGTATGTTTGGTAATAAAGTTACGTAACCGCCACGTAACTGTGTTAGCTGGGTGTTCTGAGTTGCTCCCTCCAGCTTCTAACTAGATAAGCAATGACAAACAGGATGTTCTGGTGAACATAGGCAACTCAACTAATTCATTTTCACCTAAACAAAATGACAGTGTTGAGAGTGATCATGCTTACTGCATGTATCCCAGACGGCACACATAAATCTTACCGATGTCGGGCCGATGAATGCCGGTACAGTCTAGAAGACATCGCATAAGAAGCGTTTGCTCATTGGCAAGACATCGCCGGGATGTCGGCAAATCATTGAAAACGACAATGAGCCAATGTTTCAACGACTCATCATTTGCTCATTGGCAAGACATCGCCGGGATGTCGGCAAATAATCGAAAACGACAATGAGCCAATGTTTCAACGACTCATCAAAGCTATGCCCACCCCCGGCTTATACGACCTTTATTTATTTAGGTCGGAACTTGAGATTGCACATTTTACACTAGGCTATACATGATTAGATCTATAAAGACACAAGAAAGATGCCAGAAATATTTTCAATTAATTTCATTGAATGTTTAAAAAAGTCTGAATGATGAAAAAATGCTGTTAGAAAATGTTCCCCCAAAAATCAGGTTCTTTTCCTGCAAGAGACAAAAACAACAATTAATTCACTGCAACACTTTCATCTTTAAAGTCTACCCTTACCAAACCACTACCGAGCTTGGAGAAATAGATTTCAAACCCATTAGCATTACCTCAGCTGATATTTCAATCAAGCAGAGGCGAGGTAATGCCGTTACTTGGCTAGCGCGCTAACGCCGGCCAAAACACGAACTCTGGAAGTGACTAGAGAAAGTTGTAAACCAATCCCATAGATTGATTTTGAACACTTGTAGGCCTAGCCTATACGTTTGTCAGTCTAGCAAGTAGCAAATAAAACTTGTAAAATCTGTATTATTCCGTAGCTAATCAATCAGGAACATTAGGTAAGCCCATCACCTAAATGGAGAGGAGGTTACGTGGCGCAGTCTACTTCACTTCTGCACTAACCCCTGTCATCCGATGACAAATATAGCTTATCGGCTCGCAAGTAGGCTATATCTCATATCGTAGTTAGTAGAAGTATGCCTAGTAGTTTCTGGGTTTGTTTGATAGCGTTAACCTTTACAGTTTTTTTCTTCCGACCTAGTCGGAGAACAGGGAGCTTACCACTCCAGGGCCGAAGTTATCCGTAACTTCAGGGCTAACTCCCTAACACTCTATCTGAAAGTGGTTAGCAAATGAACGAGGATTTTGGTTTTATCTGCGGATTTATTTTTGCATTTTTATTTATATGACTAGCTCCAGTCTCAACAGCAAGCCTACTTTTTCCACACGCATCTCAGTTCTAACACACATATCCCCTCTCGCTTTCTCTCTCTCCATCCCTGCGCACAAGGCTCTCTTAAAGGAGCTGCACCATTTTACAACAATTGGATCTACATTTTCATATTGGAATGTTTTGTCAAGTGTAAGCTTAAACTACCGTGATCAAATTGAGTTCCAGTGCCACCCCTGGAAAGGTGTAATGCCCGTCCGTGAATTTGTGTCTGCCGCCGGGTCTGCTTGTACTATATGCATATTTGGAAATGTTGGGATTGCAATAACCATAATGATATCGTTATGTAACAGCCATCGTTTCGGGGACTCTGATGACAGTGAAGAGCCAGAAAATTGTGACTTTGCATCTCTGAGGTACCTTCCAACTCGCCTGGTATATCAGTTGAAGCCTCAAGCCCAAGCCAATTGCACTGGCAAGGTAAGTAATAATGTCTTAACATTGAAATAACTAAATCATAATATTAATATTAGAGATATGGTTAACATTCTTAGTGCTAAAGACATTCCCCTCTCTTTGTATCTATTCCTCCAGCTCCACCATCTCGCCGAGTGCCAGGCAGCCGAGTCACTACCCCTCAACCTGGAGAAAACTGTTAAGGTAAAGACTGATCTCTGAAATAATATTGAATACAGTGGCCCCATTCTATATTAACACAGCAGTAGTCACTCCATTTCAGATCAACAGATTGCATCTGCATTACTATCTCAGATTTTCTGCATACTTTATCCATTACTTTCAAAATCTCAGCCAAATATTTTGTCAGTTAAAACATCTGCATTCATGCAATATTGCCTGAAAAGTTCATTCATTATTATCAGATTGTATTGAAACACATTGATTTCAATGTCAATCCATTCATGGAGTTGATATAGATAGTGCATACCAAAATATTGAAACATACAAATTCATGTCCAGCATGACCAGAGATTTGTTTTTGTTTGCCATTGTTTGGCCCTGTACCTCTCAGTCTACCATGGTTAACAGATCACAACCATTTATCTCACTTAGCACCTCACCATGGGGCAGGACCGCAACACTCTTCACCACCTCAACTCCCTGCACCTGCACCTGCATTTAACACGGTCTGCCACGGACACTGAGGTCACCAAACACGCAATCAGGTGTTTCAATCGGCGGTGGATCGGGCAACGAGGAGATGTGTTCCGCCTCCATCCACACAAATGGAGTAATAGGAGAAATAAGCATTAAACAATCTTTTTATTGAACTTCTTGTCATTCACCAGTTCATTTTCTGATATTTTAGCTGTGCATAGCGCAGTATTTCATTGAAGTTGTAGCCTATTAGATAAAATATTTAATGTCTGCACTGACCTAGGCCTATAAAGCACTAAATAAGTTTTGACCACAAAATGAATGTAAAGTAGCCTAGGCAATGTAGGCTACTTAACAAAAACAGAATAGCTTATAACCTGTAACTTTCCATAAATGTCCATTTTATATTTCCATTGAGTAGTGATCACGTTTGTACAATAAATTGATGTCTTGACTTAAACCTTTTCTGTTAGGTTTATTGACAGTATTGTGAAGTTAAAAATACGAGGCAATGCAGATTAATCATAGGCCTATATTGCTGTAGTAGCCTAGGCTAGGCCTAGTGATAGTTTTACTTTTATCCTATAGTTGCCTAGTTTTATCCTACAGCAAGAACAGAAGGAATTTTGAAAATGAGATAAGCGGGTCCAAAACGGACCCGGGCCAGATGAGCCTTTGAGTCCGTTCGGGTCGCGGGCGGATGTATGTATCAATTTGCGGATCCCAAACGGACCCGCCGCGGAGGTAAGGTTTTAATCGCGGATGTGGGGTGGATGCAGTGCGGAGCCACGGCGGGTCCGCGATCCGCCTTCGTAGCGGATCCGTTCATGAGAGCATCTGGACTCCGATAAGGGTCCGTTTCGGAAGCCGTCATACCTCCGCGGCGTCCTTTTGCTGTGTGGGTAGGGCTGTAACAATACACCAACCTTACGATTCGGTTTGTATCACGATTTTTGACCCACGGTTCAATACGAATCTCGATTTTTTTTTTTTTTGGGGGCTAGACATTTTATTAAATAACATTTTAATAGCCTCCTTTAGATTAGAACACCAGAGGATTACAATATATCTATTATTTTATATCCTGATAGAAAAATATTTTTCTGAATGACTGATATTTATGACAGCACACTTTATGCAGATTAGCCTAGGCCTACTATTTTTTATTACAACTCCACCTCTTTAATTCAGCTGTCTGGTTGAAGCCTGGAAATATTGTAAACAAAGTAGCATAGTTGGCTAGCTTAGCCTATCATAGTCTACTGATTGGACTGTTCAGTTTCCCCATGTGTGTTTAAGTTTCAAGGTAACAGTTGTGCTCCTTGGGACAGGCCCTTTTGGGAAACGTTGGTATTGAGATGATCAGTCAACTTCAATGCAAGAGTTTTAAACAAATATGTGCAGCATGCTAATGATGCTAAGCAGATTTAATAGTAATTTAGCTAGTCGTCTATGCGTCCTTGCTTTCACGATTGTGAATGTTTTATTTAAAGGTCTCATTCACTGAGAAACCGTTTAATACTTGTTCCTTTCGAAATACTATAGCTCACTCCAAGTTGCATATGCATGCTGCACGTGAAAATTATCTTCTACCCCCATTGCCCGCATTAGCCAATGAAAGAAAATACATGGAAAAACAAGCAAATCAGAAAAAGCCCTTCCCTGTGACGCCGCAGGGAAAACAATTATTCATGGCCTAGCCCACCTTGGCTTGTGACCGCCCACAGGAAGATTTTGGCCAGGAGATTGTCTCTCTACAACTAGTAGGAGCTAACAGCAAGTTGTTAACATGGCGGAGCAAATTCGTGCCTGTGTTATTTGTGGCAATAACACCTCAATGTTGCATGTCTTGCCTTAGAAAGAAGAGTTGAGGAAGAAATGGTTGGAATTTATCGTTGGAACACCACCACCGAAGTAGTTTTGTGTTCCAATAATTTCGACCACACTCACTGTGCCTGCCTACAGTTAGAAAGTGGTTTTGCATCGATGTTCTGAAAACCTGGACCTGTACGTCACGACGATCGACCACCAGCTCACAGGCTGTAAGTACAAACAAACTTTTCCACCTAACAACTATTACAAAATAGCATGTTCATCTTCTTCGTTAGCATGCATGAAAAGGGCACAAGCTAGGCTTAGGCTAGCCTATATTACAGGAAGCTACACCAGGCACGTAACTGAAGTGTTCTGTTCGCGACGTGTAAAATCAGAGAATGTCTAATAGGAAGGGCTCTGGTAAAATCCATTAGAGCAATGGTCTATTTTTTGAGCGTGCCCTACTACAGGCCACTGGCGCCAGGTGTAGCTACTTCCATTGATTAGACTTATTGGAAGCTAATTGTTGCAGAAGACGCAACATGCTTCAGTTACGTGCCTGGTGTAGCTACACTCATAACAAACTGTATGACCACACTACCCAGAGATTTAGCTTGTTGAACCTATAATCTTCTAACCTAAGCGTTAAACCACAAATAATAATATTGGCAACAATATCTTATGCTCAACTAAGGACTGGTATTGTTCTAGTCTAAACAGGGAAAATCATCAATACCCAAGGCTAAGTTGCTATCACTAGAGCCCAGGTATTTACACTTCAGTCTAATTTATGTCTTCTTGCCATTATTACATTGGCCTTTGTAGGCCTACAATGATGTTTTGTTTGATTACTTGCTGTTTACTTAGTGTTTTGTATGTCTTCCAGAGCACATCCTCATGTTGGGCTACACAGCTTTCTAGCCTACATTAGGTCATCACGTTAGAAGCAAAGGTTTGGGATCTAACTTTTATTGTTGTGCTAGTTAGTTTCTAGAAGTCTTTTTCTAGTAGGCTAATACAGGTTCTTATGTGCTCATCAATGTTTGGGAAAGTCAATTCATGGGTTTCATCAGGTCACTTTCCACAGGTGTATAAAATCAAGTACCTCGATTATGAATGCAGACTGCATGGTGCTTGATTAATACACCTGTGTAAATGGACCTGATGAAACCCATGAATTGCATAACAGATATAATTGATATTACTGAATGTCTTCTTGTGGGTGTGCTACTTAGTAAATCATACGCCTTACCACAGTCACTAAAATATTTTTGTTTCCATTGTGCCAGTACAGTTTTGTGTAAGATAGTGAATGTCCTGTGTACTATTAGTATCTTGTAACTTGACAGTAATATACATTTATTTACTTTAGGTACCCAAACAGAATACTTCATGAAAAGTATGAGTATTTATACAAGCACTTCGGATACACCATGGACATAGGGGCCTTCTACCTCTACTCCCATCAAGCCTGTTCATCCAAGGCCAGCTAGAAGACCTCGGGTTGATCAAGAGGAGGAGGATGAAAGTGACATCTCCACAATAACACCTGATGGCTCCACCTATGGCCCAGCGCAATCAATGAGCAATGTAATAGAATCATCACAGCCAACGAATGTGTTTTGTGTGTTGTCCCACAACAACTCAGACCTTTTTTCCTAAATAATCCCAGCACCATCTTACAAAGGATCTGTAGGCCAGATGTCTGCATCATCTGGCAAAAAGAGGACATTGTTAATTCTGTGCATAGTTTGGATGGTCTTGTTTTGTGTTTGCATTATTTTAATAGACTGCAATATTACTATTTGTCAGTGTTTTTCAAACTTTTTCAGACCAAGGACCATTTAAACAAAAAAAAAAAAAGATCACTGACCACCTAGCAAAAAAAAAAAAAAAAACAGTAGACCTACTTCAACAGTCTATTACACAATAGGCCTTCTCACTAAACCACCTTGCTTATTGTCTTTGCACCATGCTTATGCTGTCAGAGGATTCATATGATTTAAACTGGCATACTGTGTTGCAGAACTGTTTGGATTTACTGTACATACAAGTTGGCTCAATATTGCAAACAACTCATCTATTATATTTTACCACATCTACTTGTGGAACACTTGAGAGAGCTTGCGGACCACACTTTGAGTACCACTGCTGTATGTAAATATAATAAAGCTATTTATTGAAAATTGACCTGTTTTGTATATTAGTTTTAGGAGTTGCATCAGTTTTGTCCCTTTTTAGGCTAAAGGTTTATCTTAACTTTCATATCTTCTGTCTCACAGGGGCCATAGTAGTCATAGTCAGAATCTTTTAGTGCATTTTGAAGGGAGTACATTATGTTAAGGCAGACTGGTTCTAATCCTGGGTACAGGGTCATACAGACAACAGGGGTACTGGTGTTGCCCATTTTTCTAACCACATAAGCAATCCCCTTATGAAAAAGTAGTAGGAATCTTATAGTATTTTGGGACAACATATTATAGTAATAAGGAATACGTATTTTGGGACATACTGTAGAAGTACTACTAATAACTATAATACCCTATAACTGCTATAGTGTTTCTATAGTAGTCTTATACTATAAGATTCCTATAGTACTTTTTCCTAAGGGTCATACGTGACGGAAAACAACTTGAGTAGGCTAACCTCTGCCAATGTAGGCTATTATAGCCATAGTTTATACTCATTACTGGAGAAGTCTTCCAGCACACGTTCTCTGCTTCTATAGGCATTCTGGTGCAATTCCAGCGAAATATAGGAGTAGGTAAGTGTGTTTGCATTTAGATCTATATATATATTGGGCTATGACCAAGTGGTCTTTCAATGATAGTATCATGGAATTCAAACCATAACTATCTATTCCGATAGCATACAATTAGCAGGCTAGGTCAGTGGCTGAACTGCATTTAGGGTGCACTTTTCACTTTTATTGACTGTTAGTTTACAGTTTGAGTTTAGAGATGTACTGTTTTACAGCAACAGGAATGCCAACTCCACAACTGTTGCACTTCCCAGCCAGTTGGCGTAATAGATTGCCCACTATGAATCAGTGACAATAATTCAAAGACAAACAATCCAAATGGATGACTTATTTAGAAATTTAAGCTAGGTAGCATTTCATCACAGATAAATAATTTTGTATACACCTGAAACTGGTTTTTAAATAAAAAATCAGGTTGTCACATTAATACCATCTAATCAGTTAAGCCAATTAGAAGCCAATTATTATGACATTATCAATAATTTCTTATTTAAAATGTGCAAAATTGGAAATTTCCTTGTTTGAGGTATCTTGTCAAGTAACCTGAAATATTTCACAGGTCAGAGAACATAGACAAATTTAAAGTCTAGAAAAATCAGTCCAGCAAAGGAAAATAAACTCTCTACTGAGGCAAAGGGGCTTGACCATGCAAGGGTACCACAGACAGAGACAGAGATTTTGTGCTTTATAGATAGTTAGATAGATGTCATCACAGTGTTTCACAGAAAGTATTTTACAGTATTTTGAAAATACAAAAATACACAACACTGAAGTATTTTGATACAAAATACGAATGCATTTTCATTATCTCAATAAAATACAAATTACAAAATAGTATTTTGTATTTGAAATACGTATTTTAAATACATGTATTAGAAATACTGCCCATCCCTGACCACCATCATGATGGACCACATGGCTTTTCTGGTCTAGATGTTGGCGTGGTTACAAGATTTCCTTTAGATTACATGCATGTTGCATGTTTAGGTGTCACAAGAAAGCTGTTAAATGTTTGGCTGAGAGGTCCTGAAATTTCGCTTCTCCTCTAATTTTGTTGATAGAATCTCTCAAAGCTTGATTCAGATGTGCAAATACATTCCAGTTGAGTTTGCAAGGAAGCCAAGATCTCTGAGAGACCTCGACCGCTGGAAAACATCTGAACTGAGACAGTTTATGTTGTATACTGGTTCTGTTGCACTGGTCCCATATTTAGAGAGTAATTTGTATAACAACTTTATGTTGTTTTCTACAGGTATGTGCATCCTTCTCAGTCCTCTACTGTGCTCTTCGTATAGCAATTATGCAAACACGCTGCTCAGAACATTTGTTGTCCTAGTGTATAATGTGCACGCACTGGTCCACCTATCGGCAGATGCTCAACGTTATGGTTGTTTAGACTCTTATCTCAGCTTTTCCCTTTGAGAACTATCTGTGTAAACTGAAGAGGTTTGTGAGGAAGCCAAACTTACCCTTGGCACAAATAATAAGACGTTATATGAGGTTGAAAAGATCAGTTCTGTTCAGTTGCCCCGTAAGGATTTAATGAATCAGCATAATGTCGGACCTGTTCCTGATGGCCTTCAAGTAGCAGCACAGTACAGGAGACTACAGACTGAGCAGTGGATAATGAAAGTTTCCACGGGTGACAATGTTTTTGCTATTGGTGGAGACATTTGTGTCGTACATAACATCATTCAGTCTTCGGATGGAATTGTTGTGTGTAAAGCCTTTGCAGAGATGGAAAGTTTCTTCAGCTATCCGATGAGCTCCGATTTCCTCAGTGTGTTTATTGTGTCTCAGCCTATAGGGCCATTTAAAGTAGCCAAAGTATCAGAGGTTTCTCACAAGTGTCTGCTTCTGCCTTATGAAGATAGGTATGTTGTTATGCCCCTATTGCATAGTCACAGTTGTTGTCAGACCTGTTGCTGTCCCCTTGCCCGGATTCCTGGCCCGCGCACCCTAGCGACCCACTACTTGCCCTATTGAAATTCCTGATCCCTATGGACAATTAATTCGCTACACTGGACTATTTGTACTTTCTGACACTAAATGGGATTTATGCATTCATACTAGTTATGTAACCATACTACCTCTTTGTAACACATACCTCAAGTGGCTTTAAACACCATGTTCTATTCTCTACACCTAACTAAGATATTCAGTTATCATGTATACAGACCTTACTGCCCTGTAACTGACCCTAAGCAGATGGGTCAGACCCTTGAGTAGTCTTTCTGTCAGAGGTTTCTTCCTATATGCATCTCAAATTCTAGGGAGTTTTTCCTCACCCCTGTTACTCATGGACTCTCTCTCTGAATGTTTATGTTATGAAGCTACTTTATGGAAAAAACACCTTTAAACTCAACAAGTTTTTGCAACAGTTTCAATACATTCTTAACTCTTTTTTATAGCTGCTCAGCTTCACATCCTGACTCTTTTAGAGCACATCCGAGAACAACAAATCCAACTTACTGTTACTGTAAATGTGCAGGTTTCCAGCTTGAGCTGCAGGGCAAAATCCAATCACCGGCAGATCGGTCTGGGTTTTCCCAGTCTAGCATTTTCTAACAAAAATAGGGGGAAAATGCACTTTTAAAAAACAGCTCCCTCCTTTCCTAAAAATCCTACAGATGAAATATAATTCTGGCCACTGTAAGCCTTTGGTGCTGTTGTTTGTCCTCTGGAAAAGACATGCGTTATAATTGACATGGACTGATGCTGCAACATTTTCTTTTTCAGATGTTTTTACTACTTGAATTTACAGAGAGCAAAACAGTCAATATTATCCCTGAGGCCTGGTTCGAAGATGGAACCACAAAATGGCCTCCTTATAAAAGTGATGAACGGGTCAATAGAGCAGTTATAAAGCGAGAGGAACCAGGAGAAGATTGGAGACAGTACCATGTTCGTGTTCTCTCAAAATCGGGTAAAGATATATTTTAAAGGTTAAACCCACTGACTTAGTAACTAAATTAAGTAATCAGTTTTCACAGGCGCCTAGAGTTTCAGTTGTGTTTAAGAGTGTCACAATTTTTTTTTTTTTTTTTTTTTAAATCGAAATTGATCAAAATTACATCTCAATCCCAAACTGCGAGCTCAAAGGTAGAACCGACGATGCCGCCACACCCCCAATATCACATCCAGCATGTATGCCAAGACGCAAAAACATGTGTCGAATTGCGGCGTCAACATTCCTCCAATTTTAGGTTGCTGCATCCAGTTAAAAAAAATACACATCAACTGACCCAAATCGAAGCCTCTCTTGTTACTCTGATATCACGAGTGTTTAAGTATTTTGTTGTTCCATCACGTCAGTTAGCCTGACACTAATGTAGCCTACTAACTTAGCAAGTAAACAGATGATCTAGTTAGCCTACAGTCCAAAATGACTTTAAGGCTTAAAATGCACATTGATAAGTACATATTCCATGAACACTAACCTTGGGTTTCTTCAGAGTGTGCACAAACAATCAAATTATCATTCTGTGTTGAAAAATGAAATGATATAAGGAATGCATTAATAGTAATATTTTTTAAAAAAAGATCGAAAATCGAATTTAATCAAATCTTATCGTGACTTTAAAATCGAAAAGTAAACCGAATCGAGGATTTGGAGGATCGTGACACCCCTATTTGTGTTGCTTAAAGTGATAGTCTGGAAGACTTTCAACCATGCCCCTGAGCTCTGTTGGTTGGAAAAAGAATGACAGAATTTGGCACAACTTACAACGATAGCAAACCGGCAGGTAACATTCAGTTCAGTTAGTGTTAGCTGCCAGTCCGCTATCAGGTCTCTGTTGTTATTCGACAGCAATCGTGAGCTTGAACAACAGGGTTAAGGTTGGAAGTACTCGGGACTTTCGCTTTCAGTGGCACTTCTGCTAAAAGCTGATGCAGAGCAACTACAGCTGATCTTTTACGGAAGTTGGCGTAAGTGAACTAATTGTTAATCTTTTGTGAATTCTGAGTAGCTGACTACCAAAGGGCAAGGGAGAAACTGAAGGCCTCACTGAACTGTCATACCTCCGAGCTACAAACCGTTGTCGAGGAAGAAATATCTAAGACCCCGTTTACACGAGCAGGTGTATTTTTTATAAACAAAGACATTTCCCTATGTTTGAGCCTTTCATTTAGACGCAAACGGAGAATTCGCCCCGTAAAACGGTTATCCAAAAAAAACTCCGGCCAAAGTGATTTTTTTTGGAAAACTTCGCTTATGCGTTTGGTTGTAAACTGTGGTAAACGGAGTTTTGGGCAGCCAACGTCACAGTATGCGAGAGAAGTACACCAAATGTGCGACCAGTGTTTACATTTACATGTTCTCACGTGCGACTTTTCAGGGTTCTGATTGGTTAATGTGAGCTTGAGCTTATCGTTAGACTGCCACTGTGGTTTGGCGTGCTCATGACAGCATGTATGTACACGGGTTTGTGTAAACACATTTAAAAAAAAAAAAAACGGTCTCGTGTAAATGCAGTTTTATTTGCAAACGTAGATGGCCAGATATTCGTTTAGGAAAATACCCTGCTTCGTGTAAACGTAGTCTAAGAAAAAAAAAGTGAAGCAAAGGTTTGATATTCAGAGACATGACACAAGTGTCTAATGTTTCTGAAGACCAGCACAGATATATACTTGCTTAACCACATTTGCTTGTTTTAAGAACACCAGTCTAAGTTAACTTACATTTAAAATATTTTGTTTTATATTTGGGGGGGTGGATTGCAGTGTGTCTTAGTAGTTTTGCAGTGTAGTCCTGGCATAGCTCAGAAGTCAAGGGAAACAGCAAATTTTGTCAGCATTTTTGATGCAGTGTCAACATCAGTTGGGTGCCAGTGACAAAGGAGTCTGGCAGAATGTTTTAATTTTTTAAGCATGTTTTTTTAGGCACATGTTTGGTGATACAGACTCTGACAGTGAGACAGATGAGAGGGAGAAGAGGAGACATTGTCACTTCTCGTCAACACCAAGGGTTTCTTCCCCAATACCTAACATGGTTAACGAAGATTGTGAGACCCCTCCAAGCCTTACAGGTATGTTTGTATATTTTTTGTTTAGTCATTTTGTTGACACTGGATATGTTATCGAGGTTTGTATGAAGGGCTGAAGGGGGGAGGGGTGTAAGGTGGTGGGAGTTGTCACACCTTCTCATATAGGTACAGCTATAAATCCAGTTTGTGCATGGCGTCCCACTGGCAGGATGGTTACCCACCTACCCCCAACACTCTAAATCAATTGTATGCACCATATTGCTATGTACCATAGTAATGTTATACAACATTAGAAAGGTAGGAGTTTTGGGAATGTCTTAATTAAATTTAATCAAAAATGCTCTCCTCCGCCTTTGGTGCTACCCTGACCTCTAGCTGCAGTACAGTAGGTAGATGCAAAATGTGGTTAGTTCAGAAATGCTTGCAATCTGCCAGGAAGACAAAACTATGTTAATAAGGTTTGTATGAAGGGCTGAAGTCCTGAGGTGCCAGCAGTAAAGGTGGGAGTTGTCACATCTTCTCACAGTAGACGTACAGCTATAAAACAACAACTTTTCAGTGATGCTGACGGTTGTTTATCCCTTGCCTTTAGATAATCTATCCAACGAAGACTGCCAGATGAGACCGCAGCCAAACTGGCAGTCAGAATCGTTTTCTACTGGTATGATCATCTATTTTCCTTTAATCATTTTGTAAGCACTTTACATGTAAGCAAGATTTTCCCTAAGTTTGTAAGACATTTGTGTGATCACTTTCCCCATTGTAAATCACTTTGGTAAACTACAGGTTGTTTTAATCTGCTATAGAAATAAACTATGACAGTCACTAAGGTTCAACTTCTTTTTAAGGCGAGACACTACAGGTGAATAGGGTAACATTTTTAACAAGCAGATATCACTATGAAACTTACCAAGTTGATTACTTACATTAATATGAGAAAAAAAATGTATTACAAGTTTTCTGTAATTTAATGTTTACATATGCAAATTAGGCATTATCTAATTAAATATGCGCTAATTTGCATACATTTTAAAGCAAGAAACCTGAGCGGATACAGCCAGGTTCAAAATTATGTTTTCATTGTGTTCAGATAATAGATGTTGAAAAATGTACAGAGGGATTTATGAATATCTACTTTAGTTATCCTGTAAATCAGAATATAATGTCAATAGCCCTAAAAAAAATATTTTTTCCATGTTTTTAGGCATAAAATGTCATGTACAGTGGGTCCCAGTTAAGTTTGGACGGGTTTCTTCATGAATCACGCACCCCATTTTCTCAGCAGAAATGGCACAAACTGCAGTTGACACAAACAACCACAAGGTGTCCACTTGGGAGTTCTGCCACTACTATTTTTGATGCGACTTGACTTGCTGCTTCCATGACGCAGCGGGGGCACGGGAACTTAAATTGATCACGGTAGTTTAAGCTTACACTTGACAAAACATTTTAATATGAAAATGTAGATGGAATTGTTGTAAAATGGTGCAGCTCCTTTAAGAAAGCACCGTGCGCAGGGATGGAGAGAGAGAAAGTGAGAGGGGATATGTGTGTTAGAACTTAGATGCGTGTGGAAAAAGTATGTGCTGTTGAGACCGGAGCGAGTCATATTCAAAATAATGCAAAAAATAAATCCGCAGATAAAACCAATTATCCTCATTTATTGCAACCTCAGCATGCCTGCTTGCCGACGTTCAAACGAAAAAGATATCAAAGCACCTTTTGCGTTTGAATGTAGCAAGAAAAAATGTTTAAACAGCTGGACAAATGATTTAGCTAATTGATTATAGCCTGTACACCAGCAATTGTTGAACATTTACCTGTACAAGTACATTGACAGTAACCCAGCCTAACAGCATGTAGGATACTGTAGAAATTTCACTTAAATTGCAACCGCAACATGCCTGCTTGACGTTCAAACGACAACGAAAAAGATATCAAAGCAACAAGAGGGTTGAGTCTGAATGACGCTGAGTTTTAGACGCTGAGTTTTTGAAGTTAAGAATTATTTTCGTATAAAAAAATGGCATTCTTCAATCTCCTTCACTGACGCCTATGGAAAAGGCTTAACGTCCCAAAACAACGATCAATGATCATCAAATTTCTCTCTCATATTGCTCCTCATAACCATCTATAAAAAAGTGTTTTTTATTTTCTTTTTGAGCACGTCCGAATCCCAGGACATAACGCACTGGACCTTATAATAGGCTCGAGATATAATTCCAAAGGGGGCAGATATGGGCCTACTGCACTTAAAACTTAAAAAGATTGAACGAAGCTTCCCGAACTTTGAAACTGCGATCAGTGACTGGCATCGGGTGAACAAAGCTTTTCGAAGTTGAACAGGCTATTAAAAACTATTTGCACACCTCATGTCACAGGAGAGACTGGGCTCTCCCTTCTAGGAATTGAAAAAGACGTTATAGGCTACCTGCAAACTGGCCTATTTCATTGCTGAGTTTGCGGCAAAGCAAGAAAATGTTTTTTTTTTTTTTTTTTTCCTGAGTCAGGATATGCAAGTCAGTGTCATTTATTTGTCCAATGTTAGCCTACAGACCAGTAGCCTACATCTTATCAATAGTTTGAATGTCGTGTGTGTTTCTGCTCATTGACAAATACCGTTCAGCACAATGATTCATGCCCAATGAATTCCCCCTGTTAAAGTGTTCGCCTTTGTTACACTATTTGGTTTCGTGATGTAGCCTATGATAAACACCATATGGCTAAATATGTGACTCAGCTAATGTTATAGGCTATACAATTGAATTTCCCCTCTTAAATACAAGCTGATGTAGCTTATTAGACTAGGCTACTATTAAAATAATGTGTAAAGTAAGCTATCGCATGATTTCATGCACGTAAGTGAAAAGGGCCTTGCATCTGTCAAGTTTGCACAGGGCCTCGGACCCCCTTGCGACGGCCCTGCAGCTCCTAAGACAGCGAGGAAAAAAAGTTAAAATCTGCGATAAACCCGGAAAAGTTGACAGGTTTGTTTGGTCCCGGTGATTATTTGTGAAATTGTGCAAACGACAGCCTTTTCAAGGAAGGAGTCGTAGCATGCAAGCTCCCAATTGACCCAGTAGCCTAAGGCGTCAATAAATTGTTGGGAATGGGGAGGGGCATGCGTTTTTTCTCAATCACTTTGGAGGGTCATAGAAAAAAAATTGCTGGCGAGGGAGGGTCACTGTCTTTTTTGACTAACGCTTCCAAAACTCCTCCGGTAGCCCCTTAAATAAATAACGAACAGTCCCTAATTGAGTAATAGCCTGTAGGCCTACACCAGCAATAGTTGAACATTGACCTGTACAGGACATTGACAGTAGCCCAGCCTAACAAGCAAATGTTGCAAAAGACATCAAAAGACGCAATTAATCAGAAATAAATAATGTAATCTGCATCGCTTTATTTAACAAACTGCAAGCAACAAGAGGATTAGGTTCGCTGTGAGGCCAAACCCAAGAGCAGAGCCTATCTGTTAAGGCAGTCGATAGGTTATTTGTTAACGAGCTGTGTGTGCCTGGAAAGACGATAGATGACGGCTCTGGTCATCCCATACCCTCCCCCTACTTCCTGTAGCCTACCATTATGAAGGCCTGCGGGGAGTTGCCTAAAACGACTCGTTGCCGTTTTGGGACATTAAGCTTTTTCACGTTAAGCCCCCCTCCCCCATCCCCTTCTTAAAGCAGCGGGGGAGCGCGGGGCACAAAGTAACACTTTTTGGCTTTGGCTAAATATTTCTAAAATCATTTGAGTTTCACTAGTCACATGTTTTAACAAGCAACACTTGTTATTGAACTAGATAACAGACGTCGAAAATTGACTTTATTTTCCATACGGAGAAATAACATATGCAGAGTCTAACCAAGGTCAATCTTGGCAAAAAAAGCCCTCAAACCTGAAAACACATGAGGCAAAACATCACTAAACTAACACGTTTGTATTGCAATCATTGCAGCCTACAGTTGTAACAGCGCGTTACAACTAACCCTGCTGGGTCATGTTTCTTTTAAGATAAGATAGCTCCTATGTGTTACATGTTTCAAAACGGTGTTCATTTTTAGCCTTGCCTACAAGACGATTAGTCAGTGAGCTGCACCCACAACTCAGTAATCGAAAGACAATTTGCCTACCACCTATTTACTTTGATGCCTTCGAAAGACGTTTTGCTGTAGATCTACGTGAAAACACGTCCATACGGACTGAAAATTTGTGGAACACCGTCTCATAGTAATGTGGTTAACTGACCAATATGTCCCGATCAACCATCTGCAACTAGGAAAAAAGTCCATGTTACATTTAACCCCGAGTTACTTTGTGCCCCGCGCTCCCCTGCAGCTTTCTGAAGCGGTGTTTCTGAAGCTGTAGGCCTAACAACACCCTGACGTGAAAAAGCTTAACGTAGCTTTATGTCCCAAAACGGCAACAAGTCGTTTTACTCCCCGTATGCGCTCATTATAAAGAACGTTTAACGTGTCACTAAAACAGCTATCAAATCATCAAACGTCTTATAAACAAGTCTTGCCAGGAGCAACACCTTGCAAAAAATGTTAACAAATAGGCCTAGGCCTTTATACGGCTCTGCTCCTGCCTAGATTCAAACTCAGAACTGCCTGAAAGTAGCAGACCTGTTCTGGAAATACGTGCATTAATCCACTAGACCGTCAAACAACGCTATCTGCTTCGAGTAGGCCTATTGGGTAGGACTGTAGCCTACACTGGTTGCTGTGGCACAGTCTTGAGTGACCGAATTCGTTTTCCTTTGTCATATGAATGCTGTCATTTTGTTAACATTACTGTTAAGGAGATGCTGTAGGCAAAGGCTATATTTAAACCTCGTTAGTGTAGTAAAAAAAACAGAACTATTCACGAGGTTTCTGGGCAGCATGTTCTGTTAGCAAGCGAACTTCTCATGACTGCCGACAAAGTCTACTGCCAGCTGACAAAGCTCTCATTTTAAAACATTAGGCTACTGAGACAGGCACTGTACAATCAAGAAATCTTGCCACTGAATCCAAAGCTATGTTTTACATTATGTACAACGCTTATAGGCTACAGTGGATTAGCATGTTGCAGGGGCTGCTAAAAACACAGAGAAACAAACTGAAAACTCGGCCAATCACAGCCTCTTGCTGTCCGATTCGACCGCAGTACGCCACAGCGGACTATGCTGCCCCCAAGCGGCTGCAGTTGTACTTACATTTCACCCAGCTGCGTGAATCACCTTGATCGTGAATGAAGTGTCAAATTTTAACTGGGACCCACTGTAAGTCAGGCTAGGAATAATATATCAACAAACCCCTCTGTAAATATCTTCAAAATATAGTTAGGCATAAGTCTAGAAAGTTTGGTGTATGTAAGTGCTTCTGAAGTGGAGTTTCCTTGCTCAGAGTGGGAGAGGAAACTCGTTTTGAGAAAACAGCCTTGAAAGACAGCCAATGATTCTGATTCCAGATTCTGTTCTCAGCCTAGACTCGTCTTTGTACTTTCGCGATTGGTTGCTGATACAAAGGACGTGTCCATATATGGATCACATAGCGTGATACAGGAAAAACAGAGCTTTCCAACGGTACTACACACGATATGTTTTGGGTCACAGGCGCGGGAGTGCATGCAAGGTTAGAATGCTAACTTTCGCTGAATTTAGGATAAATATGCAGGCGCGAGTAGACACAATATAATTAAATAAACACCTAAATGTGTAAATCGGACTTTTTTGTTGTAGTACCTCGCAGACATATCCCAACATTTTTAAAGAGTTCAAAGAACGACAGGTTAATAGAAAACACGACTACATGGTTAGTGCCAAGTTCTTCTCTTCTGTTTTAGTCTAGCCTAAGTGAAACGAGTAGGCCTATGGTTCTCTGGGATAAAGCGAACCTTCCTTCATCAATGAATTTTGACGAGACATAACGAGGTCATTTTGACGAGACATAACGAGCTGTAGCCTAATCATAGGGTGCTAACGTGATGAAAGCGCAACGTTCACGCCAGAATATCATTACCATAACTTGTAAACAATCTGTTTCGGTCAGTACTACTGGTAATAGTTGTCATGGCATGTAGACTGCAATTTGTTCAATAATTATTGCCCAGATGTTGGATAGGCTACCCGAAATGCGCTAATTAAAGCCCACAGCATATTACCACCGTACTTGTTGAGTCCTAATAATAGCGGCTTGTTGTTACGTGGTAGCAAATCATGTTATCAAAGAAATGGACGTAATGTAGGAATGCACACAGATATATTGCAACAGGTAATGGTAGGCTTATCTGACAAAGACTTGAGTGGTTGGAACGTCATACTTGTACACTGGGCGCAAGACTATCCTCACATTTTTCCCTTTGCAACTGTCAAAGAAATCCCATTAACACGGGAAGGCCTAGGGTAGCCTATACTGTACATCAGATGGCCTAAAGAGGCCCCTCTGCATAGCATTCAGTGATTTGCATGCAGTAGTTTCAACACTGACCTTGATCTAAGCCTAGTTTGGCTATTTAAAGCTACTTTATTGCCAAAACAAAACACTTAATCACACAAAGTATGGGAAGGGCTGAAGAATGGGCTGGGCTGGGCTGGGCTGTCTGTGTATAGGCTATGAAGGTGTGTGCATGTAACTTTTGACCCGTATGTCCGATTTTCATAAATGAGGTACCGTTGGAATCCTTGAATGAAGCCCAGTTCAATGCCTTGTCAGCACCAAGTGTAAAGGTCATGTAAAAAACTTTTTAAAAAGTGAATCCATGTTCATACAGGTCATTTAAAAAATAAAAAAACTTTTCCCCAGTCCATTCAGCCCAGTTCAATGCCCAGCTAGCTCGATTCAAACTTCATTTACTTAGAATAAATGGGGTTTACTGCCTGGTCGGGACAAATGAAACAGGTGTTTCAATCGTCCCGCCATAGACGTTTAGAATTATAGGCTGTTTTGCATCCATTACAAACAAACATGCAATGTGAACGCCTTGGGTTGAGCACGAAATGCTTTACATGAAGTCAAACATTTAAATGAAAAACACTCATAATCAAAAAAATAAACCGCTAATGAAGTAAACTTGTGACCATCAAAAATCGTTTATCGCCTGTAACTCCATGAAACCAGGACGTAACAGGAAGGCATTTTGGCTGAGCAACGGAGGTTAATATGCTCTATGTTTTGTCCAAATGATGACTGTCTATCATCGTTGCACTCGGAGAAAACCGGAATGTTTCATTCGTCCCCCGTTTCAATCGTCCCGGTTGTACCCCACTATATTTTAAGCAAATACAGTTGTATGTTTAGGATTAGTGAGTGTATGTTTTAACCTTTGTTGTGGCATCCTTGTTTGTCACACATTCCGATGGCAAAGCACATGAACACTTGCTGTCGGAAAAACAAAGTAGCCATGGGGGCGGTCCTTGTCATTCCGAGGTGCTTTGAATGCACCAATTGTGCCGAAGCAGATTGCTTCGCGGAAGTGATACAAGCTTCGGTGCCTCGGTGTCAGACTTCCCATCCCTAGTAAACAGTCCAGCCAGTTAACATGAAAGCCAGTTACCGTAAAACACCGGCAATTGTTGCCCATAGACGAGAGGGAGTCATTTATTGACAGTAAACGAACTCGAGCCCATTGAGGTATCTAGCTTTCTAATATTTATGTTGACGCAGACAGCGTTTCATGAACACGTGATCAACGCGAAACAGTCTCATTTGAAATCTGCTTGAAAGCCGGATGGTCTATCGCTTTGTCCTGGGTTGAGAGTAATAGGCCTAGAAATGGGGTGTTAGTTGCTTCAGATTCTGTATCTGCATTGATGAGCATCCAAAGCGCTATGTCTCATTCCAGGCAGGATATTGTTTTAGAAATTGTACAGATGATAAGTAGACTGTTAAATTCTGATATAAATGTAGGTTTTTTATGGGTACCAGCGCATTTAGGAGTGCAGGGAAATTAATTAGCTGATAAGAACGCTAAGGAGGCATGCAAATCTCTTGAGGTCACCATGGATATAAATCATAGTAAATCTGAAATTAAAACCATAGTCAAATCAAAGTCTAAGGGAAAATGGCAAAGTGATTGGGATAATGCTACCACTGGTAGGAAATACTACAGTATCCAGAGGTTTGTGGGCAGTGCAAGACCAACTACTAGATCTACTCATGAAGAAAACATTATCTCAAGAATGAGGTTTGGGCATACTGGTTTGGCTAGTACTTTATTTCTTTTAAAAAAGCATGCTGATGGAAAGTGTAGCGTATGTGATGCCGCTGAGACTGTAGAGCATGTTGTAGAAAAATGTAATAAGTTTAACCAGGAGAGACAGCAACTCATTCAAGAGTTGGAGAAAGAGAGTGAGTCTTTAAGAGTAAACAATTCTGCAGAAAAACTCAGTGAAGTTTGTTTTAGAGCTTTGTTTCACTTCTTGGAAGAAACTGGTCTGATTGGAAGAATATAGAGTAACCTAATTCCTTTTCTTTCTTTATTGTTTTTTTATTATTATTTTTTTTAGCTATTATTAAGATTTAAATATATCCAGACTCACACTCCATTTTGGTAGGTGGCGGTAATGCTTCCAAAAGATGTTTGCCAACCGCCATTAAAAAGGAAAAAGAAGAAGAAGAAGAAGAAGAAGACGAAGAAGCCGGCGTTTAGAAGAACTTTTATCAGGATTTTTTTTAGTTCTTTCGGAGGTAAGTCAACATACCATTGCGTGTCTAAACATAGCCAGCTCTAGGCAGCCGTTTAGCCTATGAGTTAGGCTACGCAAAGGCCTTAATATTTTTTTTATCGGGACATAGCCTAAAATGACACGTCTCGTGTTTGCTTTGCCTTCGGGGCTATCAAGTAACACTATCAACTGTTTTAGGTTTCCTCGTTATCATCTGTGTCTAGTGCTATTTCATCTTATTTTATCTATCGTAGAGGTGTCTGACTTTAAATGTGCGACTGTTTTGCAAATGCAGTTATTGAATCTGCAAGTTACGGTGGGTTTCCACACAGCGAAACACCTCACGATTTTCGGACAGCGAAATTCACCCTTTGCTAAGCCACACCGGGAAACCGCCACAGGCCAATCGTGGCTTAGCAACCCGTCACTAGGCACGGGAGGTCTGACAAGCTTTTCAAGTTTTGCCATGTTAACCCAGAGACGGTTGATAAAGCTGACTGACGTCTATGTATCATACCTTTACCTTGTACTTGCAAAGGTCAGTGCCTTTGGGAAATGTTCAGCTTTGAAGCTTTTATGCATCAGTTAAGTCTGGCATACTAAGTACCAAACTAACGTGTTAAACAGGTTTTTTACAGTTTTATTTTGGTTATGTTGACAGAAGGGATATGCTAGCCTACAAAAAGATTAATCCGCCTTTTGAATGTCTGTGTTCCTCTTTCTATTTACTCTTAGCATCAGGGTTTTCCTGATTGCAACAGTAGCATTACACCTGGCTAAAGAAACAAACGTGACTTCTATCCATAACATGACAATACAATTATTTTAATTTAAAGGAGAATTCCGGTGTGATATTGACCTAAAGTGTATTGAAACATGATACCGAGTGTGAACGTATGTCTCATAGCCCATCTCGGCTTGTCCCCTGCACTCCAAAATCTGGCGCTAGTTAGCCGATGCTACCAACAGCTTTTTCAATAGTGGTGCTTCGGCATCGGGCTAGCCATGCAAATAAATCACTGTTTTACACCCATTTACGAGGCTCAATGTATCTCCACACTTCATTGGTAGACTTCCGAGGGCCCTGACATTTAAAACGAGACATTGAGAACTTTGAAAAAGCACTGATAGTTTACTTACAAGACGATTTATACAGACAGTATCTTCACAAAGTTTAGCGTTTGCAGCCATCTTGAATTTAGTCACGATAAGTCGAGCAACGAGTAAGAATAAACAGGTATGATAAGGGATCAGATTCCAAAAATAATTCAGTGGAAATGCATGGAGGAATCCATGATTCCAAAATTAATTCAGTGGAAATGCATGGAGGAATCCATGCATTTCCACTGAATTATTTTTGGAATCTGATCCCTTATCATACCTGTTTATTCTTACTCGTCGCTCAATTAGAAATGTCAAACAAATTTCGCCTACATAGAACTCACTACTGCACAGTTTGCATACCGCTTTGTCCTTCTCCATAGTTTGATATACCCAAACCCGAAGTGCTTCCATACCGAACTCCTCAAGTTATTAGGGCCTATAACTCGTCTCTCTCATGTCGCACAGGTTGATCGCGTTGTCCTCAATTTTTTGGCAAAACACCAGCAGCACAGCAACCGATTGAAACAGCTGTTTCCGGTGCGAATTGGTGGGAATTTTCTTTTTAGCTTTCGCAATGCTTACTGCACTTCGGAATTCTTTGTTATGTTTCTGCTTGTTTGTGAGTTTTGTTACATCTAGATTTTTTACTTGTTCAATTCGTTTAAAATTAATAGTGTACATATGTCCAGGATCAATATGGCGATATTGGTCCAGGATTAACATTGTAAAGACGGTGCTGGACCAACACTCTAAAGATGGTCCTGCACAAACATGACAATGTAGGTCCTTGACCAACGTTGTAAAGACGGTCCTGGACCAACATTGTAATGATGGTCCTGGACAAACATGACAATGTGGGTCCTGGACCAACATTGTAAAGATGGTCCTGGACAAACATGACCATGTGGGTCCTGGACCAACATTGTAAAGACGGTCCTGGACCAACATTGTAAAGACGGTCCTGGACCAACATTGTAAAGGCGGTCCTGGACCAACATTCTAAAGGCGGTCCTGGAACAACATTCTAATGGCATCCTGGACCAACATGGCAACGTTGCTCCAGGACCATGTACAAACAAAAGCGACAGCTTTAGCCTATTACCAAGCTACATTAGTAGTCCAAAAGTGTGCACCTTAGCCAGTGAACTAACATTACACCAGCGTTGCATGCTGTGCCTACCTATTAGCAAGCTAATTTGGTAGCATAAATGTATGTTCCCTAGCCTAGCCTCTAACATTTGCATGAATAACAGCGGCACCAAGATTGCTAAATGAGCTTCAAAGCTACTTCAACTACTCTATCCCTTCGAAATAAATTATTTAAAAGATGTATAGCCACTGAATTACCTATTAGGAGGCTAATGTATTACAGTAAATGCATGGTCCCTAGCCTGGCAGCTAACATTACACAAACATAGAACCAAGTCAGCTAAAAAGAAAATAAAAAAAAATCTAAGGTGCATATGTTCAGATTCCACTCAAAATTATTTTATTTTACATCTTTAGAATGTTGGTCCAGGAACAACTCTTACTTGAACAAATCACGGTCACCCACTCTCCTCCCTCTTTAACTCACGCACACACTCTCCCTCACGCACACACTCTTCCTCACATACACACTCTTCCTCACATACACACACATACACTATCGTCCCTCTCTCTCCCACTCACTCTACTACTACAACACACACACACATTCACACTCCTCTCTCTTACACACACACACACACACATACTCTCCTCCCTCACACACAAACACTATGTTGATGGGTTGTTCAATGAATTTGACCCAGTTATTTTATAGATAAATTCCATACATGATTATGTGAAAGTATGGCTATCAGAAAAAAAAATATTTTACCTGTGTTGTACTAAAAAATTGACTGAATTTAAAATAATAATGGGCATACTAGTACTCTTTTGTCCAATGGTGCGACGGCATGTCCTGTGGTACAACAAATTGAATTGTGAGTGGAAAAGGTATTTTAATGAATAATTTATGTAAAAAGTGTTGGATAGTATAATAATGCTATCATTACTATGCAGCTATAAGGATGAAATGAAAATTCCTTGGGTTTTATACTAAATATAATGAATGTAACCCAGACATTTGGGTGAAGTCTGTAAGTCTGTGTACATCTTATAGTATATAAATAACATAATTCTGAATTTTTGGGGGGTATGTTTGATGTGGAAATATAATTGGGGCAAACTAATATGCCTTGGGCTCATCTATCTTATCTGTCCAATTTTGTTGCACCGGTGGACACATTTTAGGACTACCACACCAAAAAGTGAATAATATGCAAAATATATGAAGAATTAGAAATGGACACATTCAGTTTTGAATTATTCACATATAAGGGAATATAATTATGTCATTTGCCGTATATGTTTGAATTATTATTTTTTTCACTTTGAATTTGAGTTCACGTCAACCACCCACCTGCCTTTAGCTAGTAATGCCCCCTTATCGTGATGGTGATGGTGAGCAGTTCGTTTTGAGCCATAGAATACCTGCCTTTTTTCCTGTGAATGATGATGAAGAATGATGTGCTAATCTCTCTCTCTCTCTCTCTCTCTCTCTCTCTCTCTCTCTCTGCCCAGAGTGCCCCGCCTTCACACACACACACACCCTTTCTCTCGGGTTGACATTACAATGTTGCCTAAGCCCAAGTTGCAATAAAACCCCTTGTTTTTTTTCTCCCCTCTCTCTCTCATACATATATATACAGTGGGGAAGTTGGTGAATAAGAAGAGATATTAGGGAAACAGGTAAATGCTGACATGTGCTTGTTTACGGATGTGTGTGCTGTATTGAAATCGTATATACTGGCTGTGTCTCACTCTCGGTGTCTTCTGGTGTGGTTTCTTCTTACTTTCCTTTCTCTCTACACCTCTCTCCCATTTATTTCTCTCTTTCCCTCCTCATACTATCCCCCTCTTTCTCCTTTTCTCTCTCTGTATCTTTCTCCTTTTTTATCTCTGACACTTTTCTTCCTGTTAACTCTCCCCATCTTTCTCCATTTTCTTGCTCATTCTCTTTCTGTCTATTTCATTCTCTCAGTCCATTTCTTTCCCTTTTTTTCATAATTTCTTTCTCTGGTCTTTCCTTTCCCACCTTACTCTCTTTTCCTCTATCTCCCTGTCTGTCTGTCTGTTTTTTTTTTTTACAGACGTGATGGGTGTCATAACCCTCATATTATGATTACGTGTCAGAAAGAGACACAGCACAAGACTGTAGTCTAAATGTGTCTCTCTCTATGTTCTGGCCTTATTCGACCTCTCTACAGCCCCCTGCAGACTGATGGCGGAAGCAGCTGGTAGGACGTGTGTGGTGGTGACGGGCGGCTCAGGCATGGTGGGGCGAGCGATAGAGCGCGTGGTGAAGGAGGAGGGAGGAGCGCAGGAGGGAGAGGAGTGGATCTTTCTCTCCTCCAAAGACGCCGATCTCACGTGAGGCCCACACACACACACACACACACACACACACACACACACACACACACACACACACACACACACACACACAAGGGAGGGTGGGTGGGTGGGTGTCCTTGGAGATAATATTGTCTCTGGGCCTCAGCAAGACACATGGGGGGGGCCTGCATTGCAGCGCATTTGTTTATAAGAACACACACTCACACATTCATACATACACACACACATACATACACACACACACAGGCACATACATACATGCACATACACACACACACCACATATTGACACACAAACATTAATAATGCTGATCCCACACTACGAGCATACTTTTACTCCAGAGCAAAGAGGACTATACCTTCACACTCTCAATAGGCTACTTTTAATATAAAAATTAATGTAAATCAGGTTTCTCGGCCAAGTATACTAGCGTATACAAGGAATTTGGTCTCTGCATTTATCCCATCCGTGAATTAGTGAACACACAGAGCACACACAGTGAAGTGAAGCACACACTAACCCGGAGCAGTGAGCTGCCTTGCTACAGCGGCACTCGGGGAGCAGTGAGGGGTTAGGTGCCTTGCTCAAGGGCACTTCAGCCGTTCCTGCTGTTCGGGGATTGAACCGGCAACCCTTCGGTTACAAGCCCGAAGCCCTAACCAGTAGGCCACGACTGCCCAACATTCTTTTCACACTCTCAATAGGCTACTTTTTAGAGGAACAGTGCATCCTAATGTGCTAGAAGTTATTCCGGTTACGTCCCACCACTGGGCTGAACAACACACCATCAAGTAACCACAAAAAACAGCTTTAAACATCTCCATGCCATTGGGTACAAAGCAAACCCCCATTCAGCCTAGCTTGCTGGCGGAGGAGCTTTTAACCCTTTCATTCCCATGGGTTAGGTGCACCTGACCTGATAGACCACCAATCAGGTGTTGATCACCTTGACATGACTATCAAAACGGAGAGAGAAGAGGGACAAACAGAGTGCATGAGACGCAGAGATAGCCGTCAAGATTTCTGTCCACTCCACTCTCAGATCGTGTCCTTAAGCCAGCCGTGGTGTTATGTGACCTTACCTGCTTGTCTGCAATTGGTTGCAGGGACAAGGAGGCCACCAGAGCACTCTTTCAGAGACTACGCCCCACACACGTCATCCACTTGGCTGCCATGGTGGGCGGACTGTTCCGGAATATGAGACAGAACCTAGACTTCTGGGTAAGTAGAGTGACCTGTGTGTGTGTGTGTGTGTTACATGTGCTCTTGTGCAGAGTTCATTGATGTCTCAAGGGAAGTCATGAAGGCATAATAATGTCTCAATAATTAACACAGAGCATAGTACTGTTCAATGCATTCTCCAGCTCAGTCCTGGAAATAGTCATATTGATGATATGTAAGGGATAATGTATAGAACGCCGGTCATTATTGGGAAAATAAGTCCCGACAGGTCGAACTGGACCCCGACGCGCCAGCGGAGGGGTCTTGCTTCGCCCTGAAGGGACTTATTTTTCTATACATTATCCCTCTTATTATATGGCTAATTATTATTATATTATTATATGGCCAAAACGAAAAAATAAACTCCATGATATGTCTCATTTATTTGTTACCGTTTCATTGTGGCTTTTGCTTTACAGTGCGCCCATTTCACTCGCACATGCGAGTAAAAATGATGGCGTGCGAGTGCAAAAAAATATTTAGGCGCACTGGTGCGAATGACTTCTAACCATGTCAATGTTTATCTACAAAATACACCGCAACATCGAGAAACATTACCTGGTGCAAACCATAGAATCACGTCGCGAATGCAGCATAAAAACTACACCTCCCATCAACGTTAGCAGTTTCGCGTTGTGACTAGAAGCAGCAGACTAGTAAGTAGTCGCTTCTATCAAATCCAAGAGCGCGCAGAAAAAGCGGAAAGTTAGACTAGCCAGCCAAGATGCAAAGATTGAAGAAATTAGTTCTTCTATCCACCGAAGTCATCGGATATAGGAGGAACAGGATGAGATTCTGAGAATGCAGTGAGAGAAGGAAAGGTCACCTAACATGCCTTTTAGCCCAGTTGACGTATTGGCTGCAATATGCAAAATATAGCTGTAGCAAACAGGCACAAAAGTAGCCTCCCGTAATACTCCCATTTTATTCAAAGGTAGAACGCTACTGAAAACTCCAGGCTTCCACGCATGCTTGTTTGTTTACACCGAATACAAGCTGAAGTGCAAAACGAAAGTAGGTCTAACGTTTGCCTACTGCCCCCATCAATGCAGATATTTCAAATAAAAAATCAAAGTATTTTTTTTATATATATATATAAAATATGGACAGATGGATAGCTACAGATGGATTCACAAATAAATAAATTAGCCTACATTTGGCAGGATACTTGATATACAGGCTGAATGCAAATATGGCAATGTATTATATTATTTTACATTAACAAATGGAAAACGGAACAGACTGAAAATAAAATAGGCACTGATCTTTAAAATCCTGTGTCCTGTAGCCTAAATGTTGTCAGTCATTCTTAATATTCGCAATTGGTGCACTGCCATGTTTAACTGTTAGCTGCAGTGTAATGTTAGATTAAGTTAAGTACAGAACTGACTGTGCGCCCAAATTTTTGTCTGTGCTCCTAAATTTTTTAACTTGGGCGCACAAGTGCTCCTGGAAAAAAATGTTAGTGTAGAGCCCTGCGTATAATATAATAAAATAATAATAATATAGCCTCTTGTCCATTAGTACATGACAGGCTTTGTGTAAACAAATTGCCTTGAGGTAAATAGTTATTTCTTTTGTTTCATGCCACGTAAATGTTGCTTTGTAAAGTTGCTGATTTGATTCCTGTACTTGTCCATTGCGTAATGACCAATTCTCTCTTGTTTGTTTGTTTGTTTGTTTGTTTGTTTTACAGAGATGTAATGTCTTCATCAACGATAACGTCCTTCAGGCGGCTCATGAGGTCGGAGTGGTGAAGGTCATTTCCTGCCTCTCCACCTGCATCTTCCCAGATAAAACCAGCTACCCCATCAATGAGACCATGGTATGAGATGTGCCATTTACATTAAAGTGCCCATATCATGACTATTTTTCAACAAGTTAAAATAGGTCTATGAGTTCCAGAAAACATGTTTCTGAAGTTGTTTGCTGGAAATAGCTTGTCGGAAAATATTCTTACCTACCTCTATTACACTCTTTTTCAGTCCCTTTCAAAGTGTGCTGTTTCTGCTGCTCATTACATATTAATGAGCTGCTGTTCACTTACCCACGCCCCACTTCATTAACTGTTACCAGGGTCATTCGTGCCAAATCAGCAAATGCCTCCAGCCTCGCCTGACCATCTTGGCTTTGCTTCATACTTTATGTCAATAATGCTAAATATAACCCAACAACTACTGTGCAAAGGTTTAAGCTTGTATCTACATTATTTTCTGAGATATGGAGGCTTAAAAAACAGTTGAACTCGTAGGCTTGGTGCGGAGAGGTGGGGTGTTGATTATGCAACGTCTGAAACATGCCAATTCAAAATCCCCCAACATCTACTACACCTTAATTTTACATAGTATAGTTAGGCTACAGAACTGCATCTTCTCAGATGAAGCACTGTGATATTATCTTGGTCAATAATTGCCAATTAGATTATTTAGCGTCCATGTAAACAAGTCGGTTGAAATCTTTAATCAGATTTATTTCAATCGGATTTTAAATAAAAATACTTCTGGATACATCCAGAAACCCTTATCTCACTCAAAACAGCATGAATGTTTTTTTTTTTTTTTTTCAAGTTTGTATGCGTGTGGAAGCACCTGGAAGACACACAATAACACATCAAATCCCAGAAAAAGTGATTTTTTCATAATATGGGCACTTTAAGTCCAAGTATCAAGCCGAGATTCATGTGCTGGCCAGCTCCAACAGTTGTGTTGCGCGTTGTACAACCTGATGAGGTTATTCTGTTAGTGTACATGCAGTGTGACTGGTTAACTTTCTCAGAACACTGAACCTCCCTTACCAGACCATGCTAATCCCGCTTTAGACTAAAGCAGGTAGTGTGCTCCATTGTGCACATTTAGACTAAAGCAGGTAGTGTGCTCCATTGTGCACATTTAGACTAAAGCAGGTAGTGTGCTCCATTGTGCACACTTGGACTTAAGGAGGTAGTGTGCTCCATTGTGCACATTTGCACACGGCAAAGACGTGTGTGATTGCCACACAGTCACAATTGTTCTTGTGTTGGGTCTGACACAGGCCAGGCTTAGCTACCAGGCCTATAAGGCTAACACTTGGGACTTTACCAGGCCTATGCTGGCGACTTTCACCAGGCCTATGCACACACGGCAAAGGCGTGTGTGGCTGCCACAACATTGTTGCAACAACTTGTGAGGACACAGCCGCAGGCTTTACCAGGCCTATAAGGCTAACATTGTGCAGACGCAGGACTTTACCAGGCCTATAAGGCTGACACTGTGCAGATGCAGGACTTTACCAGGCCTATAAGACTATACCAGGCCTATAAGGCTAACACTGTGTAGATGCAGGACTTTACCAGGCCTATAAGACTATACCAGGCCTATAAGGCTGACATTGTACAGACACAGGACTATACCAGGTCTATAAGGCTAACATGGTGCAGACACAGGACTATACCAGGCCTATAAGGCTAACATTGTGCAGACACAGGACTATACCAGGCCTATAAGGCTAACATTGTGCAGACGCAGGACTATACCAGGCCTATAAGGCTAACATACTGCAGAAGCAGGACTATACCAGGCCTATAAGACTGACTGAGGTGGGGAATTTTCTAGCCCCGCCTGACCCTATCAGCCTGGCAAAATGGTAACGTTTTTTTGAATTTTGGTTCCACGTTTCCTGTCTCAGTCCACTGGATCAGATGTTATTTTTCATATGTTGGTCTATTTATGACTCCTATGTTTGTGTCTGCTTCTGTTGTATTCTGCTCCTTACATCTTCACTCTGATACTGAATATGTTGTTTGCCGAATAATAATAATTGTAACACATGTATATATCCTTCTTTATCGTAACATGCTGATTCACTAGGTGCAACACCCAACCGGTTCCGTGTAGACACTAATCACAGTGCATGAAAATGCACTGTACTGTTCTTCCTAGGCTTCTTATTCTTAGCTTTATTATTCTTCGGCCACCTGCATCAACTGTCAGTTTCTCAGGCTTTAAGCATACAGTCTCTTAAGTCTACACATCATGTTCAACTGTTTCCTCTGTCCACAACATAATTTAACCATTATGACATCACAATGGGGCCGTTAAGCAATTAGAATCCTAGGCCAGGTGGCCAGGCCACCTGCACCCTATCAGTTTCTCAGGCTCATTCTCTACACATCCTGTTCAACTGTTTCCTCTGTCCACAACATAATTTAACCATTTAAACTATTTACCTATTTAACTGTTCAGTCATTCCAACTATATTAAACCTCACCTACCTTGAAAATAATTTAACCTTTTAAACTATCCATCTATTTAACTGTTCAATCATTCCAACTATATTAAACCTCACCTACCTTGAAAATAATTTAACCTTTTAAACTATCCATCTATTTAACTGTTAAATCATTCCAACTATATTAAACCTCATCTACCTAGTTCAGTCATTCCAACTATATTAAACCTCATCATGTTGGTTGCCAATTAGCACATCATCTGTTTTAACAATATATTTTACACCATATGTTTTGCATTTTCATGCACTGGTAATTCCCTGGAATTGCGTTTTCTAGTTACATTAACAATAGCGGCAGGTTCAAACTCACCTGGCTCCACCGAAGCAAACGAGCACGTTTCATGCACGTGGGCTATAGAAAAAAAAGTGTCTGCTAACATTTGTCTGAGGAAGATCCATGGAGATTGAAATGTTTTGAATTATATTTATATATTCCAAATATGTTGGAACTGTACTGTGTGAAGACTTAAAAAATAATTTGTGTGCATTTATATTTTATTTTTATTTTTTTCTTTGTCTCTCTTGGGTTTGTCTACTCTTGTCATCAGATCCATAATGGTCCCCCGCATGATTCCAACTTTGGGTACTCATATGCGAAGCGAATTATTGATGTGCAAAATAGGTGAGCTCTCTGTGTGTGTGTGTGTGTGTGTGAGAGAGAGAGAGAATATCTGTGTTTGTGAATCTGTATTTGTGTGCCTCTGAGCATTTCTTATATGCTTTGTTTCAGGGGCTATTTCCAGCAGTACGGTCATCGGTACACAGCGGTGATCCCCACTAATGTATTTGGGCCCCACGACAACTTCAACATCGAGGATGGACACGTGCTCCCTGGACTCATACACAAGGCTTACATTGCTCAGAGTAAGACCTACACGTACCTTACTACATGTTAGCATGCAAGCATCAATACTACTGCTAACACACAAGGCTTACATCACTCAAGAGTGAGACATACAAGTATGTTATTACATGTTAGCATGGATGCGTCTATTCATGGGTTTCATCAGGACCCTTTCCACAGGTGTATACAATCATGCACCTTGATTATGAATGCAGACTGCATGGTACTTGATTAATACACCTGTGTAAAGGGACCTGATGAAACCCATGAATACTACTCCTAACACACAAGGCTTACATCACTCAACAAGACGTACTAGTATCTTTTTGGGTGTTAGAATGCTAGTATTGGTACTATACAAAAGCACACAAGGCTTACTCAATCACTCAAAGTAAGACAGTAGCTTCCAATGTGTTAGCATGTTAGAAGTAGTACTATTTAAAAACATACGAAGCTTATATTACTTAAAGTAACGTAAGACCTACTAATAGCTCGCTGTGTTAGCATGCCAATACTACTATAGCTAACTTTAGTAACTAATTTACTAATTAGTTACTAATTACTGTTTGTGTGTGTGTGTGTGTTAGAGGAGGGCACCACTCTGACGGTGTGGGGGTCGGGTAAGCCGCGGCGGCAGTTCATCTACTCGCTGGACCTGGCGCGCCTCTTCCTGTGGGTCCTGAGGGAGTACAATGAAGTGGAGCCCATCATCCTCTCAGGTACATACGTGAACTTCTCAAACGAACTCTTGGAAATGTAGTTCAAAATTAGTGAGGTATGTGAAAATTGACGTTTTACTTTATAAGTTGATCACTGAGGAGGAGCGTGCTGAACTCCTGTTCTTGCCTCAGTATTGGTATCAAGGGCTGAAGTGTAGCTATCTCCTCTATATTGCGGCTATCTCCCTCTTCTCTCGTTGACCGTCATCTGCCATTATCTCAGTCTGTACAGATGGTCAAATTGGTCAAAAATAAAATAAAGAATAAAGAGTGTGTGTGTGTGGGGGGTGTATTAAGGTAGATTAAAAGCTTGGGAGAAAATGAAAGTCTTTAAGTTAGACTTAAAGCAGTCAGTGGTTGGAGAGGACTTAATATGTACAGGTAGACTATTCCAGAGTTGGGGGGCAACAACAGAGAAGGCTCCATCACCCTTAGTTTTAAGGCGTGTTTTGGGGATATAGAGAAGATTCTGAGATGAAGACCTAAGTGATCTTGGAGTGCTGTAAGGAATTAGTAGGTCACCTATGTAACTAGGTGCCAAAACTAGCTGAAGTATGTTGAGAGTGGAGTGGGTCAGGCCTGCATATAATGAATTACAATAATCTAGTCTAGATGTTATGAAAGCATGTATAAGAGTTTCAAGATCGGAGAAGGAAAAAAAGGGTTTCAGTTTTGCAATGGTTCTTAACTGGAAAAAAGCTGCCTTTGACCACACTATTTACTTGCTTATTAAAATGTAAAGAGGAGTCAAAGAAAACCCCAAGATTCTTTACTTCACTGTGGCAGTTTGCAGAGAGAGGTCCTAGTAGGTCCTAAGATAGAAACATCACTTGGATGGCCAAAAATAATTATATCAGTTTTACTTTCGTTCAGTTGAAGAAAATTTCTTGCCATCCAGCATTTGATGTCACTGAAACAGTTAAAAATATTCTCCAAGGAACAAATGCCATTAGTGTTAACAGGCAGGTAAAACTGAGTGTCATCTGCATAGCAGTGATACTGAATGTTATACTTTTTAAAAATTAAGCCAAGGGGTAGCATATAAAGAGAGAATAAAAGAGGGCCCAAAATGGAACCCTGAGGAACACCACACTTTATAAGGGCACAGGAAGAGGAGAAATTGCCTAAACTAACTGAAAATGATCTATCACTAAGATAAGAAGAGCACCATTGCAAAACAGAACCCTGGAGACCAACTTCATCCTCCAAGCGTTTTAATAGGATGTTATGGTCAATGGTGTCAAATGCTGCACTCAGATCAAGAAGCACCAAGAGGGCGCAAGATCCAGAATCAACTGCTAAGAGAATGTAGTTTTGGACTTTAAGCAAGGCCGATTCAGTGCTGTGCAGAGATCTAAAACCTGATTGGAATTTATCACATATATTGAACTCATGAAGATAAGAAGAAACCTGAGAGGACAACATTTTCTAGTATCTTTGACAGAAAAGGCAGTGTTTCCCCTAGAAATTTTTCCAGCAGCGGTGCTATTACTTGCACATTTTTTTTTATTTCTTTTTTTTATATCATACCTTCGTGTTTCTTTTGTGGACATTATCAGCTTTCTTTTACATTATTGGTTAAAAATGATAGAAGAAAAATGAAATGGCACAACCCAGAAAAAGATTATTTACAATTTATTTAAATTTGTCTTAATGGCAAAGGCCACACCCAATCTCGCGAGCACTTAATTTTTCTGGGCTTTTCAAAGAACATCTCTAAGGCTCTTTGGTAATTGAATTGAATTGTTGGGGGGCATTAATGCTGACACGCATGCACGTAGCCAGATGCTCTCCTTGTAGTCTATTTCTCAGTCCCAAAACAACAAACCCCATTATAAAAAAGTAAATACTCACTTTTCTTCTACATCACTCCCACAGTTACCATACAACTCACTCACAATTAACTTCGAAAAGGACCTAGGCTACTTGATTGAAGTGCGACCGTTAGATCTCACCGTCAAAGAGAACGCTGAAGTTATGAGAACACGTCTTTCTGATAAAGAGAATGTAGGCTCCTATGTCTAATGCATAAGCGTAGAAAAGGTCTGTTTGTCATAGCCTATTATAGCTAAGTGGACAGAATTTAGGCTATACATTATATGCCAACATATGCTCATATTTCCTTTAACTATCAGAAAGTTTAAACAGGCCTAGACTGTGTTAAGCCTAGCTTTCCCATGCAAACATTACATGTAGCCCCAAGCTAGCGTTACAAGTCTAGGCTACAATTAGCGTTAAGACCATACACCTTGTAGCACATTGGTTTACTCTATTGCATTACTTACGTTTTAATAATTTGTCGTTGAATGTTGATGGAGGCTCATCTTTGGGAAATCAGCTCTCTGGATAAAATTGTCAGCCGGAGCAAGAGTTCTCAGAGTTGACGACACGGGGGTAAATCCAATCAGCAGAAAGAACCGCATCACAACAGTAGGCTAAATCGCAACAAACTTTTTTCCCCCCATGTTAAATTCATTTCGGTAATCATGAATTGGTTTCTTTTATTTGATGTAGGCTAGGAGAGGAGGATGCATGTTTCACATTAGTGTCAATGTGTCAAAGCAGGCTTTGGATCAGAGGAATTGCTCAAGCTTAACATATGGCATAGGCTACAAGCGAATTCACGGCATACAAACAGCTTTGTGATGAAATATAACTAATCATCATTTTTATTGTCACCAGGCCTATAAGTAGGCTATTTATTGTGTAACCTACTAGTGAACGATGACACCATAGGCTACACTGTGGCGGAGCAAGACCCCATTAGTCGGATAGCTAAACAATGTAACCGTGTTCAGAACGTAGGCTAGCCATATGGGCTGCAGACTTGTCTTTGGGCTTGTAATCACCTGACACATCATGCCGCATATATGTCCTGAATAATGAGAGGCTAAGTGCGGATTTGATGCACTTAACTTACTCAAGACTTTCAGAAAACAATTTCGAGATGACGCTGGCCGTTGTGCTTTTACAGTGTGTTAAGTGAATCTCGTGATATTATGTTGCAGCGGTGCTGAAAATCCAGCGGCGGCGCTGCGCCGCTGTTAAATACACTGTAGGGGAAACACTGAAAGGTAATTTAGAAATGGGCCTATAATTCTTCAGGTCACTGGGCTCAAGGTTAGGTTTCTTAAGTAAAGGTTGCACAATTGCACGTTTAAAACCTGAGGGGTTCAAAACTCCATTGGTTAGTGAGTGATTAATTATGGCCAATACAAGAGGGCAGAGGATGGTAAAAACTTCTTTTAAAAAGGCGTGCAGGTAAAACATCTAAGTGGCAGGATGTAGATTTCATATGGGAGACCACCTCAGAAAGCTGGGAGGAAGATATAGCCTGAAACTGTTGGAGGCAGCTAGGTGAAAGTTCTATCACTGAGGGATCCTAATCTGGAGGTGAGATTTTATTTTGTCAATTTTATCGATGAAGTTGAGGAACTTCTCTCAGATTTCTGTTGAAGGGGCAAGAGTAGATGACTCAGAGGCAGGATTTATAATAGACTTTTGGCCTATGAGCATTATTGTTGATGAGCTGAGCATAATACTCAACCTTTGCTGCCTTAACAGAGTTTTGGTAGGTCTTTAGAGAATCTCTGAAATGGTCATAGAAGACCTGAAGCTTCTCTTTTTTCCATTTGCGCTCTGCTTTCCTGCAAGATTTTCTGACAGAACGGGTCGTGGCATTTAACCATGGAGTGGTGATAGTTTTAACACGTTTTTGTTTTAGTGGGGCAACGCAGTCTAAGGTCTCAAGACAGGATGCATTAAAGAGAGTGACTAATTCTTCAAGAGCAGGTGGAAATAGCAACAGAGATAGTAGGTGAGTGAGAGAGGATGAAAGTATTAGAGAATGTTGCGGCTGTGGTGGAATTAATAGAACGGGTAAAGGAATAGGACATTGAAACCATAAGACAATACTAGGTCTGATGTGTGGCCTTTCTGATGCGTCGGGGCCATAACAGATTGCACAAGATTGAAAGAGTCCACAAGGCATAAAAAGTCCTTAACCAAAGGTTTTGATGGGCAACAGATGTGAATGTTAAAATCCCCTAAAATCGTGAAATTGTCAGAGCGAGAGGCCATAAAAGATAGTAGATCAGCAAATTCTTGAATGAAATTACTTTTTGGTGGTCGGTAAACTAATGCACAGAGGAGGGTGGCATTTATCTTTACTAAATAAAGACCTAAACTCCCTTACAAAGGAAGAAACCTTGGGCAGATCCACGGCTCAAGGGGCTAACCCAACTGTGCTGTAAGTATGTTGGGGACGTGTGTTGGAGAAGCTTCCTGATGAAATAATGTGCTGTGTATGTAGGGGGAGAGGGGGGCAGTGTACTGCAAGTATGATGAAGGGACTTTCTGTTGCAAGCAGAGTACTGTATGTATGATGTATGCGAGTGATGACAGTGAAGATGTGTGTGTGGGCGGGAGGGGAGTGGAGCAGTGACTGTGTGTGTGTGTAGTGTGTGTGGGTAGGTGGGGGCAGTGTGCTGTAAGTATGTAGAGGATGTGTGTTGGAGAAGATCCTGAAGACAATGTGCTGTGTATGTAGGGGGGGGGGCAGTGTGCAGCAAGTATGTAGAGGAGGCTTACTGTAGCAAGCAGTGTGCTGTATGTATGTGAGGTGATGACCGTGATGAGGTAATGTGGAGAGTATATCCGTGCTTTTGTCTACCTCCATAATGTGGAGAGTATATCCGTGCGTTTCTATTATCTCCATCATGCGGAGACTTCATCCCTTCATTCCTCTCTCTACCTCCTTCCTGTGTGTTGCAGTGGGAGAGGAGGATGAGCTATCCATCAAAGAGGCTGCCCAAAGAGTGGTGGAGGCCCTGCAGTTTAAAGGGGAAGTCATCGTATCCTTCAGCACAGACACAGACACAAACACAAACACTTTTATCCCAGATAGATTTACTTTTATTTATGTATTAGACTGAAACCTAAAGACAATTACTACTACTATATCTACTACCACTATCACTAATAGTAATAATATTGACATTGATATAAAAGCTAATACTAAATGAATGCCAAGATCAATAGTAAGTATTAAATAGTAATGGTACCGTAAGTATCGAATGGATCAAGTCTAGTAGCTTGGTGTGGTAGTTCATTAGTCAAGTCAAGTCAATTTTATTTTTATAGAGCATTTAACATGCACAGAGTGCAACACAAAGCTAGGGCTAAAACGATTCATCGAGTTACTCGAATAACTCGATTACAAAAATTACTCGAGGCAAAAACCCTGCCTCGAAGCCTCGTTAAATTCCTATGACGCGCACTATATCGTGCAGGGGATCTGATTTTTTGTTCAGGAAGCACACCACTAGCGCGTGAATCGTGATGCATTCTGAATTTAGCTGCTGGAGTCAAGATATCCATAAATGGCAGAGAATGTCTAAAGTTTTCAAGTAAAGTTTTGGCATCATTACATACTCAAAAAGGAAAAGAACAAGCATCTGAACCTAAATATCCACTCCATGCTGTTTCACCAAGCGTCAATAAAGTAGGCTAGGCTATTTAACAATCTATCTAGCCTATCTATCTACGTAGCCTATAGCCTACATTGATGTTGGCTGATTTTATTCACATACTGTATTTGTAGCGATGTCGTGATGGCTTGTTTAGCTTTGATGTTTTTAAGTAAGTAAACTTATTCACGTTCAATTGCAAGACAGTATGCCTAAAAAAGAACCCCTCACACACATGCATGCACCCTCATCTTTCCTCACGCACCGCACGCGTGCCCACACACACACACACACACACACACACACACACACACACACAGGTTGCTAGGTTACCATAGCAAATAGGCTCACCCCAGAAATGTTTTTTAGTAGCCTAATGGTAAAATTATTTGTTAGTAGCCTAATGGTAAATGCTGCAGGTGTAGAAATCTACATAAAACAGATATTTATGTTGATGTCAGGTCTAGATTACAGCATGAAACTTGTTGTAGGCTACATATTAATACATTAAATTGCTTTCCCTCTTCTCCCTCCCAGCACTTCACAACATAGTATGGACAGCTTTGTTCGCCCAGCTAAGTCATGCACAAGAGGCTGGGATTTTACAGAGAGCATTTTGAACATTATTTAATTGATGGCACTGGCACTTAAAAACACTAAATGGGTAAATTGCAATAAATGGGCTTAGTTTTGTAGCCTAATCTTGGAGTTAGAATAAATACCTCTCTTTACAGCCATGTCATTTTCGTTATGCATTATGTGTTTTGGTTGTTTAAAAATGCAAAAAAAATGTGTCCGATTAATTGATCGATAAAGTGCTAGATTAATCGATTACAAAAAGAATCGATAGCTGCAGCCCTACACAAAGCACTCCACAAACAAGACACATAACAAAAAGACAAAAGATGCCGGACGGAGCGGCATAGTCGCCAGCGTTCCCGCGACATCAAGACGTTAACATGGGCCTTCTGTAAGTGACATTAGTAGGCCTACTTGTAGACTGCAGTCTAGAGATCAATGGAAGCATAGAAGCTAACCGTCTGAAGTCATGGGTGATCCCGCAGATCAGCAAATCGGTGGACCCCTGACAGCAACAGCCTGATGCTGAGAGACTGCAGAGCTCCCCAACGTCAACGGTAGTTTCGAACGTTAGCAGCAGGCTAGTCTGCTCAATCCAGACTCCAGGAAAGGCAGATGGCAGCTCGCAGGTAAGCAGCATCTTGGCAGTCGCGGCAGATCCCTCGCAGAGTAGGCCCAGGTCCAGCTGTCCCGATAAAGCTCCTCGACCAGACAGTGAAGTGCAGCACCGCTCACGGATGGATGGATGAAGGATGTCAGTCCAGGGCAAAAGCTAGTTCTAGCCATAGCAAGCTCCCAATGGACCAACGCCAACGACATCAGCCGACTTGGAAGCAGTAAAAGGGACTAAGAATAACACGACAACTATCGAAACTAACATAAAGGAAGAGAGAATACATTTAACTAGACAAATCAATACAAAAAATTAACATGACATTACATAAAATTACGAACATTACATAAAAACAAACAAAAACATGATGCCAGACGGAGCGGTGTGTCTCGCCAGCGTCTCCGTAACCTAGCAACTGGTTATTAGCTCGAAAATATATTACCATGCAGTCCCATGTATTGCAATGTGTGCTTGAACACAACAATAGAGCCATATGATGAAGAACAATACTACAATACATAATGTGTCCTCATGTGTTGACTGTGGTGTTGCCTTAACGTTGGATGTCAGTATGACAGCAGCAAAGCGGATGGTCAGTTTAAGAAGACTGCCAGTAATGACAAACTACGACGCTACCTACCGGACTTCAAGTTCACCCCATTTAACACAGGTAAGGAAATTTAATTTAGCAGATGCACAAGTCAAGCGTCTCACTCACTCACTCACTCACTAACCCACACACACAGACACAGACACACACACACACTCTCTCTCTTATGGCATCAGGGAGTGAGGATTGCCCTGACTAGCTACTAGTATGTTTACTGTAGTGGTTCCTCAGTGGTCAAAGGATTTAGAAGTGAAGTTGAGAGTATGATTTTAAATAGTATTTGAATAGCTCTTTTCCAAAATGCTATATCTTCCATTTTAATGCATGTTTATGTTGTTGTTTTCCAAATGATTTTGGTGGAACTGCAATTGAGTTATTGTTATTTGTTTTTTCTTTTCTAAATCAAAACAGCACAACTGCACTTCTATTGATATGACCTGAAATACACAATTCAATAACATGACTTATAAACGTTTTGGAAAAGAGCTCTTATTTCTTATTTGTAAGTACTGTAGCCTGACTACAGATTGGATTTATTTTTGATAGGTGGAGTCATGGCATAGGCATCAGAAGTGACTAAAACAAACTTAATCAGCTGAATGTCTGAAGGGGCCTTTTGGTTGTTTTCTCTGTCCTTGAGTTTGCTGTGGTTAGGAGACTCTTTCATATACTGGCATAGTGCCCAGAACATTCTCATCAATGGGGCTTTGTGTTTGCTATGCAAAAGTAACCAAGTACATGTAAGTTTCTAAGAACAGACCTGTTTCTTGTTTGTGTTTGTTTTGTTAGATTTATCTTTAATCTAGGGCTGTCAAAATAACTAATTAATTTCGATTAATTAATTTGAGAAAAAATAACTGATTAAAAAAATTAGTGCAGATTAATTAATTCGATTCAGTATGACCTTTGACCCCGAGCCGTTCTAGTCAGTAAAAATTAGACTAAAATGAAGGAGAGAGAAGAAAACGTGCTGCCTGGATCATTGATTGGAACATTTACTTTTTAAAAAAAACGGCCTGATGGTGTTGATAAAAATAAAGTGTGGAAAATAAAGTCCTCTGCAATGTCTGCAGCAAGGAATTTGCATATCACCGGAGTTCATCAACTCTATAGTTGCACATCAATGCAAAGAAATATGTGTTGATATTGAGGGGAGTGTTAATTTATTTTCATTGTGTCCCCTAGGTTATATCTGTGGCCTGAATTGCCTTGTATGTGGAAAAAAAAAAAAGAACTTCTTCCCGAAGCACTTTTGAATTTATTTCCTCAGCATATTAGGTCATATCATAGATTATTATGGCAATTATTTAAACAGTGAAAATAATAATAAGAGTTTTTGAACTTTAATGTCACTAATGCTGATTATTCAATGATTCATTTGAATTTAAATATTTAAAATACTTTCACAGCAAAAATTATATGCGAATAATTTAGATTAATTAATCACAGAGTATGTAATTAATTAGATAAAAAATTTTTTAATCGATTGACAGCCCTACTTTAAGTAAGTAAGTGATTGACTCTACTATTTACGATTTATGTTTGACTAATTAATAGATTTAAATGTATTTTCTGTCAGAACACACGCACGCGCGCGCACGCAAAGCAAAGCAAAGCAAAAATTGAAGGCTGGTATTATATCCATGTTTTAAAGTTCTGGTGTAAATCAAATCAGCATAGTGGTGGTATACGGAGGATGTGGCCCAGTTAAGGGAGAAACTGTGCAAAGGATAAGAATTTCACTTATCTCCCAGAGTGAAGACATACTCTTTTCTGATTGGCTGGTAGGGTGGCTATTATTTCTGTATAACAGGACACCTATGACGCTATACAGTCTAGGCTATGAAGTAGATCTATAGTATAGTATAGTGTGTATATAGTGTATATATATATACTCTTTTGATCCCGTGAGGGAAATTTGGTCTCCACATTCATCCTAATCCATGAATTAGTGAAGCACACTCGGCACACAGTGAACACACAGTGAGCTGCCTGCAACAACAGCGGTGCTTGGAGAGCAGTGAGGGGTTTGGTGCCTTGCTCAAGGGCACTTCAGCCGTGCCTACTGGTCTGGGTTCGAACCGGCAACCCTCCAGTTACAAGTTCGAAACGCTAACCAGTAGGCCACGGCTGCCCCCTATTAAGACACCTTGGTGGCCGTTTTCCCTTACTTAATGACTTTGAAGCTTGAAGAGTTTTAGAAGCTTCAAAATGGTGTTTTACAAAATGTTTTGAAACTTCTCTCTCTCTCTCTCTCTCTCTCACCCACACACACAGCCATTAAAGAGACTTGTGATTGGTTCGTGGCTAACTATGACAAGGCCAGGAAATGAAGATTCTCCCTGCAGATTGGCTGCTCGTAAGCTGCAGAGAAAAGGTGTGTTCCGGAACGCAACAAACTGAAGGCCAGTGAAATGATTACAATTTCACAGGAAGATGAGGCTCGAGAATTGTGATTGGCTTAGCCTGTCCAGTGGGTGGGACAGTATGAATGCACAGGACTCAGCAGCACTTTCATTTCACAACTTAAATTCTTTTCTTTTTTGTTTATGTTTTTGTATGTTGGGAATTGGAAATGTATGGGAATATTGGGTCATGAAAAGCTAAGTTACATGTATTTCTACTGTTACATGGGGATAATGAGACCTGCCACTTATTGCTGTGACTTTTCCTCTCTTCTTATCTTAATACAATCAGGACAGATACAGATTTACATCTTATTGTTTTATTTTTAATGCATGCAATGAAAACAAAACATAATTTTTGTATTCTTTATTTACAGTTAATACTTTATAAATTATATGTTTCTATAGCTTTCATGACTTATGTGGGTAATAAAAAATCTATAATGATTATTTTATGTATACTGTTATATACTGTTCTTGAATTTTCCCTAGGGATCAATAAAGTATCGATCGATCGATCGTTTATTCATTGTATACCCATCAATACAACTTCATCACCTGCTGTCTTGCAAGATATATTGCAGTATGTTAAATGTGTATATCTACATATGGCATATACAGCGGGGGAAATAAGTATTGAACATGTCAACATTTTTTTTCAGTAAGTATACTACCAATGAGGCTATTTGCATGAAATTTTCACCAGAAATTAGTATTAACTCAGATAATCCACCCCTATAAAAAAAAATCCAAAACCAAACATTAAAGTCTATAAGTAGAGTTATGTGTAATAAAGTGGAATGACTCAAGAAACTGAAAAAAAATATTGATGCGTTCAATATTTATTTGCCCACATGGCAAATTGAAAACAATGACCGCACCTTTCCACTTCTCAGACAAGACATCACAATTTAATTAACACAAACACTATTTTTAGTTCTCCCTCACACACACACACAAACAGGGCTGCTGGACGGAGTAGAGGGTCATGGGTAACTGACTAAGAGATAGGCTAGACCTCGTAAAAGTAGAACTCTACCCTTACAAAAAATAACTGCAAGTGTCAAAACTAAGGTTTGGGAGGAGGTTTTTTTGCAGATCAGGAAATGCTAATTTCTTGCAAAAATGTCATGATCGCACATAGCCGCAGAACCCGGTCAGTCGGACTGGATAAAGAGCATGATCACGTGACCGTTTTCAGAGGCATCCGGCTCCGTGTGCCATTTTTCAGGCCACACGGTGGCAGTGTCTCACGCACACCACACACCAAGACTGTCGCAGTCCCCATAGTTTCCATAGCCGACACACCACAGAGTTACTGAAGATGACATGTCCGTCGTTCCATATGCCACTGACTAAAATGATACATCCTATAAGTTCAGTGTTATCCTGTGTCTGTGTGAAACAGCTTGCTTTCAGGGTCTTAATTTAGGCTGTTGATTGATGGTCAATCACATTAATGGTAGGCTACATTATCAATGAGTGATTAACTAGGCGATCGTGTTATGTCAATTGATTGCTTTATGGGCTGTTCTGTTTGTATTGTGGCTGCAACATCGAAACATTTGTGACAAATGCAGTGGCTGCAACCTGCAACTGACAAGTCTGCTACTTTGTAATAACTTACATTATTTGACACGCCCACTGAGATTTCTGGTATATTCTAACCGGACGCGGATCTTAAAGGGAAAGTGCAGTAGCCTACAGCTGAAATGAGCGACTGGGGAAGTATTTGCCCACTTCAGACTCTTCAACGCTGATTTTGATGGCTTGCTCTTCACATTTCTTTTTATGTTCCCTCTCAAATTAATGCTTCGGGCTGGGGTTGACATTGATATTGTGCGGAGAGGTGGAAGAGTTCCCAGAAGCGATAAACAGGGCGCACCCCTTTAATTGCCCGCTATGTGGGGCTGTGTGGTCTGTGATTAACTGTCGGTTGGCAATATATTGACGAGGGTTCCCTAGTTGCGGCGCTCTGCTTTCGCCCGTGTTGTGGTGGCATCGCCTCCTTTTCTTCCGCATCTGAGCTGACTTTTCTTGGACTCATCTCTTGACATGCACCGGGCGATTTTACTGACCTCTACGCTGCTAACGCTTCTGGTTCCCGGGCCGGCCCGTGGATACTTCACAGAGGAACGCTGGAGTCCCGAATCCCCCCTGCTCGCTCCCCGGGTCCTGGTTGCTCTGGTGTGCCGCAACTCAGAGCACTCATTGCCTTATTTTCTCGGAGGCATCGACCGCCTGAACTACCCGAAAGACCGCATTGCTGTTTGGTAAGTATAAATGGCTAATAAGTGGTCCTTTTGAGTAGACTCGGCCCATGTCTGGTCCTTTGGGATGAGTTGTTCAGGCTACAGGACATAGTGTTTTACTAGGCTACGACACGTCACTGTAATATCAGCCATCACCAGGTTGCATGTCAAATTGTGTTGCTATATGTGCCTTTACAACAAGACAAGTCCAATACGCATGGCATTGTTGACACAACAATACACTGCTCAGAAGCGCATAAGAGATATTTGATATCCGTCAGCCTCTAACGTTGTGATCTTATGGTTTATTCAGTGCATTCTTTAAATCCATTCAACTTTTGCCTAACATTTTGTGTAGCCTATTTAATGGGAATATGGTAAGATCTCGTTTACGCGTGCCTAGGCTATAAGGAGCGATGAAGAGCCAGTTGTTGGACCCGAAGACGAAGTACGCATCTTCGGTCCAACTTTTTGTCCCTGTCATCTGTTCCGACCAAGTGAGCTAGCAGTGAGCTAGCTGAGACGTGTCCAAATTCTATATAGTCAGAGCCTTCATCTCCCCTTCCCCTCCCTTTTCTTCCCCTGCTTGCTTCTTCTCCCTTCTTCTGTTCCACTTCCCTCTTTAGCCTACTCTTTTCTAGCGAACCACCCCGAACACACCTCCCATTCGATTCCACGCACGCACACACCGGCGACTTCTTCCAGACTTAGCACATAGACTCATTTAGCTACAGATTCGCATGATTAGAAGTCAGTGGTTAAACTCGACATTATCGGTAGCCTAATAGAAACAATACATTTGGACACTGGAAGTAGGCTACAGGAACCTCATGTGCCAAGTGATGAGATTATTTGCTGTCGTGCACATTGCTTCTGTGTGTGTGTGGATGTGAGTGAGAGTTAATGAGTGTATGAGAGAAAGAGTCAGTAGGCAAGCCCCATTGCACTAATCCGCCACTGCCGTATAAAAAGATTCCAACTCCTCTTCGAATACCGATTCTAATTCTGAACACGTCCTCCAGAGCGTAACAAGTTCCTATTCTGGGGGCACCAGGACTGCATGGTGGTTGTCCCCGGCGGTCCAGCCCACCCCCAGCCCCCTCTAATAAACATTACGACACGTCATCAACTGAGGACAGGCAGGCCGTTTAGGGTCAGTTTCTTCGAGGTTACTTCACGGTCCCTCAGTGCTATTGAGACTCGTTGCTTATGTTTTGGAAATAAGTCGAATTTGATAATACGTCGATAGTTACTGATGCTTAGTTTAGCCTCTCTAGTCATCGCAGTCTTAAGATAGTTCCTGAAGGTCGTTAGTTTCTATTCACCTCTTCTCTCTTGAATAGTTTACCTTCGATCGTGACAGGTTTTAAAAGCATTGGTTTGTGCAAATAGGTTTGTGGAAATATTTGTCAAGTGTGAATAAAGCAAACACACAGAGAAATATTTCTCATCTGTCCACAATAAAAATGTGTATTTTCAGCTGGCTGTTAGTAGTAGCATGTATTCACAAAGCTGATCTCCATCCAAAACAGCTGAATACATTTTGTATACGTTTGAACGCTTTCAAAGGTTTGCCAAGTGACTTTGTTATCAAATTTTCCTTGAACCTTATTTTGAGAGCTACTCAGAAACAGGTGGGGAGCTACAGGAGAACCCTGGTCTAACACTTCAAGAATGTGACTCCGCATATAGACCTCTGTTGAACATCTTGAGAATTATTGATGGAAGACTGAAAAGACGAAAACAAACCCCCATTTCTCCCGTTCCCCTTGGCTTTCTCTCTCACTACCTCTTTCTCTATTATTCTGGTTTCTCTACCAAACACACATGCACACACACACAATGACACACACAGAGACACATACAGAGAGAGAGAGAGACTATGCAGGAGCCAAAGTTATTTGAGTCCTCATCCTTCGCTTCCTGGTTCCTCACAGAAAACATGTTTGATCTGTATCGTGTAGGCTGCTCATCCTTTCTTTATCTCTCTCTCTTTCTCTCTCTCTCTCTCTCTCTCTGTCTCGCACACACACAAACACACACACACCGTTTGATCTGGATAACTGTACTCACCAGCTATTTCTTTATCTCTTTATCGGTCAATCTCTTATGTCTTTATCTCGCCCTGTCTCTCTTGCACTCTCTCTCTCTCACACACACACACACACACACACACACACACAATCCTGCATTGTGCACATGAAATAGGGGTCTCTACCATCTCGGCCTGAGTTATCTAACGTCTGCCTCCACCCGACACTTTGATCCGCCTCACCAAGACGCCCACTCGTCCCCGTCCCAAACTACCGCCCGGCTGGGTCGCCACCACTCACTTACCGTAAGACCCACAGCCACAAGCACAGAACCACAATACAGCCTGGCCCTCCAGTAACACTCTGGCAGAGACGTTCTAAAGAATATTTGGTTGAAGGCAGCACAAAGGATACATGTTCACTGCCTTCATAATTCGGCAGAACGAATAAAGGCAGAATTTTATACAAATATTTGACTCGGACTTGCCTTTATGCCTTGCTGCCACCGACTGCTATCTTAGAAGGCTTTCTGTAGTTTTTTTGGACACATTTGGTTTGCAGTGGCGCTTATGGTGGCAGCCAGGAAGAGTACTAAGGGACCTGTTGGGCTCATTACAGACATCACCCACCATCAGGGGCAGGGAAAGGGGCTGGGTACGCCTGCATGTGTGTGTGCGTTCCCCTAGGAAGAGAAGCCTTTGCTGGGGTTAGCACTGTTCCACACTCCCTTCACCACAAGACTCCCACAGAGAAGCGAGCGGAATTGGCACATGATGATGATGTTGCCCCACTAAGGGTGTGCGTAGTAAAGACAGATAACACCAACTTTGCCCTGTGATGTATCAGACATGTTTTTTTTTGTTTTATTTCATTTTTGGGGCTTTTTTGTCTGTATTCAGCGAAGAGTGATAGTTAACGAGTGGGAGAGAGAGTGAGATCTGGAAATGACCACAGGTCACTTTGAGTGTGCTATGAGTCACAGCCACACCCCCTGCCCCCATCATAAGGGTCTATGTGTAACTAATCATTGCACATAGACCTTCAGCTCATCAGCAGTAATACCAGTGAGCAGTTAAGACTAAGACTAGCTAATTACACATGTGCAGTAAAAAGACAGTGGGGTTTTGTGTGCTGAATGAAGGCCTGTCTTTGATTTGTTTTTTGTAAAGCTGTTATTGATTTACTAGGCCTGTGTATGATGTAATACTGTATATAGACCCTTTCAACAATAAAAACAAAAACAATTCTTGAACATTCTATTTGGTTTCCAATCCACTTCCTCTGCATTAATATAACATATGCAATGTTAAAACGGAAGCTTTGTGGGGCCAACTATGAGGCTGATAATGGAACTCTCTTGAAAGGGTCTATAATGCCAAATATTTTTTGTTGTCTTGCCAAATAGTTTTCTTGTCTTGTATTGGGAAGAATAATTGTCCTTGCACATGGAGATGCATTTTCGCTCCTCAGATCTTTTCCACACACAGTGTGTGTGTGTTTGTGTGTGTGACTGTGTGTGTGTCTGTGTGTATGTGTGTCTGTGTCTGTGCTGCCGCAGAAAGAGAGATGGTGTGTGTGTGTGTGTGAGAGAGAGAGAGTCTGTGTCTGTACTTCCACAGAAAGAGAGATTGCATGTTTGTGTGTGTGTGTCTATGTGTGTACTGTCACAGACAGAGATGGCATGTTTGTGTGTGTGAGATCTGGAAATGACCACAGGTCACTTTGAGTGTGCTATGAGTCACAGCCACACCCCCTGCCCCCATCATAAGGGTCATCTAAGGGATCAGAGATAGATGGAGAGAGAAAAGAGACACATAGATAGAGAGAGAGGCAGAAGTTGCGGGTATGGAAAGTGGAGATGAAGATAGATTGAAGCAATGGAATGTCCTGATTAGGAAGGTATAGGCGTTTGTCCTGTCTTGCACATGGAAGATGGTGTGTGTGGATGTATGGGTGTATGTGTGTGTCTGTGTGTGTGTGTGTGTGTGTGTGAGAGAGAGAGATAGGTATGATTTGTCGTCCCAATAAAGCATATTTGAATTGAATTGAGAGAGAGACATACATAGATAGAGAGAGAGGCAGAAGTTGCGGGTATGGAAAGTGGAGATGAAGATAGATTGAAGCAATGGAATGTCCTTCTGATTAGGAAGGTATAGGCGTTTTCCTGTCTTGCACATGGAAGATGGTGTGTGTAGGGCGTTGGCATGAGCGTCAACCTGCCGAAGAGTGTATGCATGCGTGTGTACACGTACTTGAGTTTGTGGTCATGGTCTCATCTAAGTGCTCATGTGTTTATACTGTGTTGTTTGTTTTTCTAACTTGATATAGGTCAGAGATATGGAGAGAGACAGAGGGAAAGGCAGAGAGAGAGACAGCAGAGACAGCAAGACAGAGAGGGAGATAGAGAGAGAGAGCAAGACAGAGAGGTAGAGAGTGATAGCAAGACAGATATGGAGACAGGGAGAGAGTGATAGCAAAACAGAGAGGGAGAGAGAGAGAGAGAGCAAGACAGAGAGGTAGAGAGTGATAGCAAGACAGAGGGAGGGAGGGAGAGAGAGAGAGAGCAAGACAGAGTGATGGCAAGACAGAGAGGGAGAGAGTGATAGCAAGACAGCGAGAGAGCGAGTGTTAGCAAGACAGAGAGGGAGAGATCTATGTCTCAGCTTGTTGTTGGTTGCCTTGAGTTGAGTGTCAGACTGAGGTGTTCAATGGCTCAGTCAAACGGTGAAAGCCTACATTCACACCACATTACCCACCTAAAGGAATCACCCTGCAGCCATGCCGCCTTTGCAGATCTCTGCATGCAATTTCAAAATATCTCAGAAATGGAACATGATTTTCAAAAGAAAAGATCCAGTCAACGGCCTGTAGTAAAAAGTATAAATTAAAAAGCTGACAGATTGGGGCTTTTTCAGAACATCAGTCTACCTGGGCCAAGACGTGTTCCAGAACAGCTTCTATGACTATCACACACATACTGTTACACTTCTGAACATATTTGGGGTTACAAGCATGCAACAACCTTACAGTACATAGGAATATACATATATATAATGAAACGAAACAGAAAGCAGTCATCAAAAAAAAAAAATATATATAATGAAACGAAACGGAAAGCAGTCATCAGCAAATA
>NC_063195.1:15358892-15366392 GCF_017589495.1 Alosa alosa
CAGAAGCCTTACTCGACAAGGGTTTACTCAGCAAGTGGGGAGATGGTACATCCTGCCATGATTCCTATCTCGAGTTGTTGCCACCCTGTGGTGTAATCAGCTGTAGTAAAACATAATTGAATATCCAGAAAGTATGCTTTTACTAGGCTTTTAATGCTACCCGGGATTCTGAAATAATCAAAGGCCTCCCACAACAGACTATGCGGCCCAGACCCAAAAGTATTAGCCAAATCCAAGAACACAACGTGCAGGTCTCTCTTCTCATGCTTTGCTAATTGAATTTGGTGCCAAATCATGCTGGTATGCTCTAAGCACCCGGAGAAGCCAGGAATTCCAGCTTTTTGCACCGTGGTATCAATTAATTTATTCCTTTCAAGGTAATTTGTCAGTCTCCGTGCCACCACACTGAAGAAAACCTTCCCTTCAACATTCAGTAGACTAATTGGCCTAAATTGATTAATCTCCACTGCATCCTTTTCTTTGGGAATAAATATTCCCCCAGCCCTCCGCCAAGCCTTGGGAATACTGCTTTTTCCAAACTATCTTCATCAATTGCCATAGAAATCTTAAAACATCTGGTGCACTCTTATACAACCGGTAGGGCACTCCATTAGGTCCCGGGGCTGAAGAGGCCCTTGCACGTTTTATTACTTCTTGCACCTCTTTCCACTTTGGTGGACTATCGTCGCATTGGCTACTTAATTCACCAATAGGTGGGATATCAGCAGGAAGTACCATCTCTCTGAACCGCTCCCTATCTTTGTTCACTCCCTCTAAATACTCCTCAAGCTTCGGCTTAGGTTCCAAAAGACTACCACTCTTCTGCATTACGAATAAAGACTTAATAAACTTAAATGGGTCTTTATAGAATGCTAGTCGAGCTTGTGATTTCTTCTTACTATTTTTCCTAATATTTTCAGTTCTTCTTAGCACTGCCAACCGCTCCCTCACATCTGCCTGTAGACAGTCAATACCTTCCTTCTCATCATCTGTAGCTTTTCTCCACTGCTTCTTAAGCTGCCTCCTCTCCTTGATAGGTTTATCTATCTCCTGCTGGCGCCTATATTTGACTACCTCATGTTGCCGTTTTGTCCTTATCTCAATAGTCCCAAATCTTTCCTTACCATAGCTATAAATAATGTCTCCCATTTTCTCTAATTTGCTTTCAGCCGTCCCCTTGAGCTGACCCAGGATGCTGACCAAATCACTATTAACATCTTCCCACATTCTACATTCTGCTGCGCCTGGCCATCTAACCCCAGGCCTATGACTATTAATCTTCTCCCTCCTTGGCTGACTGGCCTCTCTTTCTGCCTCAGTGCTAGAACTTTCCTCAACAACAGGGGTGCTGATGTCCTGCGAACATTCTATGTTGCTGCATGTGACCCTTTTTAAGATGCAGAGAGAAAAGAATGCAAAGACTTTATATAAATAAATCTCCTGTTTGCTTTTTATATCTTTCTTCTTATGTTATTTTTATGTCTGCTGTCCCTCTTTCCTTGCCTCACTTCTCTCTGCTTACTATTAATATAATTAATTAACTTAGATTAAGTGGCCCCTTTTACACACACACACACTTTCAAAGAGTTTTATTTTCTGTCTGAGAAGAACACACACACACTCATCCATAAGGAACATAGGATTTTTTCCTGTTCCTTCTCTCTCTGTTTCTCTCTCTCTTTCTTCATCTTCCCTCCATCATGTCCGTCTCTGATGTGTCGTGCCTCTGCTCTGGTTTGCAGGGTGGCGACAGACCATAATATTGACAACACCACGGCGATCCTGAGAGAGTGGCTGATCCAGGTCCAGAGCCTCTATCACTATGTGGAGTGGAGACCACAGGAGGAGCCAAGGTATTATACACATATATATACACACACACACACACACACACACACACACACAAATACTAACACACACACACCTGCAGACGCAAAAACACTAGCACGTACGCACACAAACACACACACATATATATATATATATATATATATATATATATAGATAGATAGATACTTTATATCTAAAGATTAAAGAGTTCTGATTCGGTCCAAGTCAGAGTATCTTAGAGGTGGATAATCCGTATAAGATTAAAGAGTAATTTGTAGCTATTACGTTTGTTCTCATTGGTGATTGGGCAGTAACACTAACAGGATGCATTTAACTGTATTCCTCATGTGTGCATATGCCTGAATGTATATAACATGTTCATATATGCCTGAATGTATATTAGTATATCATATGTGCATGCCTGACTGTATACCACTATATCATATGTGCATGCCTGAATGTATAAACCTATATCGTGTGTGTGTGTGTGCGCTTGTGTTTGTTAGTGGCTACGAGGACGAGATGGGCCCGAAGCACTGGACCAACCTGCGCTACGAGCATGTGATGAAGCTGCGGCAGGCCGCACTGGACGCTGCCCGCGAGATGTGGTCCGACTACTTCCTGGTGCGTCACTCTAATCCTTCCCCTCTTTCGGTCAAAATGATTTCCCCTATCAACCTAAACACGTTCTCTTTATTACCATATAAATACATTCGACTCATTGTCCCAGAGCCCTCAGAACATGCAAATCCGAATGCACATCTTTGCACATCTGTTTGTATTTGTAGCAAATTCGGCAGGCCAGCGTGTCAAACTAATTTGTCTTGATACGTGTTACATCTTAAAATAAGACAGGCTGCAAATACATTCAATCAAAATGATCTTACGAGAGTGCCGCTAGGTAAGTCTTTTTTCCCCTCAAAAAAACCCCCAATACCAACTAGATTTTAATACAACATACAAGGATACAAGGAAGTTTATTGTCACATGCATATAGTGACTGGATGTAAGAAATGCAGTGAAATTATGTCTGGTGTCAGCCTATTTGTGCATTTATGGGGTGTAAAAAGTGCAGTAGAAGAGGAGTTTAGTAGATTAAGTGGCAAGGGCTGCATAAGAGAAGATTGGGGAGGGGGGGGGGCACCCAAGAGCAACCTTGGGCAGATCCATGGCTCAAGGGGCTAACCCAACTGCCAGGGTCTTGGTGTGTGTGTTGGGGGGATGACAAGGGAGATGTGATAGTGTGCTGTGTATGTGGGGCATTGTGCAGTGTGCAATATGTGTGTTGGAGAAGCTTCCTGATGAGACAATGTGCTGTGTATTAATGTGTTGTAAGTATGTTGGGGGCGTGTGTTGCTTCCTGATGAAATAATGGTGTGTATGAAGGGACAAGTATGGTTACTATTGCAAGCAGAGTACTGTATGTGTAAGCATGTAGAGGATGTGTGTTGGAGAAGATCCTGAAGACAATGTGCTGTGTATGTGTGGGTTGGGGGCAGTGTGCAGTATGTATGAGTATGTACTAAGTATGTAGAGGAGGCTTACTGTAGCAAGCAGTGTGCTGTACAGTATGTATGTGAGGTGATGACAGTGATGATATAAGTGTGTGTGCTTTTGTGTGTGTGTTGGGGATGGGGGTGGGGGGGGGGCAGAAAGGCTAGGCAATCAAGGACATGGGTAGATGGATGGAGGAGAAATCAAAAAAATAAATAAAAAGTTCTATAGAGATGTGCAAAAGTTGGAGAAAGTCAGATGTGTGTGTGTGTGTGTGTGTGTGTGTGTGTGTGTGTGTTTTGACGTATGATGAAATAAGAAAATAAATAAAGGTCTGTAGCATAGGGAGAGGGATGTAAAAGTGCTAGAGTCATGTAGGTGTGTGTGTGTGGGTCATGAGTGCTGGGGGGGTGCAAAGTCAGTATAGTGTGAGTTCAGGTTTGGGAAATGTTTGAGTGCTGAGGACTGAATGTGTGCAAAGTCAGTATAGTGTGAGTTCAGAGTTTGGATGGCCTAGGCATAAAAACTTCTCCTGAGTCTCTCTTTTCTGGCTTTGTGACTACATAGGCGTCTTCTTGATTTCAGTGGTAGGAATAATCCATTGTTAGGATGAGAAGAGTCCTTCAGAATCTTTTGGGCTCTTAGGAGTACTCTTCTGGAATAGATATCTTGTAGAGCAGGGAGTTGAGTTCTTATAGTACGTTCAGCTGAGCACAGAGTACTACAATCTCTAACTGTGGAGTTCCCATACCAGGTGATGATGCTACCAGTTAGAACATTCTCAACCGCTGAAGTGTAGAAGGCCTTCATGATGGATGTAGAAACTTTAAATTTCCTTAGCTGACGAAGGAAGTAGAGTCGTTGTCTGGACTTCTTCAGAACATATTGAGTGTTAACAGTCCATGTTAAGTCTTCAGTAATGTGGACAACAAGGTATTTAAAACTTGTGACTCTCTCTACAGGATGCCCGCTGATCATTAGTGGGGTGTAACTGTAGTTCTGCTGCTTCCTTCTGTAATCCACTACCATTTCCTTGGTTTTATTGACATTCAGTGTCAAGCTGTTAGATTGACACCACTGTGCCACCTCATCAACCTGATCCAAGTACAGCTGTTCATTGTTGTTACTAATCAGGCCCAAGATCACTGTGTCATCTGCAAACTTGATGATGGAGGTATGACTACTGTTGGCTTTGCAGTCATGTGTGTAGATGTTGTACAGCAGTGGACTCAAAAACACAGCCTTGGGGAGCACCAGTGCTGATGGTTAATGTGTCAGATGTCAGACCCCCACTCTAACCACTTGTGAACGGTTGGTGAGGGGAAGTCAAATATCCAGTGACACAGGGTGGTGTTCAGTCCTAAGGCCTTCATCTTTGTGACCAAGGTGAGAGGTACTATCGTGTTGAATGCTGAACTAAAGTCAATGAACAGCATCCTCACATAATTCCCATTCCCCTCCTCCAGGTGAGTTAAGGTGGTGTGCATGAGGTTTGAGATGGCATCCTCTGTAGACCTGTTGGCTCTGTAAAGCAAAGTGGAGGGGGGAAGAAGGAGGCAGGGAGGGATGAGCAGATAATGTTTTTTCACAAGCTTCTCAAAACACTTCATCACTGTTAGGGCTACTAGGTGGTAGTCATTCAGACATGATGGACTTTTGTTTTTCGGTACTGGAACAATAACAGACTGCTTGAGGCAAGTAGGAACGGTCTCTTGAGCCAATGATGTGTTAAAGATATAAGTGAACACAGGAGCTAACTGAGCAGCGCAGGATTTCAAAACGCTGTTAGAAATTCCATCCGGTCCAGCAGCTTTTCTACAATTAACCCTCCTAAAGGCATTGCTCACATCGACCTCAGAGACACAGAAAGGTCATGATTTAATAATATAATATAAGATAAATAAGACTTGGTTGGATAAGCAGTTTTTGCAGTGCAAGTCAAGAAGTCAGGGTCTTCCTACTCTCAGTTCTGTAAACGCAGAAGTCTGTGAGTCTGCTTGTACAAAATATCAAATAAACAGCCAAACTGAGAGGTGACCAAAACACTACATAGTAGTTCAGCGTTTTGAGTGTTAATGTAACTTTAGAGAGAGAGTGTGTGTGTGTGTGTGTGTGTGTGTGTGAGAGAGATTCAATTACATTCGGCAGATCTGCAGGTAAGCTTAAAATCATGACCTTGAGATGTCTAGTAATAAGAGACTGGTCTCTTCTCGCACTGGCCAGACACACTGCAGTTCATGGATCAAAATATTCCAGCAGAAGTGCACATTTGTTTGTGTGTGTGTGTGTGTGTGTGTGTGTCTGTGTTGTCTGAAGCATATTTTCCAAGATCATGCTTCATCTGTAAATAAAATTTGGGGCAGCCGTGGCCTACTGGTTAGCACTCGGTAACCGGAGGGTTGCCGGTTCAACACCAGTAGGCACGGTGAACTTTGACAAGGTTTGTACACTGTTGTTGCAGGCAGTGTGTGTGCTTCACCTCACTGTGTATTCACGGATGCTGAGGATAAATGGATTGGGATAAATGCAAGACAAATTTCCCTCATGGGATCAAAAAGAGTATATATACTTATACTTACATATACTTAAAAAAAGTAAAAGTCACTCTCTCACTGGACAAGGCAACTCATGTACCAGCATACATTTAAATCTGGAACCGGTCACTGCATCTAAAACGGCATGGCGTCTTCGGAATAAGTCCCGATTTTAAAAATAAGCCAATGTTTTTTAATCACATTCTTTCAAATTACAGCTCTTTTGGAGAAATGACTCCTTTGACTTTACTCATAGTTACGGGTTTCGCGTGGCTTTGATCAGCACACTGGCTTTTGCAATGTACTGTTCATGCAATGGATCTACCATATCCTAAGAGTCTACTGTTTCACTCTCTCTCTCTCTTTCTCTCTCTCTCTCCCCCCCTCCCTTCTCTTTCGCTCGCTGTCTAGCTATGTGTGTGTGTGTGTGTGTTTGCGTGTGCATGTTTGTGTGTATGTGTGTGTGCATGTTTGTGTGTATGTGTGTGTGCCTGTCTGTGTGTGTGTGTGCGTGTGCGCTTCTGCGTTTGAGCCAAACCACAACATAAATGTTCTTGGTCAGCTTTTGATCCCTCTCTGGACTGCGCTGGGCAAGTGTGCCAGGCCGGTGTGACCACCCTCTGCCCCAGAGTGGCTGAATGCAGTACTGCAGTTTTTGGTCTAACAACCGGCTGTCTGCATGTGACTTACACAGTGGCATAATCCACAACAGAAATAAACAAACTAAATCTCATTTCAGATGAAGATTTAAGGGGGAGCTGTGCTCTCACATTCACTGTGTATTTATCTCTCTGTACGTCCGTCTGTCTGTCTCTCTCTCTTTCTTTCTCTCTTTCTGTCTTTCCCCTTGGGGAACAATAAAGTATCTATCTATCTTCATTCTCTCTCAATTCTCTCTGGATCTCTCTCTCTAGTTGGTTGACTGTGATAACCTGTTGACGGACCCTGACGTTCTGTGGAAGCTGATTCAGGAGGATAAGACCATCGTGGCGCCCATGCTGGAGTCTAGAGCCGCCTACTCCAACTTCTGGTGTGGGATGACCTCACAGGTACACAAGGGTGTGTGTGGGGAAGCGTGTGTGTGTTCCAAGTTTTGAACTTTTGTTCCAAGTTATTAACACCCGGCCCTCGGATGCAACGTGACAGTTCATTTAAACTTAACGAAGTTCAGCGAATTAATATACAAGTGTGATAATGGCCAAAAATGGATCTACTTCATAGGTGTGCAAATAACATACGGTTAATGGTCGTTCTAAATTACGTAGGACAATGGGAAATTCAACCAAGCAGTGGAATAAGTGTGTGTGTGTGTGTGTGTGTGTGTGTGTGTGTGTGTGTGTGTGTGTGTCTGTGTGTGTGATCAATACTTGAGGACCAAAATTGCTACGGGTGTGTTCCAACTCGTCAATGTGAGAACACTTTTTCCCCCACAAATGTCCTGCCATTTTATGTCTGTGTTTGGTGTGTGTGTGTGTGTGTGTGTTACACATGTACTCAGCTATTCATACCATGGGTGTGTGTTTCTCATCGTAAAGTCGTTATCCACAATCAGCGGGTATCTTTGAGGGTTGTGTCCCTCATATGGTCCTCAAAAGTATATGATAAACTATACGCTAAGTGTGTAACCACAGTGTGGACAGTG
>NC_063195.1:15371392-15378892 GCF_017589495.1 Alosa alosa
CATTTCACACACACACACACACACACACACACACACACACACACACACACACACACACACACACACACACTGACCGGCCACACTGTGAACAGCTACATTGGGCGTAAGCGGATGCAGGTGGACCACCAGGAGAAGTCTGTTCCCAACATCCGCAACCTGGTGGTGGCCGACTACTCTTATTGGACGCTGGGCTACATGATGTCACTGAGCGGCGCCAAAAAGCTGCTGGCGGCCGATCCCCTGACCAAGATGCTCCCCGTGGATGAGTTCCTGCCTGTCATGTACAACAAGCACCCAATGTGAGTGTTAGCCATTGTGCTTTGCTGCCCACAATGCACTTTCTTCCGTAAAATCTCTGCGCTAAGAATTTCCGCCAAATTACAGTTTTTCTCGATCGTTTTGATACCTGTGTCAACTCTGACATCACGTTCTCAAAACAGTTAACACCCGTGTCTGAACAAAAGCACTCTGGACAAAATGACACATTTTGCTTGCAAAAGGCTGTTACTCTCTCAAAACACTTAAAACATGCAGCAAAAGCAAATCTTGCCTTCAAACACTACAACTTGTTGCCAATTCAAAAACACTCTTTAATCAATCATTACACACTGGACAACAAAATGCAAAATCTAGTTCTCAAAATGAGCATTTTTGCTATGTCTGTTCCATTACTTTCTCATTTTTCTGGTATCAGAAAAAAAACTGTGAAAAGACAAAATGTGCTGAATAAAAAAATATTTATTCATTCCTCCCAAGATGTAACTGTCATTGTAAGACATACAGCAAACACCTAGTAAGATACTGTAAAATTTCATTGAACTACAACTTTCATCGAAATAGACCTACAGTAAACACCTTTTGTACTGTTTTCTCCACCAAATAGGCAATACAGTACTTTGTCTAAATGTGCATTAGATCCATACTTGCAAATAGCAACACAGAACAGACATCTCTTATGGATAATGAATGATTGCTGATTGAAGAATTGTGTTTCACACAGGTGTATCAGAGATTCAGACTTATGCAAGGAATCTATACCACCTGTGAAAAGTTGTTTTCCTTTTGTTTAGCATGGGAAAACCAATAGAGTTTGGGGCTTTTGAATGACACCTGTGTTAACTGTTTTGCAAAAGGGTATGAGAAATGTGTGAACCCAATGAAAATGTGTGAACACATTCGCAAGAGATGACTTCTGCTGTGCAAAGAAAGTAGTCATGAAGACCAAGTGGGTTCTAGTTTACTTAAGCAGGTAAAAGCAATCGAGAAAAACTGTAACGCTTGTTTCTGACACTATTTGCACCTTAAAACATAGCATCCTATGTACAAACCCGTTTCTCTCTCTCTCTCCCTCTCTCTCTCCCCTCTCTCTTTCTCTCTCTCTCCCCTCTCTCTCTCTCTCCCTCTCTCTCTCCCCTCTCTCTCTCTCCCCTATCTCTTTCTCTCTCCCCTCTGTGTCTCTCTCTCTCTCTCTCTCTCTCTCTCTCTCTCTCTCTCTCTCCCCCTCTCTCTCTCTCTCTCCCTCTGTCTCTCTCTCTCTCTCTCTCTCTGCAGTCAGGACTACATGGCCCACTTTGAGCGACGGGACCTGCGTGCGTTCTCGGTGGAGCCGCTGCTGGCCTACCCGACGCACTACACGGGCGACCCAGGCTACGTGAGCGACACGGAGACGTCCGTGGTGTGGGATAACGAGACGATGCGCACCGACTGGGACCGCAAGCGCTCGCGCAAGACCCGCGAGCAGGAGGAGCTGAGCGTGGAGGCGCAGAACTCGGATGTGCTCCAGTCGCCGCTCGACAGCACCGCTCGCGACGAGCTATGAGGCCCACAGCAGGGGTGGAGAGGAGAATGGAGGGAGGGATGGAGGGATGGAGGGAGGGAGAGAGGGGGGAGGGATGGAGGGAGAGAGGGATGGAGGGAAGGAGAGAGGGAGGGATGGAGGAGGGATGGAGGGAGAGAAGGAGGGAGGGAGGGATGGAGGGAGGGAGAGAGGGAGGGAGGAGGGAGGGAGGGAGGGAGGAGGGAGGATGGAGGGGAGGGAGAGAAGGAGGGAGGGAGGGATGGAGGAGGGAGGGAGGGATGGAGGGAGGGAGGGATGGAGAGAAGGAGGGAGGGAGGGATGGAGGGAGGGAGGGAGGGAGAGGAAAGAAGCTGGTAAGAAATAGAAAGAGACATTGGAGATGGAGAAGTATACGCAAAAGACGCAATGCACCACTGGAGAGCACTGCCTGGGTTGAACTGTGGGTTGGGGGGTGGGAGAGGGCATCTTATGGGAGATGGATGGATGGATAGAGAAAGGGACAGGTGAGGAGGGGAGGAGAAACAGGAAGACATGGGGTCAGGGTGGTGAGGAGCCTCAGCAAATCTTTAGATTAAAAAGGGGCAGGTTAACGTGAAACCTAGATCTGTCTGGTAAAAATCTGAAACAATAAAGCCTTCTCAGACAGTTAAAGTCCTTTCTCAGAATAATAATAAGAAAGATGAGTGGAAATGGGGGTAAAGAGGTTGAAAACAACAGAGCAGGGATGGAAACGGTAGAAAAGCCCAGGTTCAATAATCAAACGTTCCTAAGGTTCTTCAACAGATTCTTTTGAAGTGTCCATCTGGATTAGTTCATGAATATGGCCAGAGTGAAGGAACTTTAGACTGGAACAAGCTGCTTCAGGAGAGCATAGTGGGCGCCAAACTGAAGAAAACGAGGTAGGAACAAAGATGGGGCAAGGCTTTTAATTTCTGAACCTGGAGTCTTCCTCCTGCATAGACAGGAAGTGAGGAAGAGGATGTTGAGGAAGAGGAGGGACCAGCAATAGTGTGAAATAAACAGTCAGGGTTGGGGGCTGATCATAAGGGAAAGACAAGAAAAGAAACTCAAGACAGATGTGAAAAACAACAACAAAAACAATCAACTTTGTGACACGATATGAATGATGAGCCTGAGGGCAGGTGTAGCCTAGGGCAGGTGTAGCCTAGGGCAGGTGTTTTTCTTTTTTTTTTTTTTTTTTTTTTTTTTTTTTTTGGAAGAAATGCCAAAAAATAGCTTACTTTGAAACTAAGCTGGCCCCAACAGAATCAGCCACTGATGGAAAAATAATAAGAAATATGTTGTATGAAAATGTCTGGGAGATTTGTTTGTATGTATGTTTGCTTGGGGTTTGTTTTCTTGCTTGTTTGTGACTCTCTAGGATGGTTTAGTTCCTGCCCTGCTTTAATGTGTAGGCTACATTTTCTTTCCTGACAATGTCGTTGTTGTTTCTGTGCTTTTTATGAACCTATGCCTTGGACATAGAGCTACTGCATAGACAGGTAGATGAGCCTTTCAGGTATCTGTATCACTTTGTAACAAATCTGTGATAGGTCTCTGCATGGACAATTAGTGATCTGATTGGACATGACCTCAAGGCAAGGTTGGATTTATTGACTTTTTTTCTAAAACCCAAATTGGGGATACATGTGCTTTGTAAGTTTGATTTGTTATTATTTTGTCATATTTTACCTTTTTTATATATTTTTATACATTTCCTATTAAGCGTTGAGGAGATGCACGAGATGACTGAAGCAGCACTCCTCAAATGTTGCCATGGAGACCTCTGATTTTCAGGAAATGAAATTGGAACAGGATGGTTGTTTTTTGCTGTTATCATGTGCATGAAATATCAAATACTCCATAATATACACATGAAAACACATTTCTGTTGCAGGATTACAATTGCAAAGAGACATAATAATGTGATTCAGTGAACTGTTAATAATTTGCTTGTTAAATACTGTTGTTTAAAAAGGTCAAAATTGCTTTCAAATTGTTGTCTAATAATGATGTGGTTGGCACTCAAGATTGTAAAATCTTTTCCCTAAGCCCCAGTAGTTTCTGCCATGTTATTCACCATTATAAACTTTATAAACCTCCAATGAGGTGGACAACGATCTATGCTTCCGCAACTGTCTAATTTATTGCTCATCAAGCACAATCAGAAAATAACTAGAAAACCCTCATTGTAAATAATACAAACCTAACATGGATTATAACTCGAAGAATGTCAAATGTATTATAGGATAATTCCGGCAATTTTTCACATATATCTTTCTCGAGGTCAGTATAAAACAATAAATAAATTAAAATCATGCCCCCAGAGTGAAGCACTGTAACTTTTTTTTTATTTTTCAGACAGTACTCAGTGACCTTGAGAAACCGAGATCTATGTGAAAAGTTGGTGGAGTTTTCCTTTTTCACTTTCTTTAGTTTTTCCTTTTTTCAAGCTTTTTGAGGGAGCTAGCGAATGTACTGCTGGTTATGATCTGACCTCTTTTTGCAAAACAGCAAATGTGCTGGACCGGACCCACAGCACTAATGGCTATGTGGATTCTGATTAGCAAAGGGTGAAAGGGACTGACCAATTGGCTCTAGGTCAGAGGTCCAGTCATGGATGAAACAAAAAGATGACCAGTCACAATTTTTTTTCTCCTATTTTCTCTTCACTTTCAGGCAGATAATGAAATATATATTTATTCCGAGAGCCCTTGCACAAAGGACAAGTTTACACAGGTTTCCATGTTGTTTATTTTTTCCTCCTTTCTCTTCCCTATCCGTTCACCTTGTTGTCACGTAACTCTCCCTCCTCTGCCTTGTTTGATTATTTTATTCTTTTTGTTTTGTTAACTCACAACTCTTGTTGTTGTTTTTTTTTCTGACCTGTGCCTTTTTACCAAGTGTGTCATAGTGAGATTTTCATACAAACAAGAAAAAGCCAAATAAACAATTTAAACAAGTTGTGTCATGGATTTTGCCTCACTTATTTGATTATTTGAAAATTCTGGTCTTACACATACATGCTTACATACATACATACGTACATACATACGTACATACATACAAACAGTACATGTACATACAAACAGTACATACATACATGTACATACATACATACAAACATACATACATACATGTACAAATAGCCTGAGGTTGGGGGTTTCCAGCTGTCTGGAGAGGGTGATGGGTGGAAGAGGAGAGACGCAGAGAGTGAGAGTGTCAGCGGGAGAGTGAGACACTCCCTTTGATGATGCTTTTCAGCTGGAGTGCTGTGTGTGTGTGTGTGTGTGTGTGTCTGTCTGTCTGTGTGTGTGTCATCAGGCCTACTCCTCATCTTTCCCTGACTGTGTGTGGTTGTGTTCAACTATTTTGCTTTCCTTGCTTTTATGCAGCCTTCTGCACGTTTGTGTGTGTGTGTGTGTGCATTACACTGTGTAATTAGTGTCAGAAGGCGCCTGCATGTGTGTTTGTGTGAGAAAGAAAATTGTGTGTGTGTGTGTGTGTGTGTGTGTGTATGATTGACTGATGGGTGGTAAAATTAGCACCGGCTCTCATGATGAGAGGATGAGATGTTTATGAGCCATCTAACAAACACTCTGTGGTCTACAGAATGCTGCTATCCACATCTGTATGTGGGTGTGTGTGTGGGGGGGACTTTGGGATTGAAGTACAGGGAGTGGGTGGTAGTGAGGTGTGTGTGTGTCAGAAGGAGGAGGGATGGATAAAGAGGATTCTTTCTGTCTCTCTCTCTTTCTCTCTATGATAGCTTCAGTGAAAGTTCTACTAGGAAGACTCGTAGTGTAGCCTTTACTCCTCCCATGCTTACATGGAGCCAATCTTAGCTTTGCCTACTTTTCGGGAAAGCCCTGCAATCTGATCATTCACTCATTCAATCAGCGCTAGCCTATAGGAATTCAGTGGGCTCTTTAAATATGTTCCACCCTAACACTGTTTTTGCTTCTCAGCACGCCGACTTTGACGCCCCTCCACCTCCCTCCAGCCACCTCTGCCAGCAGTCCACGCCCATCGGGCATGGTCTGCCTACCACATCATCTTCCTTCAGCCACCGCCACCAGTTGGTCCCCGCCTCGCCGTGGGGGTAGGCTCCGCCCTGCCTTCATCCATCGGCAGGAGATGAGATCCGGCCATCGCTGGACGGATCCGAGAGACGGGCCTACGCCAAAGACTGTTACCTATTCAGGACTCTATCATGCTTGTATCCAAGCCGTTCCTTTACTAATTAAATTGTTAACTGATTCTATTCTGTCTACTGAGTCTTTCTGGTAGAACTTCCTTTCTGAGTCAGAAGGGCTGACCTTGATTTTTTCATTAAGATTTGGCCTCACTTAGCATTAACGCTCTTATGAAAAAAATTGTTCTTAACATCCACTTACACAGTTTTTACGACAAATCACACATTCAGGGTTTTTTTTTTTTTTTTTTGATCTGAGACACACAAGAGCACTCATACAAATGTGTGTGTGTAAACGTCTAATCTTCTTAAACCCATTTGTCACCTCATTAACTCTAACTCTCTTCCTCTCTTTCTCCCACTCTTTCCTTATCTCTACCTCTCTTTCCAATCTCTCTATATCCCTCTTTCACTCTCCCTGTTTTTCTCTCTCTCTCACACACACACACACACACACACATTATTAATTCATTCATGGACACACATTTATGCACAGGTGCATTTACATTTACACATTCACACATTCTCTCTCTCTCTCTCTCTCACACACACACTTTATCATCCCTCTCTCCCTTTCACTGCCTATGTCTGGGATTAGGCTGCAGGTGTATTTTGAGCCAAGGCAGCTTAAAGGCTGCCATCATAATCCCCTTTAACAAAACAGTACAACACACCCACACATACACACACAAACACACACACACAAAGGAGAGATGAAACACTTGGAATAATTTCAAATATTGCATGGTCCAATGCTAATTACAAATGCAGAGCCAAGCCAAAACATACCAAACACACTGTCTGTCTTCCTGTCTGTCTCTCTGTTTATATCAATATCCTCCATCTCTCTCCATATACAAAAAGTAAACCATGTCACCCCCCCTCTCTCAATCCTGGCAGTACCCTTAAATATATGTATATTAAACTAAATGTCGCGAAGCACTGCAAGTGAATAAGACTGTGCTAACTCACTCTCTCTGGCTCATTGGTAGTCCTAGGTGGCTGGAGTAGGCTACGCTAGGCCTACACAATCTCTATATTCAAGTATAGGCCTAAATACAAGCACTTGTCAAAGTGTAGCCTACCCAGTCTACAACGAGGAGCCTCATACCCTACAGGTTACAGTGCTAGGATGCCCAGGCTGTAATCATGCTCTATCCATTCACAACTACTCGCTTTTCATAGTGTTTTGTGCATCAATGGAACTGTTACACTTAGGCCTACTCATTGGTAGTCCGAGGTGGCTGGAGTAGGCTACTACGCTATACAATCTCTATATTCAAGTATAGGCCTAAATACAAGCACTTGTCAAAGAGGAGGCTCTGCTAGAAGAACCTAAAGTAGCCTACTACACTGTAGCCTACAGTAGAACTCCATGAGCTCATTTCACATTGATGTCTCTCAGTGCTTTATGTAAATCTTTCAGTTGCCTTTTCACCCATCTTTACCAGGGGCACCCTTAGTCGAACAATTTCAATATTATGATATATGACAGCCAATGATATGG
>NC_063195.1:15383892-15471392 GCF_017589495.1 Alosa alosa
AAACATAAATTGTGCATATAGTTTTGTCAAATGTCAATTAAGTTATATGAAAAAAAAATGTAGACCAATTTTACACTCCTTAGACACACTGGACTAATGCACTGTATTCAAAAATACACTGTAGGCCTATTTGATGTCAGAGGATTACATGCAACTACTGTGACCTGTGTGTGTGTGTGTGTGTGTGTGTGTGTGTGTGTGTGTGTGTTAAATTTTAACCCCACAGTCTTCTTTGAGAGGGTAGTCTTTTGTGGAGGGGGCGTGGTCTCAAACCACCTGGTGTGCACAACCACCTGCACAATGACAACAACACTATTGGTAATGGGAAGCTGATGAGCTAATGAATGACTAAGGTCAGGTGGTTATGTCTGCTTGCACTGGTCCAAAAGAAAGAAAGAAAGAAAGAGGTGGCTGATTAGCTGAGGCTGATTAGCGCTGAGCTGATTGATTATCTGAGACTGGAGCTACTACTTTTGCTAACAACAAACTCATCAACAGTCAATGGCTTACAGGCTCCTTGCATGTGTTATTTGTGCTCTGGTTGTGACTGTATTTGTACAAATGAGCTTTTGTAACAAATAAAATTGATACTTTTCTTTTTCTTTCTTTCTTCATTCATGTGGTAATTGAGGTTGTTTTTATAGTAGAAATGAGGCTTAGGCCTCTCTCTATATACCTATAGGTATATATGAAATATATAATGGCACTTCTGTGAATTGGACATGGGTACACCTGTGAGGTACGGATACACCTCTTGCCAAAATGGCAATCCACTTTAAATGTTTACTAAATGAAAAAAATAGACCAATGAAAGTCCCGCCCCGCCTTTCCCAACCTGAAACTCTTTGACCATAGTTCACTATGCTTGGGGCCAGGGATTCAAAATGTTCAAAGTGTTAAATTACAGGTTAGAAATAGCCTGGCTAACGCCAGACCTCATCTAATTGAGATGGGGTCTGGGAACTACACATCCATTTTCTCGTATTTGAGACGTGGTTTACAAATGCCCAGAGCCATTTATTGTGTGCTACGAATGTCTATCAAATGCGTCTGTACGTAGCTCATAACCGCTTCGGTGTGTCGTCATCGTCTTGCTGTCCCCCCTCCGTTCTGTGATTGGTTCCTTCGTTGAGGTGAAAATCAGGTCCATGGAATCCAGGCTGCCCAGCAGCGTGAATAAAATCGCGTGCAAGGCAGCATGGGGAAACCCCAGGCTAGGTTAGAAAGGTAAACATGGTAAAACAGGTAATTTACCTGACATACTGCCTGAAATGACACAATTTTAGTGGGAGACCTAAATGTTGCTTTGACTTGACAAATATAACCAGAAACAGGTAAATGGCAAACATTCACTACAAAGACTGTTTATACTGCCTGGCATACCTTCATTACCTGTATTATACAAGTTGTATACAAATCCCTATTCATTGTTCTGATGTTCTTGTTTTAGAGCACACATATGCATACACAGTAGGCTAATTCCTTTATTTATGGTGAACATAGGTAGACTTACGTTTTGATGTAACTATATCTATATCTCCATAAGCACTTGTGTCTCAGTCAATAATCTACCATTAATATTACCATGACTCCCATCCCATAGGTAGGCTTATTAAACCTCAAGAACAACCCATGATGACACAGACAAGGGACATGCAGGGAATAAGGAATTCCTAAGGAGAATTCCTAAGGAATTCCTTACAGGTGAGAGCACATTGTTTACATGGTGAGCCCAGCAGGATCAATGCTCCCTCCAATCCCTCTCTCTCTCTCTCTCTCTCTCTCTTGCTCTGCTTAAGTGGATTGCAGCAGGGGATTAACACTGGGTGCTGGGTGAGAGGTGAGAGGTATGTGTTGTGTTGGAGCAGGCGAAAGAAACAGCAGGTTCGGCTCATCTCAGCTTCTCATTTTTTACCATCACAGAGAGAGAGAGAGAGAGAGAGAGATCAAATGGGGCAAATAACTAGTATAACTATGTGATTGATAGCAAAAGTCGGAGAAGGTGCACACAAAAAGGAGGTTTTTCTTGTTCACGGTGACAGAAGACTAAAAGGCACCCATCTGCAAGAGTCAAAGAAGAAACTAAACTAAATAAGAAAATGAGCTGCTGCTTGGAAAAGAATGCTAACAGAAATACACTGGTGGTGGCATTGGAGCTAACAGGACTTTTTCTCAGATGGCAGAGTGAGAGAGAAGTCTGATAATTAATATCCTTCTTCAATCTTCCTGTTTATTTCCCCCCTCAACACTCTCTGTTTCTACCTAGGAAGCAAACAACCTTTGGTGAGTATTATTGGATTTCTGGTTGTGGTACCTCAGATTAGCCATTTAAACTAGCCTAGCTCTATGTTAAATGATGCTAACAAGATGGTGGCTCTACAACCCCTTTAGTTTGGGTTTAGAGACAAATTAGATTACAGTCTGCAACAGTAGTTTGTCACTGGTGGTTATTGTGGTGGGAAACAAACCTTTTATACTAGCCCATGACAGACAAATAGTCCATTCCAACTGTCACTAGTAGCCTAAATCATTAATTGTTTACTGGCTTGTGGTAATTTCCACAAGTTGAAATGTAAAGACCAGTGCAGAGCAATGGCTTTATGTGGTTATTCAGCTCTTCAGAGAACATCTACTCTCACTACTTACAACTAGTCTTGCTGATCCTAGCACTTACCACCTGGCTACAACTGACTCAATTGTTTAAAAAACAGCACTCAGTGATGCACTTATTCTTATTGTACTAGACCTTTTTTTTTTAATTGTCCTAGAATTGTTGAAAAAATTGTTTCAAAAAGCTTAAACTATTAACCATGTTGTTATACAGCTTCAGTTATTTGAGGAAATTAGCCTATTTGCCATCTACCCCAGAACTATAACTCCACATAACCAATTTTTTCTGTGTGTGTGTGTCAAATTCGCTGTTTAAAACACTAAGAAGGCTCAACACAACATGAAACTTTGATCGAAATATCATCAGTGTCTCTACACATGAACTTGAGCATTGAGAACACTGTTTGTGTACACAGAGTTTACTAAAAGAAAGGTTTTGAACAACTCACTTGGTTTTTCTGCTCGCCGCCATCTTGCCAGTCAAGGAGTGAGTTGTCCAAAACCTTTCTTTTTAGTTTTGGCCTCACTCCCCTGTTAGATATCTTATAAAAGGCAGCATTTTTCACCGTTTCGAACAGAGCCCATGTGTTTGTGAACTCTCAGCTGTCCTTCATATTTGCCTCTCGCCTAATCACTTTTATCCGTCATTACCAATTTGTAAATGATGGTGAATAACTACTCATTGTGAGGTGTATTTCGTACTACCTAGCTTAAGGGTAGTCAAGTTAAGGGGTACTACCTAGCTTAAGAGTGGTCAAGTTAAGTCAAGTTAAGGGGTACTACCTAGCTTAAGAGTAGTCAAGTTAAGTCAAGTTAAGGGGTACTACCTAGCTTAAAAGTAGTCAAGTTAAGGGGCACTACCTAGCTTAAGAGTAGTCAAGTTAAGGGGCACTACCTAGCTTAAAAGTAATCAAGTTAAGTCAAGTTAACGGGACGTAGAAGGAGGGATAAAGAGGATATAAGTTATCAGTGGTGTTAGGAGAGAATGCACTCTCGGAAGAGCAACATAGTTCTTGTATAGCGCAACCAGATGAGCAAGGTGCTATAGTAATACAGACACACTTTGGATCAATGTGTCTGCTAAATTAATTAATCTAATGCTGAAGAGAAAAATGTAAATGCAGTGAATAACAGTAAGTCATTTCACACTGATGTTCTAACAGAGAGTTTGGGCCATGGAGCTGTTTTTGGGCAAAGTTCTGGTGAAGAACAACTGGGACCGCAATGAGCTGGACACGGAACGTGAGATCACCATGAAGCTGCAGAACCGGATCCTCATGCTGTTCTTCGGCTCGTGGGACTGTGAGCGCTGCCAGGACTTCGTCCCGACCCTCAAGGACTTCTACAAGCGTCTGATGGACTCGTTCTACATGGAGCGGCCATCCCAGCTCGTACTGATCTATGTGTCACTGGACGACTCTGAGGTTCTGCAGGAGAAGCTGCTGAAGAAACTGCCTAAGTGGTGCCTATTTCTGCATCACGACGACCCCTATAGGAAGTATGTCTGAATATAAAACATCCATTTCTCTCTCTCTCTGGTATCTATTTCTGCATCACAACGTCCCCTATATGATGTATGGCTGAACATAAACATCCCTCTCTCTCTCTGTTTCTCTCTCTTTGGTGCCTATTTCTGCATTACAACGACCCCAGTGTTTCCCATACATTGACTAATCTGTGGCGGGGCGCCACAAAATAAAAATCGGCCGCCACAGATTAATGTTCTATGTTTAATTTAATTTAATTTAAATTAAATATAAGGTCAAATCCTTGCACTGCCATTGAGCTGCGCTTTTTACGCACGCATAGAAGACGTCTGGCTAAATTGCTATTAAATCCGCTTAGCATCGTGACCATGCTGCGCAAATTTGTTCAAAACTGCTGCATTGAAGTGAACTCTGCTAAGGTCTCATCACAACATAGTAGGCTACATTGAAGAGACTAAACTAAGTTAAGTTATGAAATCAAGCAGTATCTCAAAGCTAACGTTAGAATACTGTTTGGATGTCGAATTTAGCATGCTTAGCCTACTCACAGCTGCTTGTCAATTTCGTTGAAGGGCTCATTTTATTGACTCTGACACTGATTGTTTGCAAAATCCCGATGTAAATGGAAAAGTGTTTTCCAAAATTCAAAAGTGCTTGTCCCAAGGAGAAGTACAAACCTTTATTTTAACTATGTAGAAAACGTTATGAATTGCATCCACACATCAGCAGCCTTTCAACTGTGTTACAATTGCAAGGGTTCCCTCAAACGTCTTAAAGTGATAGGCACTCAATTAGACCTATACACTACCCCCCCTCCCTTGTCCAAACACTGGACCCCTATAGGAAGTGCACCTGAACATAAACATCCATCCCCCTCTATCTCTCTTTCTCTCTGGTGTCTATTTCTGCATTACAACAGCAACTCCCCCTCCTCTCCTCTCTCTAAGCACCATAAAAAACAAGAAGTCAGGGTTGTCCAATTTATGAAATCAGTCTGTCTTGTACGAAACAGCTAATTAAGCAGCTATCAGTGTTGCCAAAAGTTTTCAAATATGTTTGTTAATGTTAGTTATCCTCAGAGATCAGTGGAATATTGTTGAATAGTATGTTATGCTTTGAGATAAGCCATACTTTATACCACCATACTTGTGTTAGGTATTGCACATGCAGAAGACATCAGTGGTGCCACATAATGTCTCCAACTTCATGCATTTGAATAGTGTTTTTTAACTAATTCAGAATGTTTCATCCCAAGAGGCAGAGAGTATGCACAGTACAGTATATTCTACTAGCATTGACACACTGTAGTATTCACTGAAACATCACATGCCTCAACCTGTATAACACCATGAAGTTGAAGTGACAAGTATATCATGTAATCTTCATTTAAACTATTTAGTTGGATGAGCTACTAAATTGGGTCATCAAGGCATGCAACTTTGTTAACTAAAAGAGTAATGGTGCATTCATATTAGACATTTAATTTATGTCCAATTAAGAAAATTCGTTGGGTTAACTTTTCAGCAAATGAGATGAATGTGTCAGCAGGTGCAGGTTTTTGCATCTGATTGTTAGTGTATGTGTATAGAACGTGTGTGTGTGTGTGTGTGTGTGTGAATAACATAAGGGGCCCTATTATCGTAGTCTAAAATACATGGTCACTGGCGAAAAGCTTATTTAAATTTAGTGGGATGTCAGGCGGATGGCGCAACAAGGCGTTTCTATGTTTCTTAATCAGTCATGGGTGTGTTTTGGGCGTAACATAATTAATGAAAATGACATCTGTCATTCCCTTTAACAGCAAGCAGAGCAACTTTAAGCAGCGCATCAGTATTTTGATAGTCAGCGGCGCATTTGAAGGAATCTGCTTGCACGCGAGATCGTATGGAACAGGTATTCCACGATGCTTTACTAAAAACCTAGCAGAGTATAGCCTTGCTCTTGTCTATTATTTGAACTCATTGGCAAAGTGAAACTAACTTCACCGTGGTGTCAGTCAACGACAAAACAGTTATACCCAGTTAATTACTTTCACTATTGACTGACAATGCGTTACCATCGAAAGCATAGCCTGGAAAAAGCAACACTTACCCCAATAATGTTCGAATGACTGAATAAAAAACATTTATCATGCAGAGGAGTCTTCAGCTCTGCTTCATATTTCAGTGAATATTTCACTTCACTTTTATCCGTCATTACCAATTTGCAAATGATGGTGAATACCTACTCATTGTGAGGTGTATTTCGTAATATCTTTATTCTAATTATGTTTCCCATTGTAATCGTGTAATTTGTAATGTTTTGCATGGATGTGCGCTGGTGCGCAATCCTTTGGATGAGAGATGCAGGGTGCGTTATGAACCTGCCCATATCACTGTTGATAATGCACTCTTAAAATAACATATAAACAGCCAGGTTTTCCTTGGTCAGTAGCGCAATGCGATTTAGGTAGTGTACGACAGCGATTTTTATATAATAGAATGGAATAGATCTTTATTGTCATTGTCACAGGTACAACACATTTTAAAGTGCTCTCCAGCCTTTGCATCATTCATAAAAATAGAAATATAAATACATTTAAAAAATAAATTTAAGTGCTAGTGTCACCTAAAGAAATAAATAGAAACATATAACATCATTAGCAGCATGTCTTGACCCATACAGTCATACACACCCAGTCATTGCATAAAAAGAAAAATGAGCACAAAGTCATTGCATAAAAACAGTATGGACATTCATCTGCAGGCATGCATACCATTTGTCATTGCATTGGTCCACTTAATATCTGAGTCCATATTGCACATTATTTTTTTGCAGCATTGAGGGTGGTTATTGCAGTTAGATAAAAACTGTGTTTGAGTCTATTGGTCCTTGCTTTAATTGATCTGTACCACCTGCCTGAAGGCAACAGTTCAAACAGGGAGTGACCAGGATGGTGGGTGTCCTTTATAATGTTCTGGGGCCGTATTCACAAAGCCTTTTATCTCACCACTAGAAGTACTCCTAAATTGCACTAAAAGATTTTAGCTAGGAGTTTTTTCTTAAAAGTTATTCACAAAGCCTTTCAGACCTACTCTTAGTAAGTAAAAATGACAACTCCTAAACTAAGAGTCTTTGTTGCTATGGATGACGTCATTACTCATGCACAAGCTTGACTGTGTAATTGGCTGGATGATTGGGAATGATTCCAAACACCTCCCTTACGATGATGAGTGACAGGTGACAGGTCTGAGAATGCGTCGCTACACAAGTAGTCTCAAGGACGGAAGATGATGAATAACTGAATAAAAAGGCCTAGCCTAAATTAATAAAGAGTAAGGCAAAACAAATAGCCTAGTAGCCTTATGAAACATACGGATTGATTCCTTATCTTTGCAACATTATTAAATGAATCTGTCACCATATGCCTACTTTTGCAAAGAGGAGAACATTTTAATGTGATTCACAAGGAAACGTTACATTTAATTTACATGTTGACAATGAGTAGTTTTGGTTGTTGTTGGTGGCGTTATTGCATCCCTTTTATGCCTAAAATGCAAATTTGTTTCCTCGCATTTCAAAACATTGCGACATGAAATGCCACAAAAAGCGGTTTGTGAATAGGTCTTAGTGAGTTAGGAGTCCTCTCGACTTCATTTAAGCTGTCCCAGATTTAGGTGCTACTTTTAGGTCTAAAATGCTTTGTGAATTACTTTTAGTGAAAAAAATTAGGAGTCCTAAAGTTAGGAGTGACACGCCCATTATTTTTAGGAGTTGCTCCTAAATTCGCCACTTAGGAGCTACTTTTAGCCTTAAAATTCTTTGTGAATATGGCCCCTGGGCTTTTTTGAGGCAACGGGAACTGTGTAGTTCATCCAGTGTAGGGAGAGGGCAGCTGACAATCTTTTGGGCGGTGTTGACGTTTAGGGCCCTAAAGTTTTGTGTGTTTATCAAAGAGAACCAGAAAAAAACCCTATCCTCTGGTCTACGAAGACCCCTGCAGACTGAAAGTGCATGTGTGTGCCAGATTGTTGGGAACAGGAAAGACAATAATACATGTAGCAGGGCAAACTAACATGTATACATTTTACTTTTCTCACCTCTCCTCTCCTCTCCTCTCCTCTCCTCTCTGGACTCAATACTCTCCTCTCCTCTCCTCTCCTCTCCTCTCCTCTCTGGACTCAATACTCACCTCTCCTCTCCTCTCCTCTCCTCTCCTCTCCTCTCCTCTCCTCTCTGGACTCAATACTCACCTCTCCTCCTCTCCTCTCCTCTCCTCTCCTCTCTGGACTAAATACTCTTCTCTCCACTCCACTCCTCTCCTCTCCCTCCTCACCTCACCTCTCCTCTCCTCTCCTCTCCTCTCTGGACTCAATACTCACCTCTCCTCTCCTCTCCTCTCCTCTCCTCTCTGGACTCAATACTCACCTCTCCTCTCCTCTCCTCTCCTCTCTGGACTAAATACTCTTCTCTCCTCTCCTCTCCTCTCCACTCCTCACCTCTCCTCTCATTTCCTCTCTCCACCCCTCTCTGGACTAAATACTCTCCTCTCCACTCTGGACTCAATACTCACTTCACCTCTCCACTCCTCCCTTCTCCTCTCCTTTCCTCTCCACTCCTCTCCTCTCTGGACTCAATACTCACCTGTCCTCTCAACTCCTCTCCTCCACTCCTCTCATCTCCTCTCCTTTCCTTGCCTTTCCTTTCCTCTCCTCTCTGGACTCAATACTCACCTCTTCTCTCTGGACTAAATACTCTCCTCTCCACTCCTTTCCTCTCTGGACTCAATATTCACCTCTTCTCTCTGGACTAAATACTCACCTCTCCTCTCTGCTCAATACTCTCCTCTCCACTCCACTTCTCTCCTCCACTCCTCTCCTCTCCTTTCCTTTCCTCTCCTCTCCTCTCTGGACTCAATACTCTCCTCTCCACTCCACTCCTCTCCTCTCCTTTCCTTTCCTCTCCTCTCCTCTCCTCTCCTCTCTGGACTCAATACTCTCCTCTCCACTCCACTTCTCTCCTCCACTCCTCTCCTCTCCTTTCCTTTCCTCTCCTCTCCTCTCCTCTCTGGACTCAATACTCTCCTCTCCTCTCCTCTCCTCTCCTCTCTGGACTCAATACTCTTCTCTCCCTCCTCTCCTCTCTGGACTAAATACTCTTCTCTCCACTCCTCACCTCTCCTCTCATTTCCTCTCTCCACCCCTCTCTGGACTAAATACTCTCCTTTCCTCTCTGGACTCAATACTCACCTCTCCTCTCAACTCCACTCCTCTCCACTCATCTCCTTTCCTCTCCTCTCCTTTCCTCTCTGGACTCAATACTCACCTCTCCTCTCCACTCCTCTCCTCTCCTGTCCTCTCCTCTGTCTACTCCCCACACCTCTCCTCTCTACTTCCTCCCCCCCATCTCTCCTCGTAGGGAGCTGGGTGTGAAGTTCGAGGTGCATGAGACTCCCACGGTGGTGGTGCTTCGTCCGGACGGTTCCTTGCTGCTGCCGAACGCCGTCTCTGAGATCTGCGAGCTCGGGCCCGACTGCTTCCGTCAGTGGCAGGAGGCGGCGCAGGTCATCGACCGCAACTTCGAGATGCACGTGGAGTTCGACGACAAGAAGATGCGCAGCGTCACCGACCCGATCCGCAAGCTCAAGTACAAGGTGGAGAAGAAGAAGAAGTGGCGGTGGTTCCTGGGCGGACGGGGAGGCCGTGACGAAGATGAGGATGAGGAAGATCAAAATGGGGACTTGCATGACAATGGAGATTTCAAAGGGCCCTGGGACTAAGTACAACGTTTGGGGAAAGACAGGGGCCGATCACTTACATCTTTTTGTTGCTTTTTTTAGTCTATATTTCGGTTACTTGAATTTTAAGTGGCGGGTTAACTTTCAAAGGAAAAACCCTACGGTAACAAAAGGAAGAGGATTTACGAGGTTAAATGCCGTGGGTACTGGACATATGGTACACACAGTGGACATGTATAAATGTTACATGAATTTGACAGCTCTGTCCAAATCACAGAGACCACACAAAGCCTAATGCACGTGGTATCGCAAGAATGTCTCCAAATCTGTCTGTGTATTAAATCCAACAAGATACAAAGAAATGATATAGGCTATTTTATTGAAAATACAATACAACAAAAATGAAATACAACATTCGTATAATAGGCCAAGCTCACTGACCTGACACCTTAGATGAAATTTGAGGTGGTAATGCAGTGGAAAGTTAAGAGGGTAGTGTTCATCTGCAGGGGTTGGTGAATGAGAGAGAGAGAGAAGAAGAAGAAGAAGAAGAAGGAGTTGATGTCAAAGTCAGAGTTCAGGCTGGTTAGTGTTGAGCTTACTGATTATGTAAGGCTGCTTCTTCTGCAAAACACATCATGAGTCTGCCATTCTGACAAAGTATGGATAAGTAGAATCAGTAGATCTACATTTGCAGAAATGTCGGTCTCACATTACTGCTGCTTTTGTTATTTTTGTAATACTTTATATATCATTTTTACTTTACTATGTATGCTGTAAGGTTAATGTCATGATGCTGTCATGCAGTGGTTAAATTGAGAAATTGAAAAATAAACCTAACCTGAACATAACACAGTATTTACCTCAATATGTATTAGGCTAGGCTGCATATTAATTGTATTGGCTAATTACAAGGTATCACACAATCCTTGAGGAACAAGAAAGAAATGTAACATGAGGCTGGCCTAAATATTGCTATTTCAATTCTACGATCCAGCTTTACATCCCAAAACGCCCTGTGGTCTTCTGATGGGTCTGGCGTGTGGACCAGCCATTAACAAAAGGTTAAATCTCTTTTCCTCAGTAGTATGGGTTGCCCATTAGTGCATGTGTTTAATAGGCTGCGTAATTTCGTGCGAATAATTTTAATAATGAATATAATAATGAATATTTCGTCCGAAAAATCAGACTCTGTGTGTAGGGGCCTTAACGTTACACGGAAATGTCAAAACCGAAAGTAAAGTAATTGTCGACGTCTGATGAGTCAAGGTAGGTTGCGCGCTGCTTTTTCGTTGGAATTTTGATCAATATTAATGTATCCATAGGTCGAATATCAGATAGGCCTAAGCACTGTAATCACGAGGCATTAATCTAGAATCAAACAAGGTTGCCCAATCGAAAACTTTTGCACCTAGTCTAGGCCTACTACTTCATGGGAGAATATTGCGAACACAACTAGCTGACTGACCGAAGAATATTGCGAACACAACTAGCTGACTGACCGAAAAGAAACGAGTTGCTCGACTAACAAAACTTTTGTGATCGTAGGCCTGTGGTTTTCATCCCAGGGGCACACGGTATCCGTGTCTAAACTCTAGACTAGTCGTCTTGCTGATGTTGATTTTGACTAAAAAGTTAGTTCCAAAGGGCTTCGAAATAAGTGTTGTAGCTTAAGCTACGAGTTGGAGACTTCCAAGTCAGAGGTCTATAGCCTAGGCTACTAAGCGGAAGTCTAGACTTTAACACTTTAACCCCTGCATAGCCTACTAGGTCATTTGATTTGAACATGTTATGCTGTTATGCTTGCTCAATATGTGTTTGGACACTTCACTGTTGTGATGAGTGTTGTATTTGGAGCGGACACTTCAGGGTGTAGGCCCAGGCTATTTATTAGCATGCGACTCCTCGTACCATGTTCACTTAGTGTCATAGAGTTAATGAATGCTAGTAGATTAAGTTTATGGTATGCTTACAGCCTACAAGTCAATAATAATAATAATAGTAAAAAACCTTAGGAGAGACCTACTTAACTCTTTACATCTTCTCTCAACGTGCTCCATAGTTGACAGTGCACTACAGCAGTAGGCCTAGGCCTACATTATTGTGTACTTGTTTGCTCATCAGTGATATAATCAAACAGCACTCTGATACCAATGCAGAGAAATTATAATGACTCTATATGACAATGGCCCCCACAAGGTCACATTCCAACAAATCTGGCTCACTATGTAATATGAGTTTGACACCCCTGTTGTAGACTTAATTGCCTTAAGTCACCTTAAATAGCCTTAACACCTGAGTGACTGGTCGGCAACTCAGATTAAAGAAGCACAATGCAGGTCTGGATATTCCTTCGCTGTTTATGGGTTTTCGTTAACCTGGCGGGCCATCCTATATCATTGAAATGTATAGTCTGGAATCGAACCATTCACCTCGCTTAATCCAAGGGGCGGGCAGAGAATTGTCTTTCAAACTGCCTAGGCATGCAATAGGCCAGCTTCACGACCATATCCGTATCCGGTTAAAAGCGGCAAATACATCCTTCTTGAAAGGAATGACTTAAGTGCATTGTGTTGCTCTACTTTCAAAAAAACTCCTCCAAAGTTGGCCTTAGCGCCGATTCAAACAACAGCTCTTAGATTCGCCATAGCCACCTTCCTTGTTGTTCACCGTCGCAGGACTGTCGTTATCCTGTTAAGACCGCCTTAAGACTCTCTAACAAAATAGAGCACTGTGATTGGATGACGTCCACGGCGTCAGCCAATGTAAATCCCTATGGTTTGATACTAGACGTACAGGCTGAGCAAATTAATTAATCTAGGGTGCGTCTAGATTTCTAGGCTAGGTTTTGCCGGATTTGGGCTCGCATTTTTCAATATGGTTATGGTTATGGGACTTTGCAGACACCTTTGTCCAAACCGACACACAAATACAAAAAAACAACAGAATATTTAAAATAAAACAGGGAACAGATTAGAATGTTGGCCAAACTATAATAAGGAGAATAATAACAATGTAAATTCAATAAATAGCCTAATAAAATAAGCAATGAAGATGAGGGGAAAAGCAATAATAAACAATAGTGTCCATTCAATCAGTAATATAAAAAACAATGACATGGTAAGACTATATTAACTCATTGAATGCCAAGCTGTTTTCTGGAGCTTTGTCCTAGAGTGCCAACAATCTAGACCAGGGGTGTCAAACTCAAATTCACAGGGGGCCAAAATTAAGAACTGGGGTATGAGGGACCATGTTTAACATTTATTGAATAACCGATGTTTTATTGAATTAAAACTATATACACACAAGAAAAATAGAATGCAGGCATTTCTGAATATAGCCTAATAGAAAAAATATATTGAATATCTGAATAGAAAAAATATATTGGCCTATTTTTTGCAGGTGAACTATAAAAATTGTAAATAACATTTAACAATTATCAAAATTGTAATTGTAACTATTAACAGTTAACAAACTCTCCCTCTGAGAATGGCCGTGCTGTTTTGGCGATATCCTGTGCAGTAACAGTAAAACTTCGCTTTTGCAGCATCATCACTTGTAACTTGGCTTGGGTAGTCTGCCTTGAAAGCAGACTTGCTTTCAATTCTCCCACCTTCTGTAGCTTAAGCTTCGCATCCAGATCTTTGTATTTGTCTTCATGTTTTGTTTTAGTAGTGCGTTTTATGTTGTACTCTTTAGTGACAGCTCGGTGAATCCACATACCAAACAAAGCGGGTTTGTCCTTGAATAATATGACGATATAATCGTTTTCCCACCTATTTTGAAAGCTCCGATTATCAATCTTTTAAACCCGCCATTTTAAGTTGATAGTTTGTCTGGTTGCATGGATACGTGTTTTGTTTATGAACAGAAAAGGCGACATTAACGATGCAACGGATTTTGGGATTTGAAGTGTTATCGATGTACAGTATGTAGCAACTTGATGGGCTGCGTTGCCCTGGGCTGCGCTCATGCGCTGAATAGAATAGCGTGCTGGGCCAGCTCTAACGCGGATGGGCTGAAGAGAATACTGTTGGGCCAGCTCAGATATGGATGCGTTGTATAAACTACGCGGCGGGCCACTTCTAACACAGATTGAATAATGACCTTGCGGGCCACAAATAAGCAGCCCTGAGTTTGACATCCCTGATCTAGACCATTGTTGATGATGTTTGTACAGCCACAGCATATTATGTGTTATAGCTATGAATACATACAATGGCTCGATTAAAAGCTGAGACTTTAAGCTCGGTGGGTGCAAACCGTGTATTTCTGCGCCTCTGTTCCTGAAATCCCAAAGCTAAACAGTGGCTAGTTTTTCATCAAAATCGCTGTTTTTCTAGAAATGGAGATATAATGTCTTTCATGAAATATGAAGTGTTGCCTGTTACTTACTTGTGTAAACTTTTGGGGAAGTGATCAGCGAGACTGCCACCTAGTGATAGACCCAATGAAAATGGCCTGGTTTTGACCTGGCGTGCATCGTCACTGATTCGACAAAGCGCAACCGAGTTATGATAAAATGTCCAGATTGTGCTTTTTCATGAGTTTTCGATCGTCATATATTTCATTTCCATTCATCACAGAGTTCCCAAAATCACATATAAGGTGTGTTAGAGTGTCTAGTTTCGTAATTAAAAAAAAGAGCTAAAAACATTACGTTTTTGGCACTCAACGCATGGGAAGGAAGGCACTCAATGAGTTAAGGAGAATATCAATAATAAACAATAATGTCAAATTAATCAACAGCCTCATCAGAAGACCGCAGTGGGCGGTTGGGGATGTATGCCTTGATTATTGAATTAAAATAACTAGGAGCAGATCCAGTCAGTGTCCTATAGGCCAAAGTGAGAGATTTAAATTTAATTCTGGCTACTATAGGGAGCCAATGGAGAGTAACTAGGAGAGGAGTTACATGTGTCCTCTTTGGCTGATTGAAGACAAGGCGTGCTCCAGCATTCTGAATCAACTGTAATGATCTTATTATACAAGCGGGTTAATTACAATAGTCCAGCTTGGAGATGACCATGGTTTGAACAAGAAGTTGTGTGGAATCTTGTGTCAGATAAGGTCTGATCTTCCTAATGTTGTAAAGCATAAACTGACATGATTTTGCAATAGAAGCTACATGCTCAGAGAAGTTAAGTCGGTCATCAATTACAACGCCTAAGTTACGTGCCGATCTAGTTGGGGTCAGTGAAGTTGAGTCAAGCTGGATGTTAATCTGTTGGGGAATAGTTGTTTTAGCTGGAAACGCCAAAAACTCTGCAGTGAGAGATTATCTGCAGCCAGTGGAGCGTTTTTAACTATGTGTCCGGAAAATAATGTGTCTGCCCTAATTCTGAAGCAGTGGCCACTGCTACAAAATGAAGAGGAAACACTGGGAAGAAAGTTGATGTTTTAAATAGGCTACATCAATACAACATGTAATATGTGAAATGAAACTGGATATTAACCTCTGACTAGTTTTACTTATTGTCAAATTGCAATGTGAGCAGCAGCCAGCGGGGGAGATATGTCGGCAGGATTATTTAAAAGGCAACCGCCACTACATTGTGAGTCTGCCCTGATTCTGATACTATGGCGGCATTCATTTTACCGTGGAAGGCCACCATGCTAAAATCAATGTAGAGGAAACACTGAACAGTATTTTTGAGAAAATAATTGTCAATCGGTCAAATTTGACCGCAAACACAACAGGAGGGTTAAGTGCATTAATCAAAATCTGTTGTCAGTCCCACAAACTTCAGATGTGTGGGGATAGAGCTTTTGCCTCTACTACCCCCAGTCTCTGGAATGCTCTTCTAATTAGCATTATGGTTTGCTGAAAATATTGAGCGTTTTAAGGGGCAACTGAAGACTCATTTATTATGACCGCCCGGCCAGCTAGCTTAAAGTCATATAGGTTTAGTCAGAGGTTTTTTTTTTTTTTTTTTTTTTTTTTTTTTTTTTTTCTTTTTCGCATGCCCAAATTTCCGTCAATGATTCCGGGACACTGAAAGACCCGGGTACACTTAAACTTGGTGGGCATGTAACCCCACATGGATAGCATGGAACCATCGTTTTTCGTTTTGATCTGTAGCCCCAGCTGGACTGGACCCCCCGAAAGGAGGGTAGGGCAGACACAGTTTTCTGTGAATATCTCGAAAACCGTAGGGTTTAGGAGGACCTTTTTTTTTTGTATGTTGATCTCAAGGGGCCATGTCAACCCATTCCATAACCACTCATTTCATGTATAAGCGCACCCTAGTTAAACACAAAAAAAAGTAAAAATGAGGTGTTGTAATTGAAGGTATCTGTGACCTAACATAGTCAAAACTGCACGAAATTGGAAGTGTAGGATCATTATGACACCCTCTGTATGCACGCCAAGTTTTGTGGAATTCCGTTCATGGGGGCCACACAATAAATAAATTTATGTTACTATACACCAACTGGCCTGTAGGTGGCGGAGACAGTTTTCTGTGAATATCTCGAGAACCGTAGGGGCCTAGGAGGTCCACCTTTTTTATGTATGTTGGTCTTAAGGGGCATGTCAACCCATCCCATTACCACTTATTTCATGTATAGCGCCACCTAGTTAAAATTAAATTAAAAAAAAAAAATTAGGTGTTTTCATCACAATATCTCTGGCTGACAAGGTCAAAACTGCACGAAATTAAAAAGTGTAGGATCATTATGACACCCTCCGAATGCATGCCAAGTTTTGTGTACTTTCGTTCATGGGGGCCTTACAATAAAATAATTTATGTGTACATTTAGTGACGTACACCAACAAGGATTCCCGGGACACTGAAAGACCGGGGTACACAAAACTTGGTGGGCATGTACCCCCACATGGATAGCATGGAACCGTCATTCTTCGTTTTGATCTGTAGCCCCAGCTGGACTGGACCCCCGAAGGAAGGAGGGGCGAGACACAGTTCTCTGTGAATATCTTGAGAACTGTAGGGCCTAGGATGACCAATTTTTTCCGTATGTTTGCCTCCAAGGGTCATGTTAACCCATTCCATGTGCACACATGTGCATAAACAGATACACACGCACACACATACATTTACAGTAATCATCATTATGACACATACTCACACAGTAGACATATGTACGCATGCATGCACATGCACAAACACACAAACGCAGGCAAACACACAAGCATGCACATACACACACACACACACACACACACACACACCCACACACATAAACATAAATTTGTACACGCACACATGCACACAATTCAAGAATTTTTCCGTCATCTACTCTGAATTTTGGTCATTGATGAACCACCGGGTACATTAAAATTTTTGAACCCATAAAAAAAAAAAAAACTGTTTTTCCTAAATAACTACCTGGTCACTGAGGATGAAGAATGGTATGTTGGTCCGGGCCCACATCAACCTGGCTCATAATCACTCATTTGTGATTTGCACCCCCACGGTAAAAATGAAAATGCAATATTATTCTGCTTTAATCGCCCCTATCTTCAGTTAAGATGTTCAGAACTGCACCAAATTTTATGTGTATGATTGGCATTCTCGTAGTGTGCCAAGTTTCAGTAGAATTTCATCCATGGGGGTCTAAAAATTAGGTTATGTGTACATTTAGTTTACTCATTGGCCTGTAAATGGCGGTGCACAATATACACATTCATTTAGAACGGCCGATACATAATTACAAATTCAGTAGGGACCAAAATAAATATTCATCATCATCATGGCCAGAAGAAAGTCGTTTGTCCACTAGATTAAATAATTTTGTTTTAAAAGTGGGTTAAAAATTTCATACAAGGACTGTAATTTACCGCAGCGAACTTCTAATAAGGATAGGGACGATGTTCACATGAAGTGTAATTCCCATTTCTTCTTGAAGCGAAATAAATCTGAGGATGTTTATCGGACATGCTTGGTTTTTACTGCAGATGCGTTAATCTTGTAATATCAATAAGGACCTAGGTAATGTTACCGTTAAGCGTTGGGTTGAGTGATGGAGGCATTTGATTTATTGCATTTGTAGAAAACTATAAATGCGGTTATACCAAGCAAATGTATAGCAGCACTGTTTGTATCTTTCGACTGTCATTTATTGCACGTGCTACAAAATCATTCTGTGCAATGGAAGATTTACCAACGTTACACCCGGTCTGATACAGTTTTGCCTATACATGCGTGAGACTGAGGCGCCTGTTTATTTTTGTTTTAAGTCGTGCAGGGTGTGAGAGGGGAATCGATGTGCTTTGATTACAGCTTGGTAGTTGTAGTCTGTGAAATTAAAAAGCATGTGTGTGTGAAGTATCCAAACAATGACACCTTCATTTTATTATGGCTGCTTTAGCAACACACCTTAAGCTACTGTGTAGTGGGTCCCATTTAGAAGTGGCTACTTCATTCGCGCTTTCCTTGACTCATGGAGCTGCGTGAATGTTATTACAACTTTTCGCCACGATATGACAGTTTAAGTCCGCTTGATACTGTAAGGCGAAGCCATTGGTTTCAAAGGAGATTTTATTTGTGTCGCCAGCATAGCCTATTGACAATTTATGTTGTAAATAGGCCTACCTTATAATCCTACCTGTAGCTTAGGGAAGCTAACAGCTTTCTATTAGGATCTAGTTTGTTAGTTACCGTTTTGTCATAACTCCTGATGCATTTTTTGCATTTAGAATAGCCAGAGCGTGTATATCTCAATCGGAAAATTAAACAATATCGGTGCCTATGGACTAGGCTGGGTGAACCCAGCCTGATCTGCCCGCTATTTATTTTTGATTTCTTAAAAGATTGAGCTTGGTCTGATGAAAGCCAGACTAGCCATGGACCTCAGTTAAACAATGCAAGGGAACATGAATCAGCCTATATTTGCACTAACAATAACGGACAAAAGCTCTTCAACTTTGGCCCGTTAAAATGTGTATGAACAGTCTAGCGGCGCATTTCATCAAGGCCCATTTGGACATGTCAGTTATTTGCACCACTGGTTAGATGTAAAACAGCATTTCGTTTCAGACTAGGCTACTGTTACTTAATTTGTGCATTAACAATAACGTTTCAGACTACTGTTACTTAATTTGTGCATTGACAATAAAGTATTACATGAACTAAAGATGACTAAAATCTTATGTAGAAGAAGAAACATTCACAAAAAATCCATCCATCCTAAAATGACCTGAGATGTTTTTGTTTAAAAATACATAAAAAATAAATAAATAAATAAATAACATTATGCTGATACCTTTTGCTTTTCCCAAATACAATGTAGCCTACAGGTGTAAGTGACCTTTCATCAATCCAGTTGCAATGGATGAACTGTGATGAACTGCCCTACTTGTGATTTAGAGATTTTAAAGGTTTTATAACAATGCTACATCTTCTTTGGCTATTCTACAATCTATTCACCTTTTCAGCACCAGTAGGCTACTTTCTGTGCAGCCACACACACACACTCAGGCATGCCAAACAAGCATACACAAAAGTTTCAAGAGTGGGGGATGGAGTAAAATATGGAGACAAATTGAAGTGTGATTTATTTTCGCGGAACAGATGTACAGGACTGAGCGGCGGTCATATTTTGTACCGCTATGCGGTACATCTAGTTTAGATTAGCTTTAAGTTTAATTTTATCTGATTTATTTACCCTTAGATTCTGTTTTGCTATAATGCAAATGTTTTGCTATAATGCTTTTATTTTTCATGCATTATTTTTGTGAAGCACTTTTTTGTGATCCTGTCTGTGAAAAGCGATATATACATAAAAATGTACTTACCTACTTACTAAAATAGCACATTTAGGACCATTAATGATAGGTTATAAAATATTGGAGCAGTGGGAAATATGCAATGCTTAAACTGTATGCCAAAAATGTACAACTCAGTAGTGGATAGAGGCAAAGAGCAAATACAGTATATATTGCCAATATTGCATTCATTGATTCATCCATTGACCTTTATTGACACACAGAAAGACACCTTGGGGCCTTATCTCTCTTAGTTGTCCTGGGAGTACAACAAAAAAACAGCTGAGACACTGAAGCCACTCCAAACTCCAGCCATCCAGTATTAATTATAATTGGGACCCCAAAATGGCCGCAACCCTAAATGAAGTGATGAGGAACACCCTGGACAATCTCACAGGGGCTGACTTTAAGAGGTTTAAACATTACCTACGAGACCAGGGTGGATTCGCATGGGGGAAGCTGGAGAAGGCGGATAGAGACGATACCGTGGACATGATGGTGCAGGCAAACAGCATGGGAGCTGGGGGCGTCATGTTGACCATCTTGCAGAAGATGAAGCACAACCAGCTGGCCATGGACTTGGAGAGGGATCTGGCAAAATGTAAGTGTATACCTGGCAGTCTATAATGACATGCTTGTTGTTTTGGGTGTATGTGGGAGTTATGAGTTAAAGAGTTATGTGCATTCATCATTTCTTTCTCTCTCTCTCTTTCTCTCATTTCTTTTTCTCCCTTTCACTTTCTCTTGTGTACTTTCTCTGTGACTCTTGCTGTGTCATTTTTAACATTTTCTTCCTCACCTCACTTTCTCCCTGTTATTCTCACTCTTTCTCCCTTTATACTATACCTTCTTTCTTTCTTTCATTTCTCTCTCTGACTCCCTTCCATCATCTCTTATTCCTTCACTCTCCATCTCTCTATTTCTATCCTTCACTAAGTGGGGGGTCAGCCGTGTCCCCCATGGCAGGCCGGAGAAGGGGCCAACGCACAGCAAGGAGGGGGTAAGGACCCACTGTCAGCCATTTCACATTTGAGTTCCATAGCATGTCAAAAATTAACAGCAACCCAGGTGTGATTATGATACTAGTGAGTAGGTCAGCCTTGACGACAGACTTGTAAAGTGAAGTCATAAATATAACAGTATATCACGTCTTTACATCATTACCATTATAATAGTTAGTTACTTACAGAATCAATGACAAAGGGAGAAAAAACAAGGGGAAACAAACACAGGGAAGGGGAATGTAAAGTACATCAGATAATTTCCCTTCAGGCTAATCTCATGTTTATTTTTTTCATTGTTTTTCCACATCTCAGCTATGACGTCACCCCAGTCCCTAACTATGGCATCAAGAGTGCGAGTGTTTATTCACTCTCATTTACGTGATAATTTACAGAGCAGCCTGTTTGCCCTTTTAGACTATTATCAATCATTATTGTGGAGAGCACAATATTATAGTGGCAGTCACGATTATGGACCCTTTCAACGATAAAAACAAAAACAATGCTTGAATGTTCTTTTTGGGCCCCAATCTACTTCCTCTGCATTAAGTTAAAAAGGAAGTCTTGTGGGGCCAACTATAATGCTGATAATGGAACTCTCTTGAAAGGGTCTATAAACACTTTTATCAAATACAGTGTATTGTTCCTAGGGATCCTCTAGCTAGCCGTTCAGTATTTTCAACTCCATAGTGGTGAATGGCGACACAATGTTGGCGATCGTACACCCTGTAAATGAGGAACAAACGTTGTAGCTTTGGACGATCAACAGTCCCAGCCAATTAACAATGTGGATCAATAGCACTGAAGGAAGGGTATAATTTTATTTGATTGTGGCTGTGTTGCTTAAATATCAATAACTTTTTTGCAAAACTGAAACCAAATTATGGTCTGTCTCCTTGAATAAATAATATTCTAAATATTACATTACATAATGTAATTTCATGCAATATATTAACATTTATATTTCATATCATGTATATTTTTAAATCAGGCCAAGAGTTTTTCCGCAAACACAAGTGGGACCTAGAGACACGTCTTGGTGTCCTTCCACCTCTTCTAATCGAGCTGGAGCGTTACGGTGTCCTCTCTCGTCTGGAGAGGGAGCAGGTGCTGTGCAAGCCGACCAGCCAAGAGAAGAACCATGTTCTCCTAGACATGATTGAGAGGAAAGGAGCCGTGGCCCAAGAGAAGTTTTATGAAGCTCTCCAGGCTCATGAAAAATATCTGGTGCAGGATCTCCAGCAATCAGCTATGTAGATAATCTGCTATGTTTTTTTAACACAGAGAGAAGATTATGTTTTAAACCAGATTGTTTGGCTTGTTTCCTGGTTCTACACAGGTCTCATAATTTCATTACTAGAACAGTAAAGAACATTATAAGGCTCTATGGTACAGAACCCTTGAAAATAATGGACAAAACTTAACTTAATAATGCTGAAGCCAGAGATGTATTAGGTCCACCAGGTGCCAAAAGGTATCTGGAAATTTGCGGGAAATCATAATCCTTCAGGGACTGATTTATGTTTAGTGTGAGGTGAGCTAGATAGTTTTTAAAAGAACAGCTCTGTATCTATGTGTAACATGTCCTTCTTTCATTCCGTGTTTTTTTTTTTTTTTTTTTTTTTTTTTACTTTCTCATTTTCCATTTGTTTAGTCTGTCCTCTCCAAGATCAATATACTTCACTGTATAGTTAAGGCCCAATCCCAATTCTCTGTCTTACCCCTTCTTCTTCCCCTTAGTCTTGAGCATTCACATGAGAGGGGTATCCCAATTCTCTTTTGGATCAATGGGTAGGGTTAAGGGTAGCTTACTTGAAACTGAGGGGTAAGAGAAATACCCAACATTCGCCGTTCACACCAGAAAAACAAGCACACCTTATCCTTAATGTAAAATTTTGTCAATAATAAGCATTCTAATAATTATAATACAATTGTTTTATGTTGCATTCAATCTTATGGCCATATACTGTTCTTCATAGGGAAGTTTTCAAAAATCACTATTTTGGGAACGTTAGTAGCATATAATTTTCGTCAATTTGCACGATTTTTGTCAAGTCACGCATTCTACATATTTCCATGATACAGCAAATTATACATGATACAGCAAATTATACATATACATGATACAGCAAATTTGGCAGCATACCATGTCCAAAATTTAACTTATGTCCAGCAGTTTTTTTACCACTAGTCTGATATGATTGCTGCATAACCTACTGCTGCCGAATCCTCACATCTACTTCAGGTAGCAATTACTTTGAATGTCAAGTAATGAGCATTTAGGATATGTTGTAAAATGTTGAAGAAGTTGTGGGACATAGTAAACTATATGTTTATTTTGTCCCCCATGCCTGGTTCATTCATCCCGACCAGGAGGTAGGCTACGAACATAGGCACATTCCACTTTTGTAGAAATAATTCATGAAGGTTTTTTTCAGAGCTGAAAATGCAACACTATTTGACAAAAGACAGATGTAGTTTTGCTAGTGACAAAATATTAGTTTTCAGTGTGGGACAAGTAAGGGATAATCAGAAATCAGAAATAAATGGACGACGCGTAGGCGTGAACAGTCCGACGCTTCGCTTCGCGTCGAACAGTTGCTTCCGCGAAGTCCATTTATTTCTGATAATGGACGCATCGAAGGGAATTATCCTGTTTATCCCATGGTCACTTACGAAATAAATAAATATGAAATCAATTATAATAACTTTTAAAGCTAAAATCGTTAGTTTTTTCAGCTGTTTATCACAACGCTGTAGAATGTTGATAAGTTACATCTGAACAGACTAACTCAGGCGTTGTCAAGCAACGTCATAATAATTTTATAGGTGTAGTATATCACTTTTTAATCGACACCCTTTTCAACCTAGACCATGGTATAATCTCTTTGAAATTATGTTTAACTCAAACATGTTTCAATCATCTGGGCTCTCCCTTATAGTAGGCTAATGGTGTCTCATTTCCAAGGGGAATATTTTCACCCCTATGTCTTGCCACTCAGTTTCAAGGACAAGGGCTAGGGGTCAGACAGAGGGAAAGGGGTAAGACAGAGAAATGGGATAAAGCTAAATTTTACCTCAACTAGAGATGAGCATCAGTACTCAGGATGGACAGAAATGAGCATCAGTACTGGTAAGACAGAGATGAGCATCAGTAAGGATGGCTTCAAGAAATGAGAAATGGATGCTAAAGCTTCACAGAAATGAGCATCAGTACTCAGGATGCAACTAGAGAAATGAGCATCAGTACTCAGGATGCTAACTCTTAGCTTCACAGAAATGAGCATCAGTACTCAGGATGCTAACTCTTAGCTTCACAGAGATGGGCATCAGTACTCAGGATGCTAACTCTTAGCTTCACAGAAATAGGCATCAGTACTCAGCACTCTTACTTTGACAGAGATCATGGGCATCGGTACTTTGGACCTGGACCTTGTTGTTCATTCTCAGTTGACAACTCAGATAGATTTTCCTACAACTAGGAATGCCTTTCCTGGTCAGAAACATTCCATTAACTATATGCTACACTGCTCCATATTGCAGCATACTTTAGATAGATAGATAGATAGATAGATACTTTATTGATCCCCAGGGGAAATTCAAGGAAACACACCTTTACACTCTTGTTTACAACATTATAATCAGAATAGGATTTTCAATAAAGATTTTAAAAAAATGCAACTAGAGTGGACCATTTTTGTTGGTCATTATTGTTCTCATTTTAATGTGTTGTGAAAATTATCACTCATTCATTATCATTATTATTATTATTATTATTATTATTATTATTATTATATCTTTTCTTCGCCACCTTTGGGATGCCAACAATGTCTGAGCAGTAGGCTAAGAAAAAATCCATCTTGTTAAAAATACCTAATGTTTTTCTGTTATGCTAGCAGAGCACAACTATAACTAATAGATCAAGGAACTGCAACTCCAATATCCAATGCACCAATACCCATCAGCTTTGAAGAAAGTGTAGCCAAATTCCAACATTTGGAACCAGATTGGAATTTGGTTGACCATGTTGTTGGGCTGAGATATGGTGACCCTCAACCGTGTCTGAAAATGTGAAGATGGAATTTTAATTTGGCCAATTGGACCATTCGTTTGAGTGGGTGAGACAGATTGACCTTATTGGTTAATTATCTGATTGGCAGCTCTATATGTAATTTGTTGTACCAGTCAGTGTATGAGTCAGTGGGCAGGGACCTGAGTATGACCCCCTTCGACCCCTACTGGGAAGTGAGGGTTATGATGTTGAATTTACATAGATATAAAAGCCAGGGAGTGTATTGTATTTCAATACTAAATAGTTACTTCTGAAATAGGTCTTCAATGCCCTGTCTAACTGGGTGTGATTCTACTCACATGATGGATTCACCTGTGAGAAAGTATATTCGATCTTTCTCCAAACTCACTTTTCATGAAATGTAATTATTTTCAATAGAAGACTCTGTACAATACCACAATTGGGCTGCTTGCGTTATGACACATTGTTAACTTGCCGTTAGATCTCAGGGGTTCGCTTGCACTCCTACTGATAATGTTTTGTCTTCCTTGACAACACATGATTCTTTATGAAACACTAGGGGGAGCTAGAGATACATCGTTGCCCTAGTCTAGTGCCACTTTGCAGATCCCCTGCATTCCTGCAGTGCTCTCTAGTGGGTGCAAAGGGAACAGGTGCAGAGCATGTTCAAGGTGTACAGCCCCCTCTGGCATGCTGGAAAAGACATGGAGTAGACTCATTTACATGTGAGGAAATAAAAAAGAGAGATATATTTTGTTATTTATGTTTCCCTCACCATAGATATTAGAAGGCTAGATACTGCATTGTCCATCAAGTTCTATTATATGGCATATGTAAACACAGCCGCCATATTGCGGGGGGCAAACACCTTACTGTCTATGGGCAACACTTGCTGACATTCAGAGACACCTGTCTGTTCTGGAGCCACCAGGCTCTGATGGCTCATGACCTTTGATCTGCATCATGATTCGGCACTGTGTATGTTTTAAGATTAAAATGTTTAAAGAAGATGTTCATGATGCTGTCATGCAGTGGTTAAATTGAGAAATTGAAAAATACATGTAAGCGGAACCTAACACAGGCTATTTACCTTAATATGTAATAGGTTAGGCTGCATATAATTGTATTGTAGTCTACTAATTATAAGGCATTACAAAATCCTTGAGGAACAAGAAAGACATGCAACATGGAAGACCCTGTCCTAAATATTTGTATTAGATAGATAGATAGATTGTTGGTGGAATGGGTTGGCCAGTAGGCCTAGGCCTACTCTCATAAGCGGAGGGGAGGGGGGGGGGGGGGGGGCGGTCGCTCCGGGCCCACGACCTCAAAGGGGGCCCACTTTTGGCCAAATCGATCTTGATTATTTTTTGTATTTACGATGCTTATTTGTACTGATTGCTGGGGAAAATTATAATAACAAAATGCTACTAAAGATGCCACTGGTCCGTAATGTAGAGTGCGCTCACAATGGGAGTTCATCTGTCATGCTGCAAATGAAATAGCCCGCACTCTCCCTCTCGCTACACCGTTTTAAAAGCGAAACTGATGCCGCAACCGGTCTGGGTTTGCCGAAGTAGCCTATGCTACAGGCTGCATTTAATACAAAAAATCAAGCAACATAGCAAGTAGGTCTATAGAGACAGGAGCCTAAGCTTACCGCGACAACAGCAATCACTATCAGGCGCACCAGCAGGAATGAATGCTATGGTACGCACACCCATCTAGAGACCCCCTCCTCCGTGCGCAACGAAACATTTAATGTCTGTATCCCGGTTTCGCTCGTGCATTGGTCACCTAAAAAGTAGCCTAGTAGCCTACAACATCCATATATGGCTTTAAACAGCGTGTGCGCTTTAATCCAGATGTAATGCTAACGTTTTGACAAGCAAACCAATTTTGACTACCTTGTTCATCTGACATACTCCTCTAGCGCTAGAAATAACTAATATAGCTTCGCTGCCTCCATCCTTTTGTTGTTTAAAAAAAACGTTTTATATCCATGATAGCCTTGAAGTCTTGAGTTAGTGACCTTGACATTGTGTGCTGATAACAGGCAACCATATAGCCTAGTAAAAAAAAGCAACAAGCCCATAACTTCTGTAATTGCTGCGTGCGTTTGTTGGGCTATTATTCTCTCTCCTGCTCAAACAAAAGGTGCGTGCATTAAGGAGATTTTGATAATGTGTTTACAAACTTTACAGAAAATTGTAAATAGCCTATTGTCAAGCAGTTAATGGGATACTGCACAGAAGCAGTTGGGAAGTTATGGTGGGCTAACCTGGTGTGAATACACAGGGGAAATTATCTCTCTTCTCTCTCGTTGTTGCCTCTTTTAAAACTATTTTTTTTAAACTAACTTTTTTTTTAACTATCCTAGGCTATTGTTTTACTTTGTAAGTCGCTTTGGACAAAATATTCCATAACCATAAACATAAATTGTGCCCCCTAGCTTTGAACCCTAACGTTACACGGAAATTATCAAATGTCGAAACCGAAAGTAATTGTCGCCGTCTGAGATGAAGGTAGGTACGCGCTGCTTTTTCGTTGGCATTTTGACCAATATTAATGTATCAATAGGTCGAATATCAGGTAGACCTAAGCACTGTAATTAAAATCACGAGGCATTAATCTAGAATCTAGTTATTCCTACCCAACCGAAAACTTTTGCACCTAGTCTACTTTATTAGAGAATTTTGCAAACACAATAGCTGACCGAAAAGAAACGAGGTGCTCGACTCACACAACTTTTGTGATCGTAGGCCTGTGGTTTTCATCCCAGTGGCATACGGCATCCGTGTCTAAACTCTAGACTAGTCTTCTTGCTCATGTTGATTGTGACTAAAAAGGTAGTTCCAAAGGACTTCGAAATGCGTGTTGTATTAGCTTACGCTACGAGTTGGAGACTTCCAAGTCAAAGGTCTGTAGCCTTGGCTACTAAGCGGATACTGAAGTCTAGGCTAAACTTGTTATAGGCTACCTGATTAGTCGACATAGGCCTACTAAGTAATTCGATTTGAACATGTTATGCTCAATATGTGTTTGGACACTTCACAGCTGTTGTGTTGAGTGTTGTATTTGGAGCGGACACTTCAGGTATAGGCCCAGGCTATTTATTAGCATGAGACTCCTCCTCGTGGCCTATACAAATATAAAGTGCAACAACCCCTTAAAAGAAACCTTTAGGTAGCCTACTTAACTCTTTACATAATTTGTCTGCTCTCAACGTGCTCCATAGTTTATATGTACAGTGACATTTTCATGATAGACCTACAGTTCATTTTTATTGTAGACTTAATTGCCTTAAGTCAACTTAAATAGCCTTAATACCTGAGTGACTGGTCTGCAACTCAAATTAAATATTTGTTTAAACTTTGAAGATTATTAGTCTACAGTAGTTGCCTCAAATATATTGGGTTAGTTTAACCATCCAGGTTTACAGTGCTATTTATGTTACATTTTCATAGGGGAGAGCCAGGACAATTGAACAGGATGAATAAAACACTGTGGTTTTCTCCGAGTGCAAAGATGAGAGTTAGATATTATGAACCGGGACGAATTAAACACTTTTTTTAACAAGACATCGCACCACACTGTAAGCTAATATTTTGTCACTACAGTTGCATGTTCAGCTCTGAACAAAAGCGTTTAGGAGTTTAAAAACAAAAGCTGAATGTGTGTTTTGTTTAATTTGTCTCTTCTGGACATGGTTTTATTTCATCCCGTACTGACTGTAATGCACTCTTCTCTTCACTCAACAAATCTGTCCTCTACCGCCTGCAGTCCTTTCAAAACGCTCCTGCTAGATCACTCACACAAACCCCTCCTAAAAAAACGCTCCTGCTAGATCAAACAACCCCTCTGCTCTGCTCCCTACACTGGTGCCCTGTAATGTACAGGATCCAATTCAAAATTCTCACCATAACATATAGGGCTCTACACGGTCAGGCCCCTGCTTACTGTATCTTACAGACATAATTCAGCTCCATACTCCTTCCCGCTCTCTTAACACTCCTGTTGTGTTCTTTTTATGTTTACTAGTTTTGTGTTCCCGGTCAAAAATGACTGCTGCATTATAACTTATTATTAATCCATTGTAACACATATATTATCATCTAATGTTGTGATAGACCTTTGTATCAACTTGAGTTCTATTGGATATTACCAGTTTTGAACTTCTATTTACTATTTATGGCCTGCAGGCCTCATTGACCTGAGCTCATGCAAGTCAGAAAGGGGGTAGATACTATTGGGGAAAGGTTCCGGTGGAGGCTGGCTTAGATGCAGAGGGGGAGTGGTGGTGTGTGTGTTTTAATGTATAGAAGCACATCTATAGTCCATCTGATCAATAGGTATGTGCCTGGACTCAATTGTATACACTGACAATTTTCTCACCCATTCATTTCTAATGGCTGGTCATTTTTGACTGGGAATACACAGGTATTCTGAAAACACCCAAATTGTTATGAAAATTATCAACGTTTGTTTTGTGTGTTCAGATGCCCTCTGTTAACAAAGTCATGGAGCCTCATGATGGTCAGAATAGATTAACAGTATTTTTTAGAGAAAATAATTGTCCATTGGTCAAATTTGACCGCAAACACAACAGGAGGGTTAAGTCCATTAATCAAAACCTTTTGTTAGTCCCACAAACTTCAGAGGTGTGGGGATAAAGCGTTTGCCTCTACTGCCCCAAAGTCTCTGGAATGCTCTTTCAAATAGCATTATAGGTTTGCTGAAAAATATTGAGCGTTTTAAGGGGCAACTGAAGACTCATTTATTTAGATTAGCTTTTGGGTAACTTCTTTGTACAATATCCTATTCATTTTATTTGTTTTTATTAAGTTTAATTTTATCTAATTTATTTACCCTTAAATTCTATATTGCTATTACCGGTATGCTTTTATTTTTCATGCATTTTTTGTGAAGCTCTTTGTGATCCTGTCTGTGAAAAATGCTATATAAATAAAATGTACTGACTCACTAAAATAGCATCTTTAGGACCATTAATGATGGGTTGTAAAATATTGGAGCTGTGGGAAATTGGCAAAGCTTAAACTGTTATGTCAAGAATTTACAACTCAGTAGTGGATATATCCAAAGAGGAAATACAGGATATATTGGCATTATTGCATACATTAATTGAACGATTCATTCATCCATTGACCTTTATTGACACACAGAAAGACACCTTGGGGCCTTGTCTCTCTTATTTGTCCTGGGAGTACAACAAAAAAACAGCTGAGACAACTGCTCAGGGACAACGGTCACAGACACTGAAGCCACCCCAGACTCCAGCCATCCAGTAATAATAACAATTGGGACCCCAAAATGACCGCAACCCTGAAGGAAGTGATGAGGAACACCCTGGACAATCTCACAGGGGCTGACTTTAAGAGGTTTAAACATTACCTACGAGACCAGGGTCGATTCGCATGGGGGAAGCTGGAGAAGGCCGACACAGACGATGCTGTGGACATGATGGTGCAGGCAAACAGCATGGGAGCTGGGGGCGTCATGTTGACCATCTTGCAGAAGATGAACCACAACCAGCTGGCCATGGACTTGGAGAGGGATCTGGCAAAATGTAAGTGTATACCTGACAGTCTATGGACCCTTTCAAAAGAGTTCCATTATCAGCATCATAGTTGGCCCCACAAGACTTCCGTTTTAACATTCCATATGTTATCTTAATGCAGAGGAAGTAGATTGGGGCCCAAATAGAACGTTCAAGCATTGTTTTTGTTTTTATTGATGAAAGGGTCCATAACGACATGCTTGTTTGGGTATATGTGGGAGGAGTTATGTGCATTCATTGTTTCTTTCTCTCTCGTTTCTTTTTCTCCCTTTCACTTTCTCTTGTGTACTTTCTCTGTGACTCTTGCTGTGTCATTGTTATCCTTTTCTTCCTCACCTCTCTTTCTCCCTGTTATTCTCACTCTCTTTCTCCCTCTATACTATACCTTCTTTCTTTCTTTCTTTCATTTCTCTCTCTGACTCCCTTCCATCATCTCTTATTCCTTCACTCTCCATCTCTCTATGTATATCCTTCACTAAGTGGGGAGTCAGCCGTGTAACCCGTGGCAGGGCGGAGGAGGTGGAGGGGTCAACGTGAACGTGGCGGCTCACTCTGGAGGGATGGTGAACGCCCCGTCCATGAGCGGCTGCACCATCAACGGCCCTCTCACCTTCAGCTACGGAGGAGTGCCCAACGCACAGCAAGGAGGGGGTAAAGACCCACTGTCAGCCATTTCACATTTGGGTTCCACAGCATGTCAAAAATGAACAGCAACCCAGGTGTGATTATGATACTAGTGAGTAGGTCAGCCTTGACGACAGACTTATAAAGTGAAGTCATCATTATATCAGTATATCACGTCTTTACATCATTACCATTATAATAGTTAGTTACTTACAGAATCAATGACAAAGGGAGAAAAAACAAGGGGAAACAAACACAGGTAATAGGGATGTAAACTGCTACAGAAGCTAATTTCCCTTCAGGCTAGTCTCATGTTTATTTTTTCATTGTTTTTCCACATCTCTGCTATGACGTCATCACAGTCCCTTACTATGGACAAGATCCGTTTGGCATCAAAAAAGGAGGTATGTTTTTGTCCATTCCCTCTCCTTCTGTGATCATTTACAGAACAGCCTGTTTGTCCTTTTAAACTGTTATCATTATTGTGGAGAGCACGATATTATAGGTGCAGTCAATATGATAAACACTTTTATCAAATACAGTGTATTGTTCCTCAGGGTCCTCTAGCTAGCCATTCGGTATTTCAACTCAATAGTGGCAAATGGCGCCTAAATGCTGGCTCAACTTTGGATGATCAGCAGTACCAGCCAATAAACACTGTGGTTCAATAGCACTGAAGGAATGGTATATTTTGATTTGATTGTGGCTGTGTTGCTTAAATATAACCAACTTATTTTTTTAAATCAGGCCAAGAGTTTTTCTGCAAACACAAGTGGGACCTAGAGACACGTCTTGGTGTCCTTCCACCTCTTCTAATCGAGCTGGAGCGTTACGGTGTCCTCTCTCGTCTAGAGAGGGAACAGGTGCAGTGCAAGCCGACCAGCCAAGAGAAGAACCATGTTCTCCTAGACATGATTGAGAGGAAAGGAGCCGTGGCCCAAGAGAAGTTTTATGAAGCTCTCCAGGCTCATGAACAATATCTGGTGCAGGATCTCCAGCAATCAGCTATGTAGATCTTCTGCTATGTTTTTTTTTTTTAAACAGAAAATTAAGTTTTAAACCCGATGGTTTGGCTTGTTACCAGGAGAACCAATTGTGGTTCTACACAGGTCTCATAAATTCATTATTATATGGCTCTGCGGGTAATGGTTTGTCAACAATTAACCCTTAAATGTGTCTGCTGAAAACATGGACAATAGTTAACTTACAATATATAGACTAGATGTATAAAATGATGAACGGATCGATTTTAATTAAAAAAAAAGAAAACACACTCATTTAAAAGTGCTATGTATAGTTTGTCTACACATAGCTGCCCAGATAAAGTGAGCTTTAGTGCCGGCGCTGGGCTGCCTCTCTCGTAATACCAACCAGCTATAGTGCCGGTGCTGGGCTGCCTCTCTCGTAATACCAACCAGCTATAGTGCCGGCGCTGGGCTGCCTCTCTTGTAATACCATTTTGTTCCATGTGTGGCGCTGTATCAAATACAATGACCATGATATGACGTCAAGACACCCTGAGTCCTATAGAACTCTACACATAGCCCCTTAAAATGTACCATGTTGTTTCTCTCAGGTAAACTAATGTAAGTAAGTCCCGACAGGGCGAACCGGACCCCGCCGCGCAGCGGAGGGGTCTTGTTCCGCCCTGAAGGGACTTATTTTCCCAATAATGACCGGCGTTCTATACATTATCCCTATTATTACATGGCTACTTGCCAAAACGAAACAATAAACTCCCCACGATGTGACTCTTTAGCCTACATAGCCTAGGCTATAGCCTATTTGTTACCATTTCATCGTGGCTTTTGGTGAGAAACAAATAGTTCTACAACAGTTCTACGCTGAACTTGAATCAAACATTCTTTAGAACACAGCTGATCCACCGTCTGCTTTCACTTTTGAATGAAGTTCTAGTCCTTGCATAGTGATATGAAAGACGTGAAATAGAAGCACAAAGCCCATTTTCCTTGACAGCGGTCTGTTATACTTAGCAACGGTCTGTTATTGAGAATTAGCAGACGACCGAACGTTGGGAAGGCCCATTCAAGTGAATAGAGCATTCTGCAGCATTATGAAGAGCCGTGTAATAATGCAAATATATGAACTTACAATGCAGAAATACTGTATGCCGCACAAAAATCATGTATTTCACATTGCTTCAAATTGACCAACTAAAGGAAGTGCTTGTACACTGTCCCTTTCTCTGGGTCCAGCACACTGACATGGTGACCAAAACCCTCCAATTTGGCTCTAATTCGGATCCAAACCACATCTGGGCCAGATCACAGACAGATATGTTCCAAATGTGTTCCAGAGTCTGATCCTCTAATGGTACTCCTGTGTGAACAAGCCAAAAAACATTTTTTTTTAATCTGATGAAGATTTTATATTTCCCTATAGCCTTAAAACGTGGATTGTATGTCTCATATGGATTGTTTAATTATTTGGCCATTTCATCCCCAAACTATTTTACTTTTGAAAGATGTTTTGGTGACTTTTAAAAGATTTGCTTAAATTGTGACATGGAACCTATATAAGATTTTAAAGCCAAACTATTTTATCCTGAATATTGATATGAAAGACTACAGCTTTCAGTCTTGTCATTTGTGTAGTTATTATAATGTTGAAGTCAGGGATTTATAGGTCTACCAGGATCATGTGCATGTTCATTGTGACAGCCAAAAGTGACCCATGATAGCAATCCTTCCATTTGTGGGAACTCAGAACATTACATATTCCTTGAGGGACTGATTTATGTTATCTTTCCTGATCAGAAACATTCCATGTTATAACTATGTAGCATACTCTTTTACACTCTTGTTTACAACATTATAATCAAAATAGGAATTTAAATGAAATTAATACAAAAATGCAACCAGTATTCAGAGAGTCTATTTTTGTTGATCATTATTGTTCTTATTTTAATGTGTTGTGTAATTAATCAATCACTCATTTACCATTATTATTATTATTATTATTATTATTATTATCTGATTATGGCTTCTGATGAGCATCTGTTGTGTCAACCAGTCATGAACGCTAGGTCAAATTCAAGACTCTTTTCATCAGTGGTTCCATGTTGGCAGAATGAGTTGCCCAGTGGTCCTGTGATAATTTTGGGTCTTTTAAGAGGGGTCTAAAGGCATATCTGGTCAGCATGCACTTAATTCATTAAGCACTTCATATGTGTTGTGATTTGTATAGTATTGTTTTTATTTTCATTAAAACTGATTGATTAATTTTACATTGTTGTTTAGGCATAAAAAAAAGGTTTGGTTCCTGTTGGTTGTCAGTTGAGGCCATGGGTCGGTAGGGAATTTTTAAAAAATTTCCCCAGTGGCAGTAAGGGATAGGTAGAAAATCAGTCCCTCCAGGATTTCACGAGGTTTTTTGAGAGTGTTTCGACCTAAAATGCCTGGATGGAAGTTGCGGTGTTTTTAGCTGTTTCTTGTGGAGAAATTGCGGGAGTAAGTGAAAATTGCAAAAATAGTTGCGATTTTTTTTTTTTATTTAGGGCAATTAAGGTTAGTAAGACCAAAATCACACTGATAATCTTGATGCTTATTAAAAAATGATAATCAAAGGTAAACAGTAAGGATTACAGAAAATCAAAGTAGGCCTACTTTATTTGTGAAAATGCTTTGACTGAGGTAATTCACAAAGCAGTATAACCTTTAAGTAGAACTGTCCAAAAAGACAGTCACCTAAAGAGATGGCATCATGTCATATGTTTCAATACATTCATATATTTTGTAATTCATATTAAGTTCATATCTTTTTAATAATTCATAGTCTGTGGCCTGCATAATTACTAATAGCCAAGTAAGTATCTAGTAATTTCATATTGATGTAAACTGACTACACTTCTGTTTAATGTCATTACATTGGTGGTCTAATTGACTAATTGACTGCCTGCCCCTTTAAGGACGTGAGAGTAGCCTAATTACATTTCTGAGTGGATTGGAAGGCTTGCATCTCACTGTGTTCAGCTACGAGTGTAAATCACTTTTTGCATAGTGCATTACGATATGTGGATGCAATTGGGAATGTCTTCTATGTCATTAGTTAAAATAAATGTTAAAAAAAAAACAACTCGAATGAAATCATTCTTGGATCATAGAAGAGGTAAATGTCTTGCAATTTTAATAATTTCTATGATTTTGGTAGCACTACTCAAACTAAGCCCACAAGCTAAAAGCATAGAATATATATACTGACATATATCTATGAGCTAAAAGGACATATCCAGGTAAACGTTTGCCAATGGGTTGCATAGCCTACTCAAATGTCAGTAAACCAAGTAGGCCTTAATTAACTTACTTGTATAGCCTAGGTAGGTTAGCAACACCAGGTTGAGAGATGCAAGTAAGCAGATCATTAACGTTAGCCTTCTATTTATTGTCATCAAAACTGCAGAGGAACGAACACGTTAGGGCAGTCTTTGGTGTCATATGCAGAAGGTGCAGAAGTAAGTGTGCCATCTGGCTCAGGGGCGCAGGAGGCACGGGAGACGTGGGGGATGTGTCCCACGCAGTGCTGAAGAGACAGCCGTCGTCCCCCTCACTTTTGATAAGGAAAAAAAGCCTTATATACGCTAAATAAATAATAAATAGGGTTTGCGCTAACTATGTAAAACTCCCCATTAACAGCATCACATCACTAACCACAGCCACTACTGTAATGTAAGACTGCACAATCTCATATTCACTCTGTTGGATATCTGAAGCCAGTTTGTCTACTAACAACCATCATTAGAGATGCTTTTCGTTTGGAGCAGCATACTGGTAGGCCATCAAAAGCATAACATTTTCGGTTTGGTTTGGGATCTAATTTACTGTTGGACTGTTTGATTATATTGCTAAATGTTGGGACTGATGGCCACTGAACTCTGGGAGATATTTGATGGTTCACTGTTATGTTTCATGCAGTTGTGTCGGGATTTCCACCGCTGTTTATTGCGAGACAAGGTAGCCATTCATTGAATAGGGGTTGTACTGTAATAGAAACCTTTTTGCGTAGCCAAGTAGCCTAAATTGAGTTATTGTTTAATTATGCATGATTTAGTAGGCTACTTTTTATTAAATTCGTAGGCTGGAATGCCTTGAGTCACGCAACAATTAAATGTAGTAGGCTTCAGCCTCTGGCAATTAGCTCGAAAGGGGCGGCAAGACAATGAGCTTGAGAACGTGTGTTGGAGACCCATGGTAGGAAAACGACTCCAACCAACAATATAACCAACCAACAATATAATAAAATATTAAGAAGAGGTGTTATTTCATTGACTTAAATCGTATCGATTTGACAGCACTCGCAAATCTGAAGAAGTCACCCTGCTTTGATGTGAGTGTTTTGTCTATTTGCATAGGCGTTCATTGGGCTAGCCTACGTGGTTTGATACGTGCTGAAAAGTCCTGTTTGCTGTTGAACTTGCGCTTTACCTATTTTATGTTGATTGACAAAGCCATACATTATGGCCCATAATGCAGCCTACAATGATTGTGTTGTCTGATCTAGCTATCCTCTGCCATTCAGAGCTCCGGAAAGTTCCCAGCTATTTTGAAACACCTGTTAGCAATCTCTGATGTCGGAATATTCAATGGCTACCCGACAATATCTCAGTGCAAACTCCAAAATTGTTCGTCTATTAATTTCCCACGGTTCAACACATTAGCCTACTAGAACATAGTTTGGCTGGCTTTATTCATTTCTGCCAGTTAGTGCTTTTTCCCCTGTGTATAAGTTACACTACATACATTATTGTGTTTGACACTGAGGATAGCCTATCTGAGACGGTGGTCTGGTTTAAATGAGTTACGTTGTGAAATTGAGAATGGCACAGACTAAATCGTTTAGTCTATTTCTTTGTATTGTGAAATTGAATTGAGATATGGACTATTATAATCAATAATATGTTGAAATTAATTAAAAGTAATCATTTTCTATGAAAAATCTATGTCTGTTGTATGCTTGTGTCAAGGTAAAGCCTAGGCCTACCGTGCGCATATACTCTACTGCGCAAAAGCGCCACTTGCGCCTAGGCTATTTCATTGTATCGCCTTGTTAGGCTATGCGCGGGGTGTGTCAACTTTTTATGAGATAGAGAGACCCCCTTAAAGACAAAAAGATAATTCGAGCCCTGTGTCCGGCTATAAATAGAATCGATCCCGGGCATAATTTGAGGATTTATGGTAGCCTATCTCCTGCTCAACATGACATTAGCTGTTATGTTTATTGATAACAAACTCAACTAGCCTACTGATCAACTCGTTTTCACTAGCCTAACTATAAAATACAAGTATATAGGCCTACCCAAAGTTTTTGTTCTAAGACATTTATTTCAAACATAATTTCAAGACACAAATTGGATACTTCAGTTACCTTGGTGCATAAATCCCAGAGAGTAGGCGACCACACCCCAGAGTGATGGGCCTTTCTTACGCGTTCAGTGTGGGGTATAAACAAGCTGAGAATTTAGCGGTGTCACGTCTGGCTGTCACAGACATGGGGAGCTCTTTGAAGCTTGGGATAATGTGGTACAGTTACTACAGTAACAGTATTTTATTTTACTTCTCATGTAATTTTTTTTTTTTTTTTTCAATTTTATAAATGCTTTGTTTAAATGCTGTTGGAACAAATAGTTGATTATAAAGGCAACTTTCTGTTGCAATTTTCTGTGTGTTCTAGACTGGTAACTTGTTAAGCCAACATGTTCTAACATTGCATAAATATTAACTGCAGACACATAGTGGAGAGTTGATTTGGTTTATACCAGACAATTTAGGTACTGTAGGCCTAACTAGGCTATTTGATCATGTAGTCTATGTTTGGATCATAGGCATGATGATTCATTCATGGCTTCATAAAATATCAACATCATGTTGCTTTTTAGAGTATTCTACCATTGGCCCAAGTAATGTAAAATAAATCTAAAAAATTAGTAGAATTGCACATAGCACATAGCAAGAAGCTGGTCTGAGGGGCAGATCTGGCATTGTGCTCATCTCACAGTTTTGACAATTTTAATCAAACAATATTTTGAAAACAATCAATGGTATTATCTTAATATTCTGGCAAGTTTAAAATATGATGGTCGAAAGTGGGCCAGAGGTGGCGATCCGATATCTGGAAATCTGATTTCACTATGGGTTTGTGTTCACAATTTGGTCCCCCTCATTTTCAAAATATCTCCTGCGCCCCTGATCTGGCTCAATATTCTGCACTAGGGACTGTTGTGGTAGGTGAAATTTCACGGTGAAACTACGATGATTGGACAAATTTGCGAAAAAGTTGCGGTGTTTGGACAAAATTGCGAGTGCCTTGGTAAGTGACGAAAACAATCGTCTTCGCCCATACAAAAATGGGATATATGGCAATATATGTAAAGTACATATATTATGTATATGTCAATGTATGTCTCACACATATAAGTCACATACATGTCAAATATAAGACACATACATGTCAAATATATTTCAAAATATAGCAAAATTGGCCGTTTTTATATATGTCACATATATTTTCCCAGATATACAAATATATTACAAATATATGTCAGTTGCATATATGTTAATATATGATAAGTTATGTATTTGTACGCATACTAGGGATACCAATATATTGCAAATATATGTCTATGGACATATATTTGCACTCAAAAATATATTGCAAAATATATGTAATGTTCTGCTATGTCACAGTTATAGAAATATGTCACAATATATGTATATTTCAGAAATATAACATTGTTGATATTCCAAAGAAAACACACAAAATATTTGTTTAACCTTTTATTAAAGTTTAGTTTTTCTACACAAACAGTGAGTACACTCTCCAGGTAGAAACTTTTTCCCTGTATGGAAATGGCACACATTGATTTGGCATATGCAGAATGCACTCAGTGTTCTCAGGGCAGCAGTCCTCACAAATCACCACCTGCAAACAGGGAACAGAGAAGATTAATATGCTGTAAAACACACAGAACATGAAAAGACCATCACTGAAGCACTACTACCTTCACATGCATCTTTAATAAACACACACCTTGGCACAAGTAAGCTTAAATAAGGGCTATGAGATGAACATTGATTGAATGGACATGTATAAGAATTATTAACATTTATTATTGCTATTCTCCTTATTATAGTCTGACCAGCATCTTGTATGTCGCTTTAGACAAAAGCGTAATCATAACCATTCTTCTTCTTCATCCCAGTTCATTAGATCCCTCTTCCCTCTTACAGTGGTTTGAAATGGCAAATTTCAGATTTTCCTGTGTTGCTTTCATTCTTGTTGCATGGGGTGAGTGTTCCAGATGTTTCCTTCTCACATTCTTTCTGGTGTTCCTTTTTTTTGTGTGCTGAATTGCCGGCCTGTCTCTCCTATGTACGTTTTATTGCATGTTAGGCAAGGGATCTCGTATATCACGTCACACTTTTTCTCACTTTGAACATAGTAAGTAGCCTATTCTGTGTCTGCAGTGACATAGTAAACCCCACTTTACAGTAAAAGTTACACATATGAATGCAGGGTCGGACTGGGAACAAAATTCAGCCCTGGCAATTTTCTCCTGGACCGGCCCACTACTGTACCGACGACCCCCCATCCCACACACACACACACACACACACACACACAAGCCCACCGATACCAAAATCCCCCCTGATTCCCCCCCATAAATAACAAACACACAGTATCATGCTGTAGCAACACTTCATAAACTGAAGCCATTTAGATTTGGACCTATAGGTTATTATAATCATAATAACACGGGGGTCCGTAGGGGTCTCTCCGGGATTTTTAAAAAAAATTCTGGTTGCTAATCACACCATTTTAAAATGATTTGAGAGGGACGGGATTCAGGGATAGGCTACTAAAGACAGGCTCATCTTCTGTCTGTCTCACGTCATGTTATCCCATGCATTAAACCACATCACTGCTTGACTAAATGAAAAATATAGGCTACTGAACATGCATGGAGATCGTCATAGTTGACAGATTACGATTTGTGCCAACATGTTGTAGAAACACAACCACAGCCTTTAGGCCTATTTGGTGCAAATCTTCTCCTTTACTTTGGTTATAGTCAGCGATTCACATTAACTGTAGGCTATCACCACAAGTGTATACTAAACGTTTTTGCCCTAGGTCTAAATGACGGGCCGCAAATAGGCTAAATAACTTTAAAAAAAAAAATGGGCCAACATGTGGACCGGCCCACCGAGCAAATGCCCGGTTGTACAGATTACCAGTCCGAGCCTGTATGAATGATAATAATAATAATAATAATAATAATAGCAATAATAATAGCAATAATAATAATAATAATAATATTTATTTAATTTCATTTCAATACCCCGTAAACAGAATGCTTCACATAGGGAGGAAAACAACATAGTCCTAAACTCATTAAATGTTAAAACACAACAGACAAAAGCTTTTAAGTGTATTATACATACATATAGATAATTCAAAAGGAATTAGAACTGAAGCCAAATCACAAAAAGCCCTCACAAAGGGGCTTCAATAAGGGATTTAAAGGAAACAATAGAATCAGCCATCAGACACAAGTGCTTTTTGACTGATGTGTATGACATAGTCATCTGTCTTTTTTTGCTGGTCTTTCATCCTCTTACTCATCCTCTTCCTCTTCTTCCTCGTCCTCTCCTCCTGGCCCTTGGCGGCTCGTCGTCACGGTGACGGACGCCGGCAGCACCCTGAGCGGGTAGCGGCAGTGGCAAGCGGTGGAGACGTACGGCTGGAGCGACTCTCCGGCGGCCGTGTGGGAAAACGTGTACAGGTGCGTGTGGCGGTCGGCATCGGTGAAGCACACGCGCCCAGACCCGTGGCTAACGCGCACCTTGACCCTCCGCAGCCCCGGGGCTGTGTCCGCGGGCCCCTGCAGCCTGCGGCCTCTCTCACCACAGAAGGACAGGGGGAGAGGCGCGGCGGGGGACTCCGACGCCTCGTAGCACGAGCGACGCAGCGACAGCGCCCAGCGGCCGTTCTCGGGGCACGCGGCCACCGGCGACTTCCTGGAGACGGAGCGGCGGGCCACGCCCACCATCCAGTTGCTGTTGTCGCCCACGTCCACCACCCAGGACGTGTAGGCAGAGTCAGCGGCGTCCGCACCGGCAGGACGGCGGCAGCCGCGGCCGACGCCAAAGCCGAGGCTGCGGCTGCGGCTGCGGCCACGGAGGGGCTGACGCTGTGCTGACTCGGAAATGGAAATGACCTCGCAGGCCAGCATCTCGCCGCAGCTGGTGAAGCGCTCCGGGTTGTCCGGGAGACGGTTGTTGTCGTCGGCGTCAAGGATGTCACCGTCAGCGTCGATGTCAACGCCGCTGTTCCGGACGCTGGTGAGGTCACCAGAGACGAGCAGGAAGGGGCCAGCAGTGTTGGGGTCAAGGGTCACTGGAGCTGAAGAGAGAGAGAGACAGAGAGAGATGGAAGAAAAGAGAAAAAGAAGAAAAGGGTGGAAGAAAGGATAGAGTTATGAAAGAGGGACATGAGTAAGTAAGGATATGGAGAGATAACAGTAATATGAAAGAAAGGGGGAAGATATAATGGACATATGATGGTTTCGAACAGTCTCTTAACAAAATGTTAACGCTACGGTATTCACAAGCAAGAATGTTAAATTAGCTTAATGAAGCTAGCAGGTAGAAAGTTATCTGACATGATGGCACGTATATCAGACCAGACGCTATCAATGGTTACAAAAATGGTATAATCAGATAGCACAGTGCTTATTTCTCACTAGATTTTGCCAAATCTAAGAAAAGAAACAAATGACATTTCAACACAATCAGCAGCCATTACAAGTGTCATCCGCCATCTGATAAAAGGCAGCAGTTTTTCCCGTTTCGAATAGAGCCGTAGAAAAGAGCCGTAGAAAAAAAAGAGTGAAGAAGTATGAGGGAAGGGTTAGAAGGTGAAGAGAATAAAGGAGGACATGGGGTCTTCACAGAGGTGAGGGAGAGAGTGGACAGCAGACATACAGCATGTACATTATTTATTTAGTGTGTAGAATGAAATTAGAGAAATGCCACACACACATACACACACGCGCACACACACAGTACTTACAGTAAGGACAGATCTCTTTCATTTTCTCCCAGACCCTGAACCTAAGGTTACCCACGTGTTTGGGGACATCAATCAGGGAATCATAACTCTTCTCTGGACTCTGGTTGACTTTCCATACTCTGTAGTAACATTAATGTGCACACACACACACACACACACACACACACAGAGACACACACACACACACACACAGAGATCAACACAGATGTAAACTTTCTGCTTGCAAAAAGAAGGGCAATATACAGTGTGAATTGGAAGTAAAATATCGATACCTCTTTAATGTCTTCTTGTAATTCTGGAAGAGAGAAACAAATTACTTCATTGAAATGGCACTGATTTAATTTTTAAGGGTTTTGATAAAAAAAACATTGCAACATTGAAAGGAATAAACAAAACCAACATGGTAACGATTCTTAACACCACAGTCACATCACACAACACAAACATCCTTTATGGACACCACCACACCAATAGCCTCCCTGTGTGCGTGAAATGTAGCCAGACCTACATGAAGTGTAGCCCATCTGTCTCAAAAACCGCACTTCCTCACAAACATCATATATCACAACCATCTGGACAAGAACCAACTCATCTACTGTACAAGTTACAAGTGACAACACAAACATCACGTCACCAACACCACATACAGTATACAACACAAACAAATCTGCCTCTGCGGTGCCTTTGAACGCTGCGCTCCGTCTCCTACTGTACACCTCACGATCAGCACCCCATGGCAAACAGAACAACAACATCAACAACAACACACTGCATTGAAACAGCGCTTGTCAAGGCACCCAAAGCGTTTTACAGGGAAGGGGTATTATCACTAACCACCACCCACAGCACATCTGCTATCACTCGCCCGCTGCATGTGCGTCTGTCTGACCTGCAGGAAGTGTAGCCCGTTATCCTCGCCCTCCATCTCCATCTCCATTTGGGAGGCCCGGAGGGCGTGAAGGAGCTCGCGCACCTCCCCCCGCATCCTCTCGGCCCTCTCTCGGAGCGCACGGGCCTTCCGCTCCTGCTCCTCCCTCACCGCGGCGACCCGCGCCTCCTCCTCTCTCCGAAGGAAGCGACGCAGCTCCTCAAACTGGTCCTGGATCTGCCGCTCCGTCTGAGCAGACTGACTCTGCAAGCACAGGACAGCAGCCATTCACATTCATTAAAGGAGTAGTGAGTAATTATCATTAAAGGAGTAGTGAGTAATGCCATTAAAGGAGTAGTGAGTAATGTCTTTAAAGATGTAGTGAGTAATGTCATTAAAGGTGGAGTGAATAATGTTATAGAAGGTGTAGCCATTCAAATTATTATGGTGAGTCATCAATATCATTAAAGGCATAGTAATTTTATCAGCCATTTGATATGCGCATCATTGTCTATGACATTATGTCATTGAAGCAACACAGAACACGATGATCAGGTGCCATTTGATAGGATATAACTGTAAGTGACATTTGATTGGATATAACTGTAAGTGAAGATGATATTTGATTGACTGTAAGGTATTTTCTGTGATGCTTACTGGAAGGTGCTTGGCCATATGTCTGTAAGTTTCTTGCACTCTTTTGAGATTCTTCAGACTTTGAAAGATAGGCTGCATGGAGATGCTCACCTCCACCTGGGAAGACGGCAATAGGGAGAGATCAGATGGAATAAAGGAGAGTGTGTGTTATAGAGAGATCAGATGGAGTAAAGGAGAGTGTGTGTTATAGAGAGATCAGATGGAGTCAGATGGAGTAAAGGAGAGTGTGTGTTATAGAGAGATCAGATGGAATAAAGGAGAGTGTGTGTTATAGAGAGATCAGATGGAGTCAGATGGAGTAAAGGAGAGTGTGTGTTATAGAGAGATCAGATGGAGTAAAGGAGAGTGTGTGTTATAGAGAGATCAGATGGAATAAAGGAGAGTGTGTGTTATAGAGAGATCAGATGGAGTCAGATGGAGTAAAGGAGAGTGTGTGTTATAGAGAGATCAGATGGAATAAAGGAGAGTGTGCATGATAGCATGGAAAGCTTACATGGAATAAATCTATCTATCGATTAACCTTTCTAAACAGTCAGTAAGATTATCCACTGGACAGCAAGTTGTTCAAAGGTTTAGATGTGATTGGCAAATGTTACGAGAAAGCATATTATCCACCACTGGCAGAAACCAAATGGGCAGCATGCAATTCTATAGGTATACTTACTTTGTGTCTGTGTGTGTGTGTGTGTGTGTGTGTGTATCTGTGTGTGTGTGTGTGTGTGTGTGTGTCCTACCCTGCTGTCCTGCAGTGCTTCCTCAGGGGCACACACTGTGTGTCCATCGTGCGGTTCTGACAGGCCACAGGCCCAGCAGAGAGGCAGCTGCTCATCCACACAGTAGAGCACCGGCCTCCTCAGACACTCAGGACACTCGGACTCGCCCTTCACTTCTGCTACACACGCACCATCCTCATCCTCCTCCTCAAACTCTTCCTCATTCTCATTACACTCCTCTTCATCCCTTCTTCCATCATCCTCTTCCTCATATTTCTCCCCTTCTACCTGCCTTTCTTCATCTTCCTCCTCCACCTCTTTCTCTTCATCCCTCTCTTTATCCTGCACATCATGCTCTTCTCTTCCATTGATGTTGTCCTGCTGTTTGTCTCGTCTCTCCTCTTTTCTCCCATCTCCCTCTCTCTTTATCTCCCTCTCTACCTCCTCCTCTTCTACTTCATCTGTGCAGCTGTTTTTTTTCTCCTCGACGGTAGAGCATTCGCCATTCTTCTTCCAGTTGCCTTCCTCTTCATCCCTCTCTCCTTGTTCCTCTTCCTCTCTCTCTCCTTGTTCCTCTTCCTCTCTCTCTCCATTCTCCTCTTGCTCCTCGATCTGTTCTCCTCCACCCGTGGCACCTCGTTTCTCCTCAAAGCCGGAATACACCTCCTCTTCCTCCTCCTCGTCGCCCCTTCTCGTGTCACCTCCTCTCCCGTCCTCTCTCTCCTTCCCCGTCTTCACCTCTTCTCCTCTGCACATCTCGGCTTCCGATTCTCGGCTTCTGATTCCATTCTCCTCCCGACTCACGCCGCCTCCTCCTCCTTCCTCTCCTCTGCCCACTCCCTCTCTATCCCCCCTTTCTTCGGTTTCACATTCCTCCTTCTCTCCGTTGTGCCATAGATTCCCCTCTCCGCTCACCTCCCTCTCGTAACGCCGAAAACACTTGAGCGCCTCCTCTTCCTCCCTCTCTCTGCCGCAGTCTTCCTCATTCCCCTCACCACTCCTCTCCCCGTTTATCCTCACGAGTCTGTCATCCTCTCCTCCACAATCCCAGCAGTGCTGTCGCTCGAGTTCCCTCTCTCCTCCTGGGAAGTGGAACTGGGGGTATTCCAGTTCCATTCGTCTTCCTATTCTTCTTCTTCTTCTTCTCTTGCTGTCCTCTTATTCTGTTGTTCTTTTTTTTTCAGTCTTTCACAAAATGACTGGAATGGGGAGATGTGTTGGTCAGGCGAAGGAGTGAAAGTTAAAGAGTGCTCTTTATGTGAGAGTAACTCCAATGAGAGAAAGAAAGTCAATGAGAGACTGACCGAGTCTGTGTGTGGAGGGTTAAATGCATCAGCCAATGAGGCAGCAGGGAGAGGGTATATAGAGAGAGAGGGAGAGAGAGAGAGAGAGAGCAGAGAGAGAGGAGAGGGAGAGAGAGAGAGATGGATGAGAGAGAGTGAAAATGTGTGTGTATGTGTGTGTGTACAGTATGTATGTGTGTGTGTCTTCTTACACATGTGAATGTGCTTTGGAGGGAGGCATTTGAGCTGGTAGACTGGGATGCCTGTGTCTCATGCATGACTGAGAGGCCACACACATGTTTGTGTGGCCACTCATGGTTTGTGTAGGGCCTTTCAGGAATCAAGCCGTGCTGAGTGTATGGACGCAGAGTAATTACAGAGGAGGTACAGAATGTACTCTATGTGCAGAGAGAGAGAGAGTGGGTGTGTTGGTGTGAGGGGTGTGTGGCTGGGGGTGTGATGGGTGTGAGAGTATATTTCAGAGAACCATATACACCTTTTCACTGCAGTCTTAAGGAGTAAAGAAATCACCTGTAGAGCTCTCCGCGCTGTGCTATCAAAAGATATATATTTCCATAAAATACATTTTCAGTTTAATTTAATATCTGTTGGAAAAGTGCTTAATGGCATGATTCTGCCCACTGCATTGTATGGAGTCTTCTCAGTAAGCTTCCCATGTAGTCCACACATGCAGACTTTGTCACGCAGGCCAGAATCAAAGTCACACAGGCCAGAATTAAAGTCACACAGGCCAGAATTAAAGTCACACAGGCCATCAAAGTCAAATCAACATGATGTGAATGATAAAATAAAGAGAGATTGTTTGGAACATTTGGTTAATCAGTTAAAATCACAACAAATGCTATCTGAGATGTCACACCATCAAACAGGTGTAAATTAGAGAGGGATCTCCTCCTCTAGTTTAAGACCTTTAGAAAAACAATACCAAATAGTTATGTACAGTTGTACATAGGGGTATGTATACTTAAGGCCCCTTTTTTTTTTTTTGAGGAAGAACAAAGATTTACTTACGATTCATTATTCATTCACAAAGAAAATTGGTGTCTTTAAAGGTTGGATTTTTCCTCATTTTGCTAATTAAGACATTAACTCATTGAATGCCAAGCTGTTTTCGGGAGCTTTGTCGGGGTCTAGAGTGCCAGCAATCTAGACCATTGTTGATGATATTTGTACAGCCACAGCTTCCGTAGCAGCAACTGGAATCCATGCATTTTCACAGAATTATTTTTGGAATCTGATCCCTTATCATACCTGTTCATTCGTACTCGTCGCTCGACTTATCGTGACTAAATTCAAGATGGCGTCAAACGGTAAAATTCCTTAAGGTACTGTCTGTATAAATCGTCTTGTAAATAAACTACCAGTGCTTTTTCTAAGTTCTCTATGTCTCGTTTTAAATGTCAAGGCCCTCGGAAGTCTACCAATGAAGTATGGAGCTACTTTGAGCCTCGTAAATGGTGTAAAACAGTGATTTATTTGCATGGCTAGGCCGATGCCCGAGGCACCACAACGAAACACTGTGTTGGTAGCATTGGCTAACTAGCGCCAGATTTCTGAGTGCAGGGGACAAGCCGAGGTGAGCTATGAGACATACATTCACACTCGTTATCATGTTTCAACACACTTTAGGTCAAAATCACACCGGAATTATCCTTTAAGCTCTCGGTGGGTGCAAACCGTGTATTTCTACACACCTCTGTTCCTGAGAAATCCCAAGCTAAATAGTGGCTAGTTTTCATCAACATCGCTGTTTTTTTCTAGAAATGGAGATATAACGCCTTTCATGAAATATGAAGTGTTGCCTGTTACTTACTTGTGTAAACTTTCTGGGAAGTGATCAGCGAGACCTGGGCGAGACTGCCACCTAGTGATAGACCCACGAAAATGGCCTGGTTTTGACCTGACGTGCATGCGTCACTGATTCGACCCAAAGCGGCAACCGAGTTATGATAAAATGTCCAGATAAAATGTCCAGATGTGCATTTTCATGAGTTTCTGATCGTCATATATTTCATTTCCATTCATCACAGAGTTCCCAAAACCACATATAAGGTGTGTTAGAGTGTTAGAGTTTCGTAATTTTTAAAAATGATCGATTTTAGCTTTTTTTAAAAAAGCTAAAAACGTAATATTACGTTTTTGGCACTCAACACACGGGAAGGTTTTGGCACTCAATGAGTTAAGATCAATTTCCAAAATATTATTTTTTTATTCCTCTTCTTAGTCAACTTTAGCATGTGTATAGGGTATGTAAAGTTATTTATAGACCCATAGAGGCAGGCATATTTGTATTTTGTATTTGTATGGACATCCTTTTCCACTTTCAAAAAACTCCTGAAGACCCAGCTCTTTAGAGAACATCTACTCTCATAGCAACACTTACAACAAGTCTTACTGATCCTAGCACTCACCAGCCATTTTAAACTGACAAGTAACTGTTAAAACAGCACTCACCGACGACTTATTCTTTACTGTATTCTAATGTTTTTTAAACTGTCCTAAAATTGTGAGAATTGTTCTAAAACTTACTGTTTACCATGTTGTTAGTCGCTTTGGTTAAAAAGCGTCAACCAAATGTAATGTAATGTAATGTAATTTTTAAAGGCCAGTTATTTCATGGATCCAGGCCACTATGCATCCTGGTAAAGTTCCCTTGGCCTTTGAAATGAAAATAACCCCACTTCATCACATACCCTTTACAATACCTAGAGCATAAAAGCTGGTTTGATTTGCATTGAGAGATAATCTTATGGAAAGTACCCCATGCCAATCGTGATATATATGAAAGGGTGTGAGGATGTGGGGCTATTGTGTCATTTCAGTACTGCACGATGCATTGGTAACACTGCACAAGAGCTAGAACGGCCGTGCCAAGAACACACAGTTAGAGAGTTAGAATGTTGTGTGTGTGTGTGTAGTGTGTGTAGGTATAAGAGTGAAAGAGTGAGAGACCTACATAAACTTGTGTATATACTTGTGTGTGTGTGTGTGTGTGTGTGTGTATGTGTGTCTTGGTGGATATAGAGGGCATGCATGCATTATGCGCGTGTGTGTGTGTGTGTGTGTGTGTGTGTGTGTGGTTTTGTATGTGTGTCTTGGTGGATATAGAGGGCATGCATGCATTATGCGTGTGTGTGTGTGTGTGTGTGTGTGTGGTTTTGTATGTGTGTCTTGGTGGATATAGAGGGCATGCATGCATTATGCGTGTGTGTGTGTGTTGTGTGTGTGTGTGTGTGTGTTTTACCAGTATGCACTCCTAAAGTGTTAATAGCCCCATAGGGCCTGTGACTCCATATTAAATGTAGTAGGTGTGACTATGGAGACAGCAGTGTTAATACAGCTGTTAGCGTGTGTCTGTCCTCGTGTGTTTAGTTAGACACTTTTACTTTAAATCACATGAGGACAAAAGACACGACACTTTAAATCACATGAGGAAAAACACTTTAAATCACATGAGGACAAACACACGCACACACACACCGGTGTTAATACAGCTGTTAGCGTGTGTCTGTCCTCGTGTGAGTTAGAGGGAAAAGACGACACTTTAAATCACATGAGGACAAAACACTGTCCTCGTGTGGTTTAGAGGGAAAAAGACGACACTTTAAATCACATGAGGACAAACACACGCACACACACACCAGTGTTAATACAGCTGTTAGCGTGTGTCTGTCCTCGTGTGGTTTAGAGGGAAAAAGACGACACTTTAAATCACATGAGGACAAACACACACACACCAGTGTTAATACAGCCAGTGTTCTGTCCTCGTGTGGTTTAGAGGGACAAAGCACACACACACCAGTGTTAATACAGCTGTTAGCGTGTGTCTGTCCTCGTGTGGTTTAGAGGGAAAAGACGACACTTTAAATCACATGAGGACAAACACACGCACACACACACCAGCAGTGTTAATACAGCTGTTAGCGTGTGTCTGTCCTCGCAGGTGGTTTAGAGTTTTCACAACAAAGTTCGTGTCCTCGTTGAGTTAGAGGGAAAACGACACTTTAAATCACATGAGGACAAACACGCACACACACCACCAGTGTTAATACAGCTGTTAGTGCGCAGGTCTGTCCTCGTGAGTTTGAGGGAGGGAAAAGTGTGTCTGCGTGTGGTTTAGAGGAAAAACACTTTAAATCACATGAGGACAAACACACGCACACACACACCAGTGTTAATACAGCTGTTTAGCGCAGGTCTGTCCTCGTGTGGTTTAGAGGGAAAAAGGGACTTTAAATCAAAGGACAAACACACACACACACACACCAGTGTTAATACAGCTGTTAGCGGTTGTGTCTGTCCTCTTTAGAGGAAAAATCACACTTTAAATCACATGAGGACAAACACACGCACACACACACCAGTGTTAATACAGCTGTTAGCGTGTGTCTGTCCTCGTGTGATTTAGAGGGAAAAAGACGACACTTTAAATCACATGAGGACAAACAAAACACACACACACACACACACACAATGCATGCATGCCCTCTAAATGCACTTTCAGTTGACACTTTTGTTCAAAAACGACACTTACATTTTATTTGAACCAGGATGAATGTTTTTATTTGATTTGATCTTTTTTACAGCATGAGGATTGCTGAATGTGACAAAAAGTGTATGGTTAGAAATCCATTGGAATCACTTACAATTCCTTTACACACACACACACACACACACACACACACACAGACACACACACACATATTTGATTATGCATCTGTCCATTATTATTTGAAATGACCAATACTGATTAAAACAAGATGGCATTCATATATTCACAAAGAGCCTGTTCTGTTTCACCTGACAATACACTGTGCTAGTAGTCACAAATACTTAATATGTATGTTAAGGATAGAGATGGCATCACCTTCAAAATATCCAAACGTTTAAGTCCGCTTAAATAGACCACCTGTCTAGTAAAAATGCACAATTTAGTAGAGGTATACATACAAACATAGTTGGCTATTTGTATTGTCTGGGGACTTCTGCTCGTAAAGCTGGCAAACAGCTGCAGACAACATGATTTATAAAGCAATAACCTACAAACAACAAAAATAACGACAAACAAGCATGTACACATTCCTGTATATTGCTGTATTTTTCTGTGCAGGTGGAATGTTCTTAAGATGAGATATATGACTGGGTGAAACTGCGGCGGTTAGCCAGTAGCTGTGTGGTTTGGAAGTGTAAATGATCTGCTATGGTGACTCTGCGGCGGTTAGCCAGTAGCTGTGTGGTTTGGAAGTGTAAATGATCTGCTATGGTGACTCTGCGGCGGTTAGCCAGTAGCTGTGTGGTTTGGAAGTGTAAATGATCTGCTATGATGACTCTGCGGCGGTTAGCCAGTAGCTGTGTGGTTTGGAAGTGCTCTCTGGTGACTCGGCGGGTTAGCCAGTAGCTGTGTGGTTTGGAAGTGTAAATGATCTGCTATGATGACTCTGCGGCGGTTAGCCAGTAGCTGTGTGGTTTGGAAGTGTAAATGACCTGCTATGATGACTCTGTGAGTCTAGCATTGGTGCTCCCACAGCAACAGTTTGTGTAACCTAATGCTGCAGAACAGAGTCCACATTATGGGACACACACACACACACACACACACACACACACACACACACACACACACACACACACACACACACACACACACAGACACACACACACACACACACAGACACACACACACAGACACACACACACACAGAGAGAGAGACACTCACAGACACACACAGGAAGCAACAAGTGCACATACAGTACACATGCACAGCTGACATACATCCTGACATACATCCCGGCACATTCTGAACACTCTGAGCCAACCAGAGCACGTATAGAGAACCATACATAGAGGGTATCAGTAAACACACACACACACAAACACACGCACACACACACACACACACACACCCGAGCCCTCCCTCACGCACATCCAAAGGTCATTAGGAGTATTAATAGTTCAGACAGGACATATATGACGGTACTCTGTGTACACTGGTGCATATTACTGACTAGACCTTAGAGATAGCTATTCCCAATGACCTACATAGCCAAGTGTAAAAGCCTCCATCATATATATCATCTGTGTGTACACTGATCACACACACACACACACACACACACACACACACACATGCGCACAAACACATAGGTCATATATATTATCTACTTGTAGAAGTTGTTTTATACTGCATGTTCTTGATATAGTTACTGTGTGTTTCTAGTTGGTGATGAAAAACTACACTCCTTTAAACACTCCTATGAATCCAACACCCCCTACTCTTTTTCCTCTCTCTCTTACTCTCTTTCTCTCCCTCACTCTGCCCTCTCTTCTTTCCCCTTTCGACCTCTCTGTCTTTCTCTGTCAAATCCTGACACATACACACATACATATGCACACAAGATGGACATCCTGCTGGAAGTAGCCGCTCCAGAGCCCACCCTCCCTGGCGATCTCTGCCCAGCTGGGGTGGACCTCTGTGGGGAGAGTGGCCACAGTCTCTCCCTGTCCTGCACGGAGGAGCTGGAGCCCGACCGCTGCTGCTGTGAGTGTGGGGCGCCCGGGACGAGTGTGGGGTACAGAAGCTGTCACTGTCGGGACACAGCGCAGGACTGCGAGGTAGGATACACACACACACACACACACACACACACACTCTCTCTCTCTCTCTCTCCCTCTCTCTCAAACCAAACACACACACACACACCAAGCATGTGGCTCCCTTGCAGGTGTGTAATATCATGCGCAGTGTCTTATTAACATGGATGTGTGTGTGTGTGTGTGTGTGTGTGTGTGTGTGTTTATCAGTGTTATGTGTAGATGTGTCTCTGGAGGCATGTGTTCTTTGTACTGTATGTTCTTACTGATGTGTGTGTGTGTGTGTGTGTGTGGGGGTAAATGTTTACTGTAGATGGTAAAGACAGAATAGATGCTCACTTTATCGCATACAAAGATTAAAATGAATAACTCAAAGAACTTAAAACTTGTGGATGATGTGAAAAAAAAAAATGTCATTACAAAACATGCAGGGGTGTGTCTTCTCCCCAGAGAAAAATATGTGTGTTGTTCACCTCAAGTTCAGTTGGGGCAGAAAAACTGTTCATAAAGCAACACTTGCTGCGGGTGCTGACTGAAGTGGACATATTAGTTTCTAAATATATACAATTACACAGGCCTAGTGTAACATGTCATTGCCCTAATAAATATGCCCGACTTTACTTTCGAACTACACACACGTGTATATGTAAGTTTAAATGTATAGTAATACTATCTCTAGTGCATGTGTTAACCTGCTGTGCATGTACGTGTGTGTGTGTGTGCATACTAACCTCTACTATATCATGTCACTGAGGTTGTGCATATACTGTAGGTTTGTGTATATGCATATTGTGTCAATATCTCATATTTTGTTGTTGGATAGTAATTTGAAAGAATTTGAAAGTGAGATGAGAGTATGTGTGTGCATGCCCCTGGACACATGATTGCATTGTGAGTATACGTCTGTGTCTTTTGGATAAAACCATCAGCTTTATTGAATGAATAAATGAATGAATGAATGAATGTAAATATATCAAACTACGGTATGTCCCGTCCCATTTATTTGAATTTCAGTTCTGTTTTTGAACTGCAGGGGGAGATAGAGAGATTTGTGCTTCAATTCAAGGAGAGGCCCTGGAATCATCACCTCATAAAGGAAGCCAGCCAGTCAGCAGCCCAACATATACTGGTAATCCATAATCATAGACTGTGTCTCAAATCGCGTACTTCTGCACTTACAATACCTAATTTGAGTGCATGAGGGTGTTCACACTGAAAATTCCAACGACACGAAGGGCGCTGCAAGTTCCCGGATGGTGCACTCATAACGGTCAAAAAGCTGAGTGTGCAACGCTGGACACTTTTCGCCTTTTAACGGACGCCATCTTGGCCAAATAGCGAAGGGGAGGGAGCGTTTTCAAACTCGTGGTAATCGCGGTTGAGAAAGCTGAAGCAGCAGCAGTGGAAAACAGACTTTACGGAGGTACAAGCAAGTTATAACATAAACGGTTCATGTTTTGACACAGTATGACCATGTCACTGTCGAATTGAGGACGCCAATAAAGTTATATTAAAATGTTTGCGATCGTCATTTCCGTGAAGTGCACGGAGTTAGTGTTTGATATGAGACAATACTATTTTGTTAAAATTTGCGCACTCCGCCAGTAAGCACACAGTGCACATAGTGTACTACACAAAAGTGTACTCACGTAAGTACACCAATTGAGACAGACTCATAATGTCCCTTAAGCCAAATTACGCAGGTACATGTATTTCCTGTTTCTGATGTTTGTTTGTTTTCCAATCAACTAGTTAATAACAGAAAAGATAAAGAAGTTCACCTGCTATTCAATATGCAGTTTTGTGATCCAATTGAGTTGCTATATAGTATAGTCTTTGTACGCATTACATGAACTTCAATATTAGTAATGTTTTACATGATCACATACAGTACACACATACATTTTGGAAATACATGGAAAAAGAAAAATGCAAATATGTCTGTAATATTCAAATGTATGGAGCCTATTATATAGCCTGGTTTCCGCCGTCTACATACTTCCACTCACTTTTGTTTCACTTCAGTACTGTGACTGGTACAGATGAGCTCTCTTAAGATTTCTTGTGTAGAAAATCTACAGAGAGCTACCAACCAACCAGCAAACAGAGGGCGTGGCTGAGAGAAATGATGTTACACAGGCATGATCTTTGAGTTTGCTACATACATAAAACATAAATGTGCCTGAAATTGCATAAAATCCCTGGCTGCAGCTTTAATAACAATACCTTTAATGATTTTAATGACCACACCTTTAATGATTTTAATGACTACAACTTTAGTGATTTTAATGACTACATCTTTTGTGATTTTAATGTCCACACCTTTAATGATTTTAATGACCACACCTTCAATGACATTCATGGCTGATCTCCTGTGCAGAGCCAGTCTGAGCAGACGGAGAGCCAGATAAAGGAGCAGTTTGAGAAGCTTCATCAGTTCCTGAGGAGGGAGGAGGAGGCGCGGATAGCCACGGTGAGGGAGGAGGAGGAGCGGAAGAGGAAGAAAGCGAAGGAGGAGTCTGAGAAAATGGACAAACTGATTCAGGCGCTCACAGACACCATCAAAGACATTGAGACAGAGCTGGACGAAGACGAAATCTCCTTTCTGCAGGTAATCATCTAGTCTTGTCTGATCTCTAACAGGTTATGAGGATGAAATCTCATTTCTGCTGGTAATCGTCTAGTCTTGTCTGATCTCTCACTGGTTATGAGTATGACATCTCATTTCTGCTGGTAATCGTCTAGTCTTGTCTGGTGTTTCAGTCGTTACTATAACATTTACTTACTTTTTCTAAAAGAAGCCTCTCTTTACAGCACTATGAGAAAACTATAAAAAGGTATGTTTTTTGTCTTTAATAAAACATAAATTAAAATAAAAACAACAACACAAATATGACCAAAATAATGTACACTAGATTGTCACTTAATTGGCCAAGATAAAAACGTCAAAAACAGAATAGATTAGAATATCAAACCAATTTGATAAGCAATAAGGTCACAATTATATGTGCATGTTCCACCATTATGCATGATGTCAACTGGGTCTCATTGACATGTTTCCAAGTGGTATTCATTTGTTTGATTTTACTGACCCAAAGAACATGGAAAGATCTGCAGCATCCAGAGAAGAGTTACGATTCCCTGATTGATGTCCCCAAGCACGTGGGCAACCTGAGGTTCAGGGTCTGGGAGAAAATGAAGGAGATCTGTCCTTACTGTAAGTACTGTGTGTGTGTGTGTGTGTGTGTGTGTGTGTGTAAAAATGAAGGAGATTTGTCCTTGTCCTTACAGTGAGTATCTCTCTCTCTGTGTGTGTGTGTGTGTGTGTAAAAATGAAGGAGATTGGTCCTTACAGTGAGTATCTGTGTGTGTGTGAGTATATGACAATAATACAACAAGAGCAATGCACACACAAGTGTCCTAATATAGTTGAATATTTCCTCAGCTCATGTGACTGTAGACATGGATACACACAAACAAACATTCTCTTGGTCACACACACGCACACACTGTTTTCCTTAGCTGCTGTGATTTTGGAAAAAGACACACACAAACATAGTCTTACACACACACACACACACACACAGAAACTCATACACACAAACACACACACACACACATCTCCTTATGTGTTTTATAGAGGTATTATATAACTAGAGAGAATGAGTAAGTCCCGCTTTACCTACCCTCGTTATAGGCGTAACTTTATTTCATTGGCTGGGATAACATTTTGGGAATGTTGGTAGAAGTTTGCCCTGTGTCTCAAAGTCCTATGTTATTTAATGTGATGTTCATATGTGATAATAAACACTATTGAGTAAGGATTTACTTTACTACACAAATAATGATCCCTAAATTCTATATTTGGACAGGCTGTATTATGCCACTAAGTGCGCTATATGTATCCAACAAAAATGATAAATAAGTAGAATTATACTATGGTCTAGGTTGAAAAGGGTGTCGTTTAAAAAGTGATATACTACACCTATGAAGTAGATCTGGTTAAAAAAAGTTTAATATCCGCCGTTCCATATCAATGCTTATGAATGGTAACTATAACAACGATAGTAGGACGATGGTGGAGCCTGGAGGCAGGCTTCGCAACAATGGAATCAACTGTAAACAGCTGAAAAAACTAACGATTTTGGCTCTAAAACTCATTTAGTAATAATTGATTTCATATTTATTTATTTCGTAAGTGACCATGGTATAAACGGGATAATGCCCTTCGATGCGTCCATTATCAGAAATAAATGGACTTTGCCGCTTCGCGTCAGACGGTTCACGCCTCCGCGTCGTCCATTTATTTCTGATAATGGACACCTCGTCGGGCATTATCCCTTACACAAGATTTTTGCTGCACCCAGTGTGAATTTGCAGCTTGTTAAACCTACAGTAAATTTCCAGGCGGGCAAAATGAAGCCAACTCAAATTTAACTTACTGATAAAAGCGCACATCCCTCAGGTGTAGGCCTATTGTGGTTCGAGCAACCAGATATTTCCGTCTGCAACTGCTGTCATTATCAGACACTTTCCTTTGACGCTATCAATTAGTAGGCCTAAAGGGGACAGACAGGGTAATTGGATTTAGGTCATTGCTACGCATCTGCTAAAATGTACAAACATTGACATAGTTAACATTGTCATAGTTATCTTGCCAACCCACAAATAATGCAAATAATAGTAACCATGACAAACATTTACTTTTTGCTTTTATTTACCACAAAGTCTGGTATAATACAGCCGTGTACCATGTATGCAATAAGTCAAGTATCCGTAGCTTAATCCAAGTAGGCAGTCGTTTTATTTGTCATCTTCCAACATGGACGCGCGAGGTGCATGAGCTGTCATCTTCCAATCAGAATGTAAAAACTGATGCCGGAAGTGCCAGAATCAACCATGTAACGGCATGTTTTAAAAAATGTCGGTGGCCAAATGCTAACAGGCTGAAGCTAACCCTCCAAATCCTGACCACCTGGTTTTCCTCCACAGTCCCCGTGAGTGTGGACCCAAACAGCGCCTCCTGTAGTCTCGCGGTCTCTGGCGCTCTCACCTCCATCGGCTGCAGTGGCACCAGTCCTGCTCCACAGCACCCCCTGCTGTCCCCCGCAGACGCTGAGCGCTTCCACCCTTACGCTGCCGCCCTGGGCTCTGAGGGTGTGACCTCTGGGCTCCACCAATGGGACGTGGAGGTGGGCGACAGCGCCAACTGGACACTGGGCGTGGCCTACGCGTCCGTCAAGCGGCGCGAGGAGTTCGAGGCGTGCCCGGAGGCGGGCCTGTGGACGGTCGGCCTACGGGATGGCGTCTACATGGCGATGATGTCGCCGCGCGAGGTCCTGCCGATGGACGAGGATCGCCGGCGGCCGCGGGTGGTCAGAGTGCGCGTGGACTGCGACGCTGGGCAGGTGTGTTTCAGCGACGCTGAGCGGGACACACACCTGTTCACGTTCACGCACACCTTCACCAGGCCACTCTACCCGTACTTTGAGACCATCTGTAAGGAGCGCCACCTGGTGGTGAGGCCGCAGAGAATCCACGTGCTAGTGGAGGAAATTCAGCCGCCAGATCAGGACCAGCCAGCAGAGACCACGTCTGAGGAAGAGGAGCCTAATTCCTGATTTGTACTAGTTATAAATTTGCCCTTTGTGTGTTGATTTTGATTTGTTCAGTTTTTGGCCTTCTGAGTTCCTGAGTCATGTATGATAAATGTTGCCTTTGTGTTAACACTGGATTTGTTAAAGGAATCATGCCACCGGAAACCTTTTTTGTCTGTATTTGGATTTATGAAGATTAATTTTCTTTCTTTCCGTTTGTGTGGGCATTTTCTGAACAAATGTGGTATACTTTCTATAATATACACATGATGAACGTTGACTGTGTGTTTACACTTTGTAACATGCATGTTCTTTCAGGGATCAATTAACTTAGAGGTACAGTTAGTGATTTTACACAATTTCGAGCCAATACATTTTTTTGGTCACATTCAGAAAGAAGCAAATTAACTCCTCAATCAAATGTCTTAAGGACAGGTGAGAGGAGAGCCATGGTATCGATTGTAGCTATCTTCTTGAACACAACTGTGCGTCTGATAAGGTGAGTGCATGATGGTGATGGATGTACAGTATGAAGCACCTATTGAGGATTCCTAGCTGATGTCACAGACGTGAGAATTCTAATAGAATTCTATTTTTTGACTCCTAAGATGGCAGCGTTAATATCAAAGATCCTTGATTACTAGCTCCGCTTTAACCCTCTCTGTTAATATCTCTATTCTGGTTGTTATGGGAACAATAAGGAATAGTGACATAGGCCGGAATCCTCAATACCTATAGATGTGGTCAGAGCTCAGCATTGTGCAGATGTGAAGATGTGTGCACACAGCTTACATCCAACCTGAAGACAATCAGAGTGAAACAGGAACTAAACTGTGACTAAACTAAATGTGAATGAGACAATGGAGATCATCCCATAAGAATGCTCAATATGGGCAAAACCATGATCATGACACCAACAACTTGAGGGAAGCTACTGCATAGACAAATATTCAGCAGGGGGTTTATTGACAAACCTACATGGTTTAAGTGGTAAACCTCCTACAATAAGAACCATATGGTGCTGTTTTGTTAGGAGAATAAAGCCATACAGCTCTTCTATTAGGAGGTTTACCCCTTACTCTGAGTCAACTTACCCAGGTTTGTCACTAAACCACGTACTTGGAATACCCCCCAGGGGTCCGTTGCACAAAAACAGAATTAAGACATCCGGGATAAGTTACTGAGCTGCGCGGATCCAAAACAAGAGCATACAGGCTTAATTGGTTGCACAACGAGCAAGCCAGGATGAGCAGACACAGATTCACCAAGCCAGGTGAAACCTATCCTGGATAAGTGCGCGCTCACGGCTCCCTCAAATAGACCCCGCCACCGATCACAGATTCACTGATTCACCATGGCAACTAGAGGGGCTTCATTGCTTCTTCTACGGTGTGAAGTAGGTAGCGATAGCCTTTTCACCACAGCAACACCTCTGTTTAGGAGAATATTGCAACTAGTGCCGCGACCACCACGCGCAAAATGGTTAGGCACTCCCGTGACGTCACATTGGCGCATGACAGGTCGGGAATGGCAAGTATGTAAAAGTTATTTAATGATCACAAACGTTTAAATAATGACAGTGGGTCCAGGTATAGGTGATAACAATGTGTAGTGGGCAGTGGAATAACTATTGGTTTCCGTTTGTGGTGACTGCTGACTGAGATAAGGGATGAGATTAAATAGATCCTGGAATTTAGCCTGGTCTGGAGCAGGCTAGCTCCACAGAATAAATCGCCATGGTAACTTATACCATAACATATCCTGCTGCCCCCTATTCCGCTTTTGTGCAACTGGATCACGGATAAATTGAGCCAGGATAACCAAGATATCCTGTCTTAATCCCTTATCCTAGTTTTGTGCAATAGGCCCCAGGTCTTTTGCATGGTAGAAACAACACACAGAAAAGAAATAAGCTCACACCAACACAGCGCTCGATGGTTTCCTTGTTTTGTCAGAGTTAGAGCATTTATTCCAATTCCTCAATGGAGTACAAACAGATCAACCTCTGTCTCAGTTCGAGGGTTAGGTGCTTTAGAGTCCGCCCGCCAGATCTGGCAGAAATGATTCACTACTTTGTCAGTATTTACAGTCAGGCACTTATGGGTTTGTCATAGCGTATTAAAGGCATAGTTGTATATTCTTTTGTTCAAAGTGTGCAGTGTTTTTTTTTTTTTCTTACTCGGACCGGAGTGTGGTTCAAAGACGTCATGATTGGTTCACCCAGCAGCATCAAAAGATATGGGTGGAGCTTATTGTGATGGGATACATTATGTGTGTTTTACTTTTGCTTTTTGAAATCACATCTTTCTCTAGCTCTCTCTCATACACATATAAACACATACATGCATTTGAACTCTTACTGGATACACACACACACACACACACACACACACACACACACACACACACACACACACACACACACACACACACACACACACCAAATCAACCATTAATACAGTAACATCTTAGTCAGCATAGATCAGCTTGAGGTTTACATCCAATTCAGTCTTGCCCTATCTGTGATTAACAGTCTTTTGACCTACAGATACAGCATATCAATATGAGTGCTTTTGCTTAAACACATTAGTAGTCAGACACCTAGGGCTTAGACTTCTGAAGTTCGCCTACAAAAAAGCTGCCACCTTTGAGATCCGGTATCTGGCTAATTTTCCATGGGGATTTTGAATTATCACACCTGTTGAACTCTTGCGGGGATAAAAAAGTCTGAAATGCAGACGTCTTCCTGAACACACATTTTTGTCCTCTGCCTTCGATTTGATATTGTTATCTCTGGTACGTGAAGGTGGCACACTTTGATTTTTGCTACCCCAGAGCTAATTTGCTAACTAACTTAATGGGAAGTTGCATCGCAAGTTTGCTCTGGGGTAGCAAAAATCAAAGTGTGCCGCCTTCACGTACCGGAGATCACAGTATCCACTTGAAGGAAGAGGACAAAAGTGTGTAGAGCAAAACAATTGAATTTCCCGCAAGAGTTTAACAGGTGTGATAATTCCAAATCCTCATGTTATTTTCCCATAGGAAAAATCTCAAGATACCAGGAATCTCCATATATGGGCAAAGATGGTAGCATTTTTTGTAGGCGAACTTCAGAGGTATATAGCGTTTGCCGTTATGTCACCCACAGTGGCAGATGCTCCTGTTGCTAAGTAGCATGCTAACCAGTAAGTAACAATGAGCTAAGCTAACAATAGAAGAGCAGTCCAGATAGCTGTTAGAAGATAGAAGATAGAATACAGTTGGAAATGGAGTTTTTTTTTCAGTGTTTTTGTTTGCTTGTTTGTTCATTAACCTGACTCACTCAGCATGAAATGGTCAGATGTATCTTATGATATTAAGCTTGTCATCAATTAAATAAACACCAGGATCATTGACAGCTAATCACAGTTACCTCTGAAGTGCCTAGTGCTTGTTGAGTTTCAGTGCCAATGGAAAGCTAACAAAAATAAAATATTAAAATAAAGTCAAATAACAATGACACGGCATTAATTAAAGTAAAACAACTACACGGCACTAATAGAGTAATAATAGAATAATAAAATAAAGAAACTGAAATAGCAGTGACACAGCACTACTTCATGAACATCTCGTCCAATGGCTACATCTGACTAACTCACCTACCAACACACATCCTCCTATGTGTATTATCCGCCCAGATAGCAGCTAACTCTCAGCTCACAGACCCGCCGGATCAGGGTTAGATCAGACTCGGAGTCAGTCGTTATCCAGGCTGCACGGTTCAACACACAAAAAAATTTCTTCACAGTATTGATTCCCAGAGACCTGAGAACAGCGCTTCCTTAACAGCCGGTAGGGCTTTTGGTGGAGCCGTCTACTTTGCGGTGGCAGGCGGGAGCGGGGGGTTGCGGGGGCTGGTGATTGGTGAGCAGAATGTGCTGGTGATATACATCCACCCCACACCCCCACCTCCATAATGCCTCCACTACACACAAACACAATCACACAGCACACCCTAGATAGCAAAAACAGCCCTGCCACACAGACAGGAATAAGCAGACACTCTTGTCTCTCTCTCTCTCTCTCTGTGTGCGTGTTTCAGAGTTTATCTACCAGTCTGTCCAACTGATAGTCTTCATCCAGCTATTCTAGTCAGTCTACTTGTCAACATGTCCGTCTACCTCTTCATATGTATGTATTTATGATGAGATTTGTCAGTCAAGCCATCCTGACCTGTGGGTTTGTGGCGGCTAACTCATCGCTGCATACCTCAGTTCATCAGTAACATTATGCTGGTCTATGCATCAGTTTAGGTGTCAATCTTGCGGTCTATCCATCCATCCATTCATTCATTAGTTCATCCATATTTCTAACTAGCCCTTCATTCACACATCTATAAATCTAACCATCTCTCTACATTCATTCATTTATCCATCCATCTTTCTGCCCATCCATCCATTAATTAATTCATCCATATCTCCATCTGGCCTTCATTCACACATCTATATATCAAACCCATCCCTCCATCCATCCATCCATCCATCCATCCATCCATGCCCTAGTATAAGTGGGATTGGTTATCAGTCAGTCAGTTTGTCTGCCTCAGCATACACATTACAATCTGTGTGTCCATCAACACAGCTATCTGTCTACCTAACTAGTTTGCTATGCGACTGTAAACCCCAGAGGGTCGCAGACAGCCTCAGATGCACACTCGTCCTTCCGTGATGGCGCTATAAAGGTCCTCAGTCAGAGCCTCGTAACGCCCTGCCCGACTGTTCAGGAAGTAGATCCGGTCGGCGGAGTGCCTTGGGTCGTATCCTTCCCTCTGAAGCCGTGTCTTCTGGATCTTAAAGGTTCCTGAGAAAGAGACAAGGAAGGAAACAAAGAAGGAAGGAAGAATGAAATCAGAGAAAAAGAGGCAGACAGAGAGAGAGAGAGAGAGAGAGAGAGAGACAAAAAGACAAAACAGTTTTTAGACATCAATTACATGAAACACGAAAAGTTGAACGTGCATCAGAAAAGTGCCATTGCTATGCAGTCAGGTAGGGCTTGCTAACCTGTGGTGTCCACCTGCGGTGACAGGCGCAGGAAGATGGGTCTGGCGTAAGGGGGAAGTGCAGCCTGGACCCCCTTCAGGAACGCCTCACAGTCAAAGCCTCCAGTGGCCTCAGCGATCGTCGCCATGCCGGCCTTCCCCTCCGCTCCTACAGGGGGCCGCAGAGGCGCAGACAGGAAGAAGAAGACTCGGATTAAACAGAGGCTGTTTCTCAAAGTCAAGATTGGATCCTTCAAGGCTACCATTTGAAGGATGTTGCATCATCATGTCCCACCGAAGCACTGTTCTAATGTCAAGCATCCATCAAAGTCTACCAAACTCTACCAAGGCCAATGTAATTTGTTTTGCCGAATTTTCGAGGATGCAAACGTGTGCTTGGAACACCCACAATCCTGTGCACACATTTTGGTGGATTTAAAATCTGTACTAAACAAGGCGACTCACTATGTATCTTTGTAAACATAGCCTTATTTTCACTATGTAAAGTTGCCTTAATGAAATATGGGCTCAGGTAATTTTGACAACTTTTAACTCCTACACCGTAATTGTGTGAGGAAGGCATTTAGGAAAGGTATTTAAACATTTTCCAATGAGAGCAGTTGTGAGCTAAATAGTGCACTTTTCTCTTTCTCTTCAATTTTGCTTAATAGTTGCTGCTCTGTGGTTTATTCTGGCAAATTAATCAAACATGTATAATTTTAGAAGAATGACAGTGGTGCATTCATTGTTTTTCAAAAAGAAGTAGGCATGAGCATGACTTTCAATAACGCACACCTGCAGCTTCCTGCACACTTGCTAGTCTGTTCCATTGTGTTTTTCGAACGCTAAGAAGCCTTGCCTCGTCTTTGAAGGATTTGACTTGGCACTGCTCAGAACAAGCACGAATCCTGGAGGATCCTTGACTTAGAGAAACAGCCTGAGACTTTCTAATGAGACACAGCACTCAAAGAATCCTCCATAGAAATTCATGGGGTTAGTTTGTAACGCCAATATGACAGTGGTCCCCATTGACTTGAATGGGAAAATAACTGCCTGTTAACTGCCCAAAGTGCGTTACCAAGATGGCTGCCAAGGGAGGAACTTGTTTATAAGAACTTTGACTTAAACTCCAAGATGGCAGTGCAATTTCAAAGGATCCAACAAATTGCAATTCCAATTTTTACAGGACTTAGATGGTTGTAAAAAGGGACAATAAAGGAGGCAAATAGGTGAGTGTTCTATACCTGGCACGGGCACCCCATACACCGCCACGTCTGCCTGGCCCAGGAGACCGCTCAGGGTGCCCTCCACCTCGGTGGTGGAGACGTTCTCGCCCTTCCAGCGGAACGTGTCGCCACTGCGGTCCCGGAAGTACATGTAGCCAAGGTCGTCCATCACTAGCACGTCACCTGCAGGGTGGAGAGGGGGGAAAGGAGGGAGAGAGAGAGAGAGAACAAGAGAGGGAGGGAGAGAGAGAGATAGACAAAGAGAACAAGAGAGGAAGGGAGAGATAGAGAAAGAAAGAGAGAAAGAGATGGAGCAAGAGGAAGATGGATAGTGTGTGAGAGAGAAACCTAGTAAAAGTCTGTAAAAGTGAGAAATACGACGGAAAAAAAAACAGAACATACAGCAAAAAAGGGAAAGAAAAATAAATAACATGTGTACACGTGTAAATAATAGCATGTTACCTGAGAGGTAAGCCGCGTCTCCCTTTTTGAAAACGTTGTGAGCTATCTTCTTATTGGTGGCATCCTGGTTGGCGTAGCCATCGAAGCGACGCAGAGGGTCCTGCTGATTTATCTTCCCCACAAGCAGTCCAGGCTCCCCTTTATAGTAGCACCATGTAAGAATTGGTCTTTAGCCCCTTTAGTGTATTTTTTTCAATCCATTGGACTGACCGATCTATTTGCCAGACTTAAATATATAGATATACTCTTTTGATCCTGTGAGGGAAATTTGGTCTCTGCATTTATCCCAATAAGTGAATTAGTGAAACATACACAGCACACACAGTGAGGTGAAGCACACACTAACACGAAGCAGTGAGCTGCCTGCTACAGTGGCGCTCGGGGAGCAGTGAGGGGTTAGGTGCCTTGCTCAAGGGCACTTCAGCTGTGGATGTGGGCATGGGAGACCAGTGCTCAACCACTTCCCCCGCCCACATTTTTCCTACTGGGTCGGGGATCGAACCGGCAACCCTTCGGTTACAAGCCCGAAGCCCTAACCAGTGGGCCATGGCTGCCCCACAAATGGCCCTGTCCATGCCTGAATCAAGGCAGCGTGTTTGAGAATTGTATGCGCTGTATATATAGTTGTATAGTTAAAACACAATCAACAGACAAATAAACAACATAAACAAAAAAACACAACAAATTATATCTCTTCAGTAACATTTCTTTATTAGCTTTAAAACACCAATGTCTGTTATCTCACCTGGTCTGTAGGGCTCTACAGATTTCAGTGATCAGGTCTCACCTGGTGTATAGATCTCAGATCTACCCTAGTTAGTCAGCTCTCGGACCTGACCTCATCTATCGGCAGACCTCACCTTGTCTATAGATTTCAGACCTCACCTTGTCTATGGATTTCAGACCTCACCTTGTCCACAGATCTCAGTTCTCACCTGATCTATAGGTCATAGATCTCACCTTGTCTACAGATCTCAGTTCTCACCTGATCTATAGGTCATAGATCTCACTTGGTACAAAATGTTTCACTTTGTCTACAGATTTCAGATCTAGCCAGGTTTTCAAGTCTCAGTCTCAAGTCTCAGCTTTCCGTGTCTCACCTGGTCTGTCACACCTGCTCTGTGCGTTGCATGTCTCACCTGGTCTGTGCGTGTCTCACCTGCTCTGTGCATTGCGTGTCTCACCTGGTCTGTGTGTGTCTCACCTGGTCTGTGCGGGTCTCACCTGGTCCGTGTGTCTCTCACCTGGTCTGTGTGTGTCTCACCTGGTCTGTGTGTGTGTCTCACCTGGTCTGTGTGTGTCTCACCTGATCCGTGTATGTCTCACCTGGTCTGTGTGTGTCTCACCTGGTCTGTATGTGTGTCTCACCTGGTCTGTGCGTGTCTCACCTGATCTGTGCGTTGCGTGTCTCACCTGGTCTGTGTGTCTCACCTGATCTGTGTGTGTCTCACCTGGTCTGTGCGTGTCTCACCTGGTCTGTGCGTGTCTCACCTGGTCTGTGCGTGTCTCACCTGGTCTGTTCTTTGTGTGTCTCACCTGGTCTGTCTCACCTGATCCGTGTATGTCTCACCTGGTCTGTGTGTGTTTCACCTGCTCTGTGCGTTGCGTGTCTCACCTGGTCTGCATGATATACACAGTCCCCTGCTGTCCCGAACCAGCTCCATGCTCTCCTCGTTGACCTTCACCAGCTGGATGGGGTACACACCGGGCAGGATCCTGCTGTTGAAGCCACACGCCCCCACCTTCAACATGTCAAGAAACAGAAAAGGTTTGTCAGTGTTTCCTTTCATTCAAGATGACGTCACATCGTCAAATGACTTCAAATGCCTTGTTTTGTCCATACACCAAATGTGTTCTGTCATGAAATAGTAACTAGAAAATTAATGTTAAAGAGTTTTATTTCATTAAAAATGACTCAAACCGATTAATCGAATAGTTGGCGAAGTTAGTCAAATAGTTGGCGATTAACTAACTCGCCGACTAGCCAATTAACCCTTAAAGGAGTACCGTCACACTGGTGTGACGGGAATGTTGAGAAATGAACGTTCTAAAGAATATCTGGGTTCATTGAATTCAACATAGAATTTTAGAACCTTCAATTGTTGCGGAACTTAGAACGTTCTAAAGAATATCTGGGTTCATTGAATTCAACATAGAATTTTAGAACCTTCAATTGTTGCGGAACTTAGAACGTTCAAAAACCTACACCTTTAAGGGTTAACCGATGCTGCACTGAAATGCTCTCATACGTTTCCCCTCCCACTTGACCTATCCAACCTTTCCGTCCATGTTGGCGATGCTGCAGTTACACTCCGTGGCGCCGTAGAACTCTCCGACCTGCTTGACCCGGAAGCGCTGGGTGAAGGCCTCCCAGACGCTGGGCCGCAGGCCGTTGCCCACGGCCAGACGCACGCGGTGGGATGCCTCCGACGGACGGACTGGCTGGGAGAGGAGGTAGCGACAGATCTCACCAATGTACTGCACCACCTGGGGACAGACAGAGAGACAGACAGAGACAGTGAGACAGAGACAGAGACAGAGACAGAGACAGAGAGAGAGAGAGAGAGAGAGAGAGAGAAATAGACAGAAGGACACACAGATAAAATTCCCTGACTTTTATGTCTGGAATAGACTTTCCAAAATTTCATGATATTCCAGAAATTCCATGACTCGTGGGAACCCTGTAATTATAAACTGCTACAACAAAATTCCCTAATATTCCATGACTTCGCCCGAATATGACACAATTCCCTGACTTTTCATGATACTGTAGAAACATATTACATCTGAGAACAGATGTTTGAGATGTATGTGGTAATTGTGAGTAAGAACACATACAGAGGATGTATTCCACTTGGGGACTGAGGCAAAAAGTGGTCACACAGTGCCACCTACTGGACATAAATACATAATATAATAGTGTCAGTGATGATGAGTCCGACCAATCAGTACAGGGAACCTGCTAATTTCCCTGAAAACGGACCATCTTCTATCCAGGCCAGTGATTGGTCACCAAACCCACCACCCTCTTTGATGGGCTTGTATAATTGGCTGACAGACTCACTGTGCAGTTGTACTTGATGCAGTCGTCCCAGAAGCGGCTGGCGGAGAACTTCTTCTTCACCACAACTGTGAGTCCATGCAGCAGGCACTGCCCCACACCCATGATGTTACCTAGGACACCAATGGGAAGAAGAAGCAATTTTATTGGTCAGCTGGTGCTACAGCCCCACCCCTTGTGATGTTAACCTGGGCAACCAAAGACAGATGGAGACCTCATTGGCCAATTTGCATTCCTGATGCAGCAGCCATGATATGTGATACTGCACTTTTTCTTAAAAAAAAGTCTGAAATGTAAATGAAGTGACTCAGATGCAGGATATCGCAACAGGCAGACAGAGAGTCCATTGTGCCTCAAATAAAAAAAGAGAAGCGAAATGCTCGAGAGAGAGAGAGAGAGAGAGGGGAAAAGGGAAAAAGAGGAAAGGGTCCTATGAGGGTGAAAAAGGAGGAGTGTTCACTGAGAGCATACAGATACGGACAAAAACAAGCAGTATTAGTGTATTAGTGTGGTGTGGTGTGTGTGTGTGTGTGTGTGTGTGTGTGTGTCTGTGTGTGCATGCGTGTCTGTGTGTGTCTGTGTGTGTGTTCTCCACACACCTGCTGAGTGGTAGAGCGGCAGGCAGTTGTAGATGATGTCATCTGACCGCATGCTGAAAGAGTGGTACCCGAAAGCAGCGATGCGGAAGTACCTGGAAAACACACAGACAGGGAACACTCTAGAATCTTCCTCTTCTCAAGACCACACACACACAATTAGAAAGACTCAACAACACCGTCTGGAAACACATTCACCAAGTCCACTTGATCATGCCCTGTAGACTTGAGTCAGTCATTACAAAGGCTGTCCAGGATGCCCATGTCTTGTCCCCAAGCCTTAAAGGCGGGAACCTCAACTGTGGAGTTCAAGTCGGACGAGGCGTTGCAAAGCATTTGATTCAACTCAACTCAGTGGTGCGTTGAACACTTGTTTGCGCAAACGCAGCCGAGAAGGCCATTGTTTGCTTTCCAAAATTTCAGCCACCAAATGAGAGAAAACGCGTTGACCCAACATGACGCTCAGTCAGGAAACCGTAGCAGAATGATCCAAAACGTTGCTTCGACTTTGAACTTGCCCCAGACAAAAGGTAATTTGATATCAACAGCCAATCACGTACAGTGCTCTGGAAGCCAACTGTTGATGGGTTGGAATAGTGGTGTAGTCTAGTTGACTGTAGTGGATATACTGTGATGTAGTAGTTAGCTGTAGTGGGTATACTGTGATCAACCCCAAATGTTAATACGTATCCTTGTCTATTTTATGTTGGTATACTGAGATGGTGATGCTTTTTAAGTGAGTATACTGCGTAGTCCCCGCGTATCATGTAGACTACACCACTGGGTTGGAATAAAGCTCTTTTCAAGGTAAGTGTCAGTTTCAGTTTTTTGAGTGTCAATATTTTTAGCTTTTATTCACAATTTTATTTGGAAGGCACACACGATTTGGACAGCTAAAAGATTTATCAGAGACAGATCTAATGAGACACAGTACTCAAAGAATCTCCCATAGAAATATATGGTGCTAGTTTGTAACATAAACAAGGCCGTCGTCTACACATATTTCAACGCTTCCGCCACCAAGAGTTCACATGTGAATATACAGCATCATGCCAATCATGTGGTATGTTGTGAATATATTGTGCCAATCATGTGTTGTGATCTCGCAGCTTTGCGCACGCGCAGTTCTGCCCGATAAGTGCCCAAAATGCATTGCAATATGGCCGCCTTGTGGAGGGACTTCCCTAAAAGGACTTTGCTACTACCTTTAAATGAACAATATACACATTAACAGTTTCAGTCAAACCAGCTCAACCACATCTGCTCACACACAGCTAATTATAAGGTCTTCTGTATGGGAAGTGACCTACACAAAGACCCACTTCCCTCTTTCCTGAGTGTAGCTAAACCTTTCTGAGGTAAACAGAGAGAACATCTCAGACGTCAGTGCACCATCCTATTGTGGACTACATGGGCGCATGGACATGGTGTGATGTTCGGGCACCAACAGAGGGAGTCCACTGGTGGCCATGTGCGAGCGTCTCCTGTCGTCAGCTCACCTGCTGTGTACCACGATGGCGGCTTTGGGCAGCCCAGTGGTTCCAGACGTGTAGATATAGAAGAGTCTGTCTGAAAGGTGAATAGAAGGAAAGAAAGAAAGAGAGAGAGAGAGAGAGAGAGAGAGAGAGAGAGAGAGAGAGAGAGAGAGAGAGAGAGAGAGACTTTTAAATAACTTTCCATTTCCAACAACATTTGATTTTCAACAACATTTGATTTTGTAAATCTACTGACATATCACAGGGGGAAAAAAAGAAAATGTCTCCTTCACACACCCTTTGTCCCTGAACTGTCTGGCTGCTGTTGGAAGAATGTGAACTCTTACCACCGTTCTAGTTTCCACCAGAGACTTAAACATGTCTCCTGGCCTCCACTTTTTACTTTATAGGACAGAGGGCAAGAAAGAGGGAAAGAGAGAAAGAGAGAGAGAGAGAGAGAGAGAGAGAGAGAGAGAGAGAGACAGAGAGAAAGAGAGAGACATACAGAGAGAGAGAGAGACATAATATCTTTATCATGCTCTGGTCTTTTTTTTCCGTTTATGTGAATTTACTGTGCCACACCAGCAGTCCGCTTAGTTTATTTGGGTTATAGACATACTGGTACCATCATGCTGGGGTCAGGGAGTCCACCTGCTAAGCCAAAATACCTGTGTTAGCGATAACCATGAACACAACTGAAACTATAACGATATTAAAGGAACATGCCAAAAGACCTGTGTTAATGGTAACCATGAACACAACTGAAACTACACTGATATCAAAGGAACACACCAACTTTTCGAAAAGTTAGCTTATTTACTGTCTTCCCCAGAGATAGATAAGATAAAACGTCTCTTCTGTGTGTGTGTGTGCGCAATAACCCAGTCTGACACCCCCACCATTAACTTTGCATACAGGAAGCAGAACTCGTAACACCAGTTAACCTATAGCTCCCAAAAAGTCACAAAATAGACTTCCTAACAACGGTTCTGAACTATTCTCATGTTGGCGAAGCACCACTACCTGGGATTTTGTCGTTTTTGTTATTATTGGCAGTGCAGTTTTTTATATATATAAGTATATTTTATGGGCTTTTTTTACCCTTACTCGTTTAGGACAGTGAAGAGTGAGACAGGAAGTAAGTGGGAGAGGGAGATGGGGTGGGAATCGAGAAATAAACCAGGTCAGACTCGAACCTGTGTCCCCCTGGGCACTTGGACCCGTATATGGTATGGCCACAGTGCCCTCCCGGCAGTGTATAAAAAAAAAGGTCGTAGTTCAACATCATACTGAGGAAGATAATATAATGCAATCAGTAAACAGTCCTTCTGTGTACGCACACATAAATAAGTCATCTCAACTAGCAAGCTATATCAGCAGGCTATGTCACACACAGACACTCACACATGAGTGCAAACGCTCGCGCACTCACACACATACAGTACACCGTTTAAAATTAGTCTTAACCATGTGTCAAATAGTATGCATCTTCAGCCACCTGTTACAACATCGAGTTGCACAGACACACAAATGGAATGCCAAATATTTTCCTGTTTACATCAGGTGGCCCATATGTGTGTATGTCAGCCTTTCTTTCTTTCTCTCACATGCATGAAAAGCGCAAAAAACACACACACTGCACAGTGTGACTAGTCAATCCGGTCAGACTGCCTTGTGCTTGTATGTGTGTTTCCAGTAAGGTCACCCTGTCCTGAACTGCCCTGAATCATCACAGAGTCAGCCTATTGCTGTTGGATTCTTCACTACACACTAGATAGTGCACACACACACACACACGCTCACACCACACAGACACACACCACACACACACCACATAGACACACACACAGACGTCCTTGTTTCTTCTCCACTTCATGTCATTTCCTCCCCCTTCTGAAACCTCTGCTAGACTCCATAATAATAACGTATCTTCTTTCACTGGCAGCAGGCCAGGCCAGATCAGTCCCACTCTGTCTCATACAGCTCATACTCTTCATATATTGAGTAAATACATGAAGAGTTTGGTTCCAAAACACTATATCCAACATTTTAATGAAATGTAAAACATAGTTTTTTTTTACATTTTGTTTTCTGAGTAATTTCAGTAGAACTGCAATAAGGTATTGTTATTTGATTCATCTTTACTCAGACAAAACAACACAACTGCAATTTGATTGATATTACCTGAAATACACAATTAAATAGCCTGATTTTTTAATGTTTTTAAAAACAGATACACAGCGTTTTGATACCAAATTCTTCACACACTTCCACATGTGTGTCATACATAGTGTCTGGTTTAGTTTCTGTCATGTGTGCGTTGTGATGTTAGTTTAGCCTACAGTAGTTATTTAGTAGTCAATGCTGTATACTGTAATGTTTGTTTAGCTTACTGTAGTTAGTTAATAGTCAGTGCTATAACGTTAGTTTGATGTTGTACTAAAGAGTAAGTAAAGTGAGTGAGTAAATACTAAAAGTCATGTGTCATTCAAGACTGAGAGAAAACAATTAGTGTGTGAGTGTGTGTGTGCGTTAACTATCAGTGTTTGGCAATAAGGAGGATGAGTCAATATGTGAGGAGTCTATGTATGAGTCAATATTACTCCCACAATTTCTTCATTATCTCTTACTCTCACAGACACTCTCACACACAGGACTTCATGTTGAGCCAGTTAAGTTTCATGGCCTTCATTCTTCTTTCATTCTACTCCTTTCTCCTCCTGCCATCACTCTTTTCTCTGTGCTTTCTTTCCTTTCTGCTTCCGTTACTTAGTAGAGCCTTGAGCCAGGCTTCACTGACCCCTCTTCACACACACACACACACACACACACACACACACACACACACACACACACAATTTGCATTCTTCTCTTTGACTGCTGTGTTGTCATTGCTCTCTTTCACACTCACCCACCCCTGCAAACACACAGCAGCTCTCTCTCCCTCATTCACAAATGCCCTGCACTGAGCCGGTATGTGAACTTTACCCTACATCCCTTCTCTACCTCTCTCTCTCTCTCATAATAGTGTGTGTGTGTGTGTGTGTGTGTGTGTGTGTGTGTGTGTGTGTGTGTGTGTGTGTTATACATTTTAACCTTGTATCCATTCTCTCTCTCTCTCTCTCTCTCTCATACACACACACACGCAGTAGGCCTTACGCCCTTATTCTCTTGCTCATAGCAGTGTGTGTGTGTGCGGGTCTGTGTCTGTATGTTTGTGTGTGTCTTTTGTGTGTGTGTGTGTGTGTGTGTGTGTGTGAGTGAGAGTGTGTGTGTGTGTGTGTGTGAGAGTGTGTAAACATTCTCTCTGTGTGTCTACTGGCCTAACAGCTCTGTTAAACTGGTTCATTAGCCATATAAAACCCCTCACCCAGCTCTCTAAAACACACCCCCAGTTACAGTTACTAAACAGTGCCTTTGTATGTGTGTGTGAGAGTGAGTGTGTGTGTGTGTGTGTGTGAGAGAGAGAGAAGGGGGGAGAGAGAGAGATTCTTATAAAATGCTAATATGCGTGTGTGTGTGCGTGTGTGTGTGTGGGTCCAGCGATGGTGTGTGTGTGGGTCCAGTGATGGTGATTACATTAAGTGTGTTTAGCCTAAAGAGCACAGCTGAAGTTAATCTAACTCAAACACACATAGCAAAGCTCAAAGGCTTCCCACTAAGCAGTCAGTCCTCTGGGCATTTAACAGCATATGGCACACTGTAGATGTATAGAGACCCAATCGTGTGTCTGTGTGTGAGAGAGAGAGAGAGAGAGAGCCAAGCTCAAAGGTTTCACACAGAGTAGCTCTGCTCCAGGTAAACTTCTCCCTCTGAGTCTCATTCTTTAGAGCTCATACCACTCTGAAGATGTAACACTCAAGAAACAAGTATGTGTGTCAAGTATGACAAGCCAAGCGTCATGTGTGTCAGGGTGTGTGCGCGCATGTGTGTGTGTGTGTGCGGCATGTCTGATATGGACTGTGCACACTGTAGTTTATGTAACGTGTGCATGTATAAGCATCTGTACCATGTGTATTGGCATTGTAGACGTGTGTGTGTGTCAAGTCCATCAATGACCATGTACATACTGTGATCGTAACAGCGAGCATATGTACATGCGGGCCGTGTATGTGCAGTCGTACATGTGTGTGTGTGTGTCCACCAGTACATTTGTGATGTAATAAGAAGCTGACACACTGACAGGTACGAGCCTAGACCTGCAGCCCTGAACTTACTTAAGTGAAAGAAAAACACAACACACACACACACACACACACACACACCAACTCACCTCCTGTACAGCTCTAAACACACACACACACACACACACACACACACACACACACGATCGTAACAGTGAGCATATGTACATGCAGGCCGTGTATGTGCAGTCGTACATGTGTGTGTGTGTCTGAGTGTGTGTGTGTGTGTGTGTGTGTGTGTCCACCAGTACATTTGTGATGTAATAGGAAGCTGACACACTGACAGGTACGAGCCTAGACCTGCAGCCCTGAACTTACTTAAGTCAAAGAAAACGAACACACACACACTCCACACACACACACACACACACACCAACTCACCTCCTGTACAGCTCTAACACACACACACAAACCACACCCACACTCACCGTTGAAGCTCTTGTTGTGTGTTGGCGGCGGCGGCGTCTGTGGGGTGGAGGCCAGGACACGGTCCAGGTTCTGGGCAGAGAGGGACTGGAGCAGTTCTGCACTCAGATCACCTGTGCAGAACAGCTGCATGGATGAGCCCAGCGATGAACTCACCTCCTGCACAGCTGTAACACACACACACACACACACACACAGAAAGAGAGGTTAGAGAATTGATGTCTGTATGATAGAATATAGAATTTATGATAGAATATAATTTCCCTCACGTGATCAAAACAGCATACTTAGACACACACAAATGGTTCCCCACACACATCAAATTGGTGAATCAAGTTTACCCAGACTATGTCCAGGTGGCATTTACAGCTGTCCGCTCCCCACTATAATGACACTACAGGCCATACGAGAGATCGAGATTGTCCTCGCCAAGACACTGTATCTCTGCCAATATCCATATCCTAAAGACACACTTTATCGGAGCTGAACAAGACGGTGTGCCTGGTAAGACGCTGGACAACGACATAGTTAACGAACAAAAGACTGTTCAGAACACTTACCAACCATCCCCCTACCAGCCCCCTCCAACCCCAGCACGGAGAATAAATTAACCAAATGTGACAGTACAACAAATCCTTGCGATACTGGGTTGGAGGAGCTGGTAGGGGGACATTTGGCAAGTGTTCTTAACAGTCTTCTGTAATAAACTCCGGGTTCGCTAACTACATTGTTGGTGCTTCGTTAAAGATAAAAAACAAATGCTATCACTAGCCTATCAATCCTTCACATAACCTGTTGCGTCTAGTGCGTACTGTGATAGATTCCAAAGGGCACATTGTAAACTCACGCCAGTGAATGCAACTGGCAAACATTCAAGTTTCCTAGACTGTTCTGTGACATTTGCTTTAAGGACTTGCACCATATCTTTCTGTCTCTCAGTGGCTCTTCAAGGTCAAATGTGAGGGACTACTCATGAAAAGGAAATGCGTGCATACACTCAGGCACACACACAGACACAACCATCATTATCAAATATAGATTAAATAGACTACAGTGTCAAGTACACACATACAAATAAATAAGGCAGTATTCATGTTCAGTCAACTGGGGCAGAACCTGTAGACACAAGTAGCAGACACTCACTATCCTCCACCTGGATCTTAATCTAGGCCCTTTCTCATACGCGAGCACGCGCACGCGCACACACACACACACACTAGGGCTGGGCGATATGGCTGAAAACTGTTTCACGATATAAGTATTTCATATCAGTCGATATCGATAATTATTGATTTTTTAAAAAAAATCTATTTCAGACAAGGATCAGAAGAAAAAAAAGTTCAATTTAAACACTTTTGTTTTAAACTTAACCCTCCTCTGATTTGAATCACCTCAGTTATCAATCAAAGCAAACAGGGAAAAGAAATAGCAACACAGTCATGAAAAACACTCAAATAAATAAATGTGCACATAAGTCTGAATGAAAAGCAGCACTGGTTGAAGCCTGGAAATATTGTAAACAAAGTAGCTTAATTTGCTAGTTTATCAGTTTCCCCACTTTTAAGTTTCAAATGAATACTTTTTCTCCTTGGGACAGGCCCGTTTGAGTCTTGGAAAATACTTTTCCATTTGCATCGGGATTGAGATGATTAGAATTTAGCAGTTAATTTGAATGCAACAGTTTTGAACAAATTCTTGCAGCATGCTAATGATGCTATCCGGATTTAGCCTGCAGGGTTGCAACACCAAAGGCAATCTTGAAGTACGTGCCAACTGGCAAGGTGTTGAAAATGTTGAAAAATGTTGTGTTACATGTTGCCAACTGGAAGACGACAAGGTTATTGAAAGGGAGGACAATGAGGAAATGAGTCAATAATGATTAAGAATGATGCGGAAATAGTGTTGCAATGAAAGGGGGGGAAATGTCACTGAGCTTCCAGGTTACAACAACGCCTATGACGCCAAGGTGTGGCTGTGAAGCCAATGAAAATATCAACCTATGTTATTAAGTGGGAATTCCATGTTAAGAATTCTTTTTATACTTTACATTTTTTTGAGGGGGTGCAAAAGAAAACAAATGTTGACAAACATCAAACAAAACAAAAAAATGGCCAAGGGCCAAGTGGAGTATAACACTATGACAGTGAGAGCAGACAGAGAGAGAGAAAGAAAGAGACAGAGAGAGGGAAAGAGAAAGAGAGCAGACAGAAAAATGGAGAGACAGAGAGATAGAAAGAGAGAGAGCAGAGAGGGAAAGAGAGAGAAAAAGAGAGAAAACAAAAAAACAAAACCACAAAGACATCAGAGTAAACAGTCCTCTGAGAGACATAACACTTGTGCAGTGTTGTTTACTGACATTTACACAATGAGACAACTATGGCTGGTGCAGGGGGCTGGGGGGGTAGAGAGCTCTCAGAATCCCCACAGAACAAACGGAACACTGCCGGTGCATTCTAGAACAATCAACACTTGAGTCGAACCTGGTGATGCCATGGATGAACTCAATGCTAACATTTAAGGTCAACCAGGTTGAACACAGAGGTCAAAATGTCCACCAGAAAATCAATCAAAATCTAAACCAAAGTAATACATTTGAGTGGATGAGTGGATTTGAATCCCCCGACATGACTGAGCGCATTCACATAGACACCTGAAACTTGAACAGCCCAGCAGTCCCCCAGTCTGACTCACTAATAGGCTATGTGAGTCAGAGGTTGAGGTTGGGTACGGGGTGTTCCCTAGAGTGGGAGCAGAGAATTGGCAACAACATGGATTGAACTTTTGTGAGGCACTCCAAGTCCCAGTGTGTGGTCCCAGTGAATTTTCCCTATCTATCTATCTATCTATCTATCTATCTATCTACAGTATCTATCTACAGTATCTATCTATCTATCTATCTTGGTGCCAAATTCCTCCCAGGTCTGGCTCTCAACACTCCTCCATGTGAACTTATAATCAAAACTTCATGGTCACTGATTGACAATAACCCTTGACAATAACCCCCACACACACACCCCCCCACACACACACACACACACACACACACACACACACAGAGAGAGACACTCACCGTCGGCGAGCTCGGCTCCAAACACGAGCGCCCGTGCTGCGGACACGCTGACGCAGTGGAGCAGTGCGTGGCGGCGGAGGTTAAAGTTCAGCAGCGCCGCCTCCACGCCCACCTTGGCCAGGCCCAGCCACAGCGCCACCAGCTCCGGGCGGCTCTCCGCGTACACGGCCACCACGTCGCCCGGCGCCCACCCCCGGGCCAGAGCCCACTGGGCCACCGCGTCCGAGCGCCCGGCCAGCTGGGCGAAGGTCCACGTCTCGCCCGTCGACTCGCACACGAGCGCCGGCTTGTCGGGGTGGCGCGCCGCTGTGGCGGCGAAGATGGAGGGGATGGTGCTGCCCAGGCGCAGGTGCCGACGAATGGAGAACTTCACCCGCAGGAGCACGTACAGGCCACTGGGGGAGGGGAGGAATCATACATGTTAGAAAGAGAGGGAGGGAGGGAGGGAGGGAGAGAGAGAGGGATTGATAGAAATGTTAGAAAGAGAGGGAGGGAGGGAGGGAGAGAGAGAGAGAGGGATTGATAGAAATGTTAGAAAGAGAGGGAGGGAGGGAGGGAGAGAGAGGGATTGATAGAAATGTTAGAAAGAGAGGGAGGGAGAGAGAGAGGGAGAGAGTGAGGGATTGATAGAAATGTTAGAAAGAGAGGGAGGGAGGGAGGGAGAGAGAGGGATTGATAGAAATGTTAGAAAGAGAGGGAGGGAGGGAGGGAGAGAGAGAGGGATTGATAGAAATGTTAGAAAGAGAGGGAGGGAGGGAGAGAGAGAGAGGGATTGATAGAAATGTTAGAAAGAGAGGGAGGTCACTACTATAGTTAGATTGATTTGTTTAGATCCAGTGAAATTGCTGCCTTGACAACGCTACGTCTTGGCTTCGGTACTCTATTACACCTACACTACATTCAATCGTTATATTTCTCATTCATCAATTGCGCAATAATCTGTTGAAATGATCATTTATTCCTTTTCTTCCTTTCTTTCGTATTGCGCCACTCATGCTTTTATTCATTCATACACTCAATCATTCATTCATTTCGCATAACACAACCCAACCCAAGGTGTTCTGTTTCTGCAGATGTATTAAACATTTAGGGGGCAGCTGTGGCCTACTGGTTAGCACTTCGGACCTGTAACCGGAGGGTTGCCGGTTCGAACCCCGACCAGTAGGCAAGACTGAAGTTGACTGAACCTCACTGTGTGTACACTGTGTGCTGTCTGCATTTATCCCAATCCGTGAATTAGTGAAACACACACGTGCTGTGTGTCTGCATTTATCCCAATCCGTGAATTAGTGAAACAGACACAGCACGTGTGTGTTTCACTAATTCACGGATTGGGATAAATGCAGACACACAGTACTATAAGTACATACTCTTTTGATCCCGTGAGGGAAATTTGGTCTCTGCATTTATCCCAATCCGTGAACCCCCCCCCCTGAACCCCCCCCCCCCCCCCGTACCATCACCTATAGTCTTCTTTGCATTAAACATATTCAACATTGCACTCACAACAGGTCTCTCTTAGCTGTCCTGAGTACCACGTAGAGGAACCTCCAGCCCCCAGTGCCCAGGTAGACGCCCAGCCCCGCAGCCAGGCTCCAGGACCAGGGAGTCCCCAGGAGCCGCAGCAGCCCCAAGGAGCTCACCGCCACGGGAACCCGGACCAGTCCCAACATCCTGGAGAGGAGAAGGAGAGGATGGGGAAAGGACAGGAAAGGGGGAGAAGGGAGAGGGAAAAAGAAGAGGACAGGATGGGAGAGGAGAGGAGAGGAGGAGGAGGAGGAGGAGGAGAGGATAAGGAAAGGATGAGGAAAGGAGAGGGGGAAGGGAAGAGGAGAGGAGAGAAGACGAGAGGAGGAGAGGAGGAGGAGAGGATAAGGAAAGGATGAGGAAAGGAGAGGGGGAAGGGAAGAGGAGAGGAGAGAAGACGAGAGGAGGAGAGGAGGAGGAGAGGATAAGGAAAGGATGAGGAAAGGAGAGGGGGAAGGGAAGAGGAGAGGAGAGAAGACGAGGATGTATTGGACAGGATGAGGCAGAGTCAAAGAACGGAGAGCAAAAAGGAAGGCAGGCAGGAAGGAAAAGAAGAGGAGAAAGGGTAAATCGACAGCATATATAGATAGATAGGATAGATAGATAGGATAGATAGATAGATAGATAGATAGCGAGAGAACAGTAAAAGGATCAGGGAGAGATGTAAAAGGAAGAGAGGAGTTGAAAGGGGAGGGTAGTAGAGCAGAGGGCAGACGAGCATGATAGAGCAGGGGGAGGTCAAGTGCAGAGGTGCGTGAAGGAGGAAAAGAAAGAGAAGGAACGAGTTGAGAGAAGCAGGGTTGTTTTCACAAACACAACACATTTAAAATTTTACCGACATTTACTTGAAAAATGCGCTTTTAGAATGCTTTGCATCTCAGATGCAATGAAGCCAAACACACAAAAGTGGCTACTTAAGATTGTTTCGACATGCCGTTACTGTTACAGGTTAAGCAGGCTACAGTTTCATACAGAAATTGTTTACCAACATCGCGCCAGCACACACATAAGCTAGTAGCCTATTAGCACGTGAAAGCGCTTACCTGCCCCCAACTTTCCCTCTCTTCCTGCGATATGTGTTTTGGTAAATTCAGGGGTGGACGTCTGTTTTTCAAAAACTCAGTTGGCGTCAAGTGTTGGTCCCTGGCGGATGTAGGGTGGCTACCAAGTGAGTGCGTACGTGGTGTTTGAAGACTGCCGAGTGCGTATGTGTGTGTGAACGATAAAAAAAATAAACTACCAAACAGTCGTTTGAATATATAACCTGGTATGCTATTCGGTAACCTAAATGTATGCAGTGCTACGATGTTACTTTTTGGTACCATTCACTGGCGTAGCCTATCCTCTGCAGTCTACGGGGCTCTATCACGCAAGCTCGACAGCAAATCAGACTCCTAGCATGTAAAAAAACCCACCCACTTTCACAGCAACCCACGTGTTTTCCCTGGGATCCTACTGGATTATTCAGATGTCCGTCATTCAATAAGCCAATTGCATTGGGATAAAATATGGTTGACCTCTACCAACGCTGAGTCGCACCGCCCTCACCATTTTGACAAAATGCAGCTACAGACTTAGCCCTTCATAGGACCCAAGGAAGTTTTGAAACATTAGGCAACTGGTATCACAGTAATTGTTTATGGCGCGGGAATCGTGCCTAAAACCTTCCGACCGAACGCCATACCACCCGCCTTACTTACATGTATCAGAATAATTGCCTTTTTATAAGCAGCCTACATATACCTACACGTATCCAACATGTGCCCAGAATTGGTGCAACATGTACTTATTCATGATGGATACATGTAGGCTTGTGTTGGAACATGAATACATGTAGGAAAACTGTACAATGTTGAAACTTCATTAAATGAACATTCATTAGTCTATTTGTGTCGTTATTAGTGACAAGCTATTTTTATTGTTGCTTAAACTATTATGCGTAATAACCATGATATCGGCAAAACAGGACTACCAATTATCTGCAAGATATGAGAAATGCCATAGGCTGGCCTTAGGGGAGAGTGGGGTAAAGTGAGACGTTTTTTACATTTGCTCCCCTCCAAGTGAGCTAAAATGATATATCAGTTAAATTTACAAATTTCCCATTAATTCAGGATGTTTCCTTGTTATTGTAATTATCAGAATGTATTCAGGATGAAGGGCAGTGAAAATATGATGTTTTTTAAAAAAGTGGTCTTGTGTCTCACTTTACCCCAGCTTAGGGGTAAAGTGAGACAGACCAGAGAAGTCAACGGGGGAAAATGAACCAACTAGGGCTAAAATGATCCACTTAATTTTTCCACTCTGAAACTACCATAACAACATATGTTGTAACAGGTTAGAATCCTGACAGCTAGCCTGACAACCTCACATCCCAGAACAAATGCCAGACTAGTAAAATAATCATTGGAATTGGTCTATTAAGCACATTTTTTCCTACAACACTTGAAAGTAATTCTAAACAAAATCAAATACAACATCATGTAATTCAAAATGTTTTATTAACATTCAAATGAGAGGTATGAATCACCTTGCTGCAACTCAACTCCTACACTACAAAATATCCCTTTTTTATATGTATATAAAAGTCTTAATATAAAAATGCCAGGAGCCTATGTACAATTGAACACACAGACACTTAAAAAAAAACAGCAAATAGAACACAGTCTCGGGGTCAGAACACAGGACCTTTAGAGCCAGCTAGAACAGCCTGGGACTCAACAGGACTAAATCCACAATCAGAGCATCAGTCATTCTCTACAAATACAGTAGGCCTCTACAACTACTCCACATTCCAGCCCTGAAGATTGCAGGGAAAGATGAAGAGTTGTTCTCTACGTGTGGTCCCTCCACGCCTCTTAGGTTGAGGCAGCTTCTTCACCACATCTGCTTTGGGAACATGTGCCACATCTTTTTCTTTAATAGCAAATGTGGGTCTCTCCCACACTTTTGTGTTTCCCTGAATTTTTCTAAGGAATTGGGTAAGAATTTCATCATCTTCAACTTTTTCAACCATGCCAATATACCGGACGCTCCTGTGTTTTGGTTGTAAAGTTAATCATGACAAAGTCACCCACAGACAGATCTTTGTTTCCTGGATCACTTCTCTCATCCTCAGAGCTCTCTTCGTCATTATCAAGTGGGACAGGGACATCACTCTCCTCAGAGCTGCTAACTACGATTTTCCTTTTGGTTGCTTTCTTTTTCGGTTTTCCCTTTTCTTTGCTATTTTGCTTTTTCCCCGCCAGTTTCTTTTGTCTTTCTTTATAAGCCTCTTCAATTGCCTGCTTCTCGGGAGTATCAGTTATGATGGCTGTCTTCACACGCTTTCGTTTGGTTTGTGTTCTGGGGGGACATTTGGGAAGTGGTAGTATTTCACGAGGTGACACATATCCAGGTCAGCTGGGAAAACGTGGCACATCTGAGTCAGCTGGCGAGGCACATCCATGTGGACCATGCGCAGTGGATGGATAAGCATCAGCGGGTGAATTATCTGCAGCGGGTGGTTCGTCTGCAGGTGGATCATCTGCAGGGGGTGGACCATCCAGATCATCTGCAGTGGCAGGCTGCAGCTCAGGGTTTGGCCGGTCTGACACCATGGATGGTGCAAACGCTTCATCAGGGAAAATGTCTTGGTTATATGGGAAAATCCCAGTGGACCTAAATCCAGAAGTGATGTTGCGTGGTGTCACTGCTGACATGAAAGCCTCATTCACAAGTCCTGCAGTCTGGTAGATGGAGACTGTTTTGCCAGGGTTAGACCTCATCCACCCATCAATAGCACGGCTGTATTGGGTCTTGAACGGGCCATACACGGTCACATCGAGAGGCTGCATGCGATGGGATGTGTGGGGTGGGAGGGTGAGCAGAACAATTCCGTTGCTCTTGGACATTTCTATTGCCTTGAGTGAGATGTGAGCTTTTAGATTATCCAGGATTAGCAGCATGGGACGATCAGGGGTGCAGTTAGTGTGCTGTATCAGGTGATCAAGGAACTCAGGCCAGATGTCTTCATTCATCCATCCCGTTCTGGTGGCGGTACCTTTGGCTCCTGGAGGTGCTCCTGTCATGAAGCAGTCCTTAAACTTGACTCTGGGGAAGACAAACATGGGAGCTATGGCATTCCTAGCAGCATTCACTGCACACACCACAGTCACCAGTTCTCCTCTTTCAGCCGATGTGACAGAACCAACTTGCTTTTTTCCTGTCTCTGTCACAACCTGATCAAATATAAAGTTTAGAATCAATGGCATGTGCAACCAGTGTTCTACTACTGGTCTAAAGGTACAATGCATTTCTTTTCATGTCCAGTTCACAGATTCACAGCATTATACATGTACCAGCACTTTACTGTCCACTGCACTTTTATATGCACCAGCACTTTACTGTCCACTGCACTTTAATATGCACCAGCACTTTATTGTGCACTGTACTTTAATGTGTACTAGAACCATACTCTTAACCTAATCTGTACCAGCATTTTTAAAATGTGCTAGCTCTTTAATATGCCCTCTAGTGTATGTGTAGTTTACCTGCTGTGGCTTTTGTACTGTAAAGACACCTGTTTCATCCACATTGTAAATCATGTGTGGAGGGAAGGCATGTCTGTTAAAGATGAGAGGCAAAGTAAGAACCTTATCAGAATCAAAGCCAAATCTTACAGGTAATGCCTCCGTAAAGCATTTGCGACTAAATAATTAATTCTGTCACCTGTCCATCACTGCAGCCAGATTGTCAAAGAACTCCCTGACTGTAGTTTTATTGAAGGCTGTAGCCCTTCCCACGGATGTTGCCTCTGGAGTTCGGATAGAGAGATGGCGACGTGCTAGGAAGCTGCGAAACCAATCTTTACCTAGAGTAGACAATTCATTATTATAAGATTTAGCTGTGTGCCAAGATGAGTTGGCCTTAATTAACCTACATAATCATGTGATCTCTTGCACACCCTAGCCTACCTGCACATTGTGTCTTTGTCCAATTGTCAGGGACAGGGATATTGTTTCTTTCTGCATATTCAAAGGCCAGTTGACGGGACTTAACTGGAGGAAGGCCATGGAACTGTTCAGCTAGTTGTTTCAAGTGTTTGGCAAGCTCCTCCTCCATCTGATCTGTAATAATTCTCTTTGCCTCAGCTACTGCACCCCAGGCTACTGTTTTTATTTCCCCTTTCTCTTTTTTCTTTATGAATCTTAAAAGGCTTTTAATTGTCAATATTTCTGTCCCTTGCAGCTGCTCTGATAGACTTCTTTCCTTCCTTGACCTCAGCGGCTGCACTCTCCATCTCCTCAAGGGGTGTTTTGCCCCAGGTTGTCTTCCTGGTGTATTGCCTTGGCATGATGTCTTTTCTACAATGATGACATTTAAAATATTACATTACATATGTAATTAATGTAATATTACATTACAAATATGTTTATTACAAAAATATGTTTAAACTTAACTTGTGCCTCATGGTGGGGTAAAGTGAGACACTGTATCACTTTACCCCACAGCATTTGTCTCAATTTACCCCACCTCCACCATTTTTTGAAAAAAAAATGACCTTTCTTAGCAATTCAGGCTAACCTTCAGCTAGCATCATCACATGGTTTTATATGTTGGTAGTTCATCAACAGGTATGATATAAGTTTTTCTACCTGAATCAATTTGACATTTAAACAGTTGATTAAGTTGACAGCAAGAAAATTTACTTTTACATGCAAAAAAAACATTTTGTTGGAAAAAACATGCTTACCTCAGCTAAATGAGCTTCTCTCCTTTATGGCCAAGGGGAAATGGGAGGAGCTTGGAAACAAAATGGTCACATGGGCACAAATGTGTTCTGTTGCCTAGATACAGGGGTTGTCTCACATTACCCAGTGTCTCACTTTACCTCACTCTCCCCTACCACATTTTCTCTTTCTTAGGCATACATCAATACGTTATGGAAGCATATGAGCCCACTTCAAATCATCTCCAAATATGTGATTATGTATCCTAGCCTATAGGCTAAGTTTAACAACGTTTTATGGACAATATCCCTCGGACTGCAATTTGAATAGATTTTGCTGTGCTGTAGCCTACTGTAAAAGTAGGCCTACGGCCATTTCTTAGAGTGGCTTGAGATTAACATAGCCTAAATACTGTAATGTTGACACTAATAAAGATATGTTTATTAAGTAGGCTAACAAATGAAAAGTGTTTTCAGCTGAAATGGCATGAAGGCTATATGTGGACCGCCTGGACCTTTGAGCAAAACATCAGCAGACAGAGAAGCCCTCAGTGTAGCAATGCAGACTGCTCGGGGGAACCTGCTTATCCAACTGTGGGTCGCCAGTCGAACTGACAGGCTTATCATCATAAATTCGCATTTATTTCAATTTGGCTTTAGGCTACGATTAAAGTTCCTATGGTTCACAACTACTCGCAATATGCTATCGACACTAGTTAATCACAATTTGTAGCCCTATTGGTCATGTTAAGAGTTACTTGCAATGTGAAACTAAAATCTAAGACAGTAGAAAATTATGTTTAAACATAATTTTCTACTGTCTTAGATTTTAGACAAACAGACAAAATGCACCAAAAACAAACCCTACGGAGAGGTAGCTACACATTTGTTGTTGCATGATAAGGCAATGAACGTGCTGGTAGGCGTTTGACATGATGTTTGATGGATCAACCGGTTGGTAGGAAGGGAGGTTTTTGGCATCATTCCCGCGCTATAATTGTTGGCCCGGGTCGTAGCCTAGATCAGGGCAGTAGTTTAAGGCAGAGCTAAATTTATCCGAGCAACTGCCCATTTGCCCTCTTTGTCTGAGCTGCGCTGCCACTCTTCAGCCTGAACACTTCAGGGAACAAATAGTCACATAACGAGTAGCCTATCCAGTCTAAAATTCCGAAAGACCAAATTAATGGTTCAAATTTTAATTTATTTTCTATAAGCAAGAGATGTTGTATAAGCAAGCAGAGAGATGTTGGTCCGAATGTTTTTTGTTTTTTTAAGGGGCTCAAAGCTTTAGTGAGGGAGGCATTGGCGTCACATTAGGTCACCATTAGTCTTCGATTTACGGTGTTCCTTCCAAAAGGAAGGATTGTGTGGTGGTGTAAGACATGGACCTAGGCCTATATTATTCAAATAAAACATAGGTCTATGGTATAAACTTAGCTGTCTGAGTTTACATTGTATGTAGGCTAGCCTAATGTAAAAAAAATATAGCCTTTAACGTTAGATTTGAAAGGACAGTCAATTGGCTCTTCACTGTTTCATAAAAAAACAGTAGGCCTATTTTGTCTTTAGCCTACAATAAGAAACAGTAGGCCTATTTTATCTCTAGCCTACAATAAGAAACATGTATGTCTATGAAGCTTCCAAACAATGCATCCCTTGCTCCGTACATTGGTTCTAATGGCTATAAAGGAAATACACACCATGCAAATCTCTAGGTATGGTGAAGGGTATGTGATGATGTGGGGCTATTTTAATTCCAAAGGCCAAGGGAATTTCATCAGGATGCATAGTATGGATCCATTCAATAACTAAAATTCAACATGGGTTTAACATAGGGGTATGAATACTTATGCACCCTGTATTTGAATGAAAAACATTTATTTATTTACGATACATTATTCATTCACAAAGAAAATTGGTTTCATCAGGTCCCTTGCCACAGGTGTATAAAATCAAGTCCATGCAGACTGCATAGTGATGGATTTTAAGACCAGTGATGTGTGTTCGATAATTTGGATGGTATTGACTAATAGGAAACTTACATAATACAATTGTATTACACACACACACACACACACACACACACAATCAATTCAACTTCAGCATAAAACAATGAATGGTTCAAATTATTTTCACAAAGACAAAAACAAATAGTCTCTTCAAAAACACTGTTTTATCACCATGATGCATCCATAGTCTTAAAAGCTTTCAAAATATGCATATTAAATAAAGTCAAAACTATATAAAAAGTACAAACAGACAAAGCAGGGCTTTTCCAATTTAAAATAAAGAAAAAAATAAATAAAATATACCTATTACTATGAGGGTTGTTATACAATGCCATTGTAATAATTTGTCACATATCTGAACATTATATTTTCCATGAAAATGACTGGGAATAATCGTAGAGTGATAGCTCTCATTATAGGAGAAAGCCCCAAATGCAATTTGTACACACTGTATGGTCCATTGCAAAGTGCTTGTCTAAAATAATTATTAGGATTAGCTTAATGTATTTTTAAATTTGCTGTAGTATTGTCGATGGGTTTAATAACACATCAAGGGAGTCCTTGGCCAGAACCTAGTGATATTTGTGGGGCCTTGTCGTGGAAAAGTTTGGGAACCCCTGAGCTAGCTCAAAGTCCTTTTAGGCAAGTCCCTCCACTCAGCGGCTATATTGCAACGCTTTTTGGGCACTTATCGGGCATCTATTTCAGGTAGAACTGCGCGTGCGCGATGCTTCACGAATCACAACACACCAACCTCGCTCCAGCTGCGAGATCACAACACATGATTGGGACGATGTATTCACAACATACCACATTATTGGCACGTCAACTTTTGAAGGGACGGAATATGTGTAGACGGCTGCCATGTTTGCGTTACGAACTAACCCCATACATTTCTATGGGAGATTCTTTGAGTGCTGTCTCCTCATTAGAAGTCTCTGGCTAGCTACACTATTGGACTGATGCCTGAACTGGCCCACCTGTGTTGTGATTCGTCAAAACATAGTTCCAAAGCAGAAATCCTCTGCCATGATATTTACTGCTTACTTTGCTCATTATATGTCTTGTAAAAAACAGCAGACATCATACGGACATGTTAACCATTCTAAAAACTTGATTTTAGAAAAATAAGATTGGAA
>NC_063195.1:15476392-15508892 GCF_017589495.1 Alosa alosa
TGAAGAGTGACGTCACCAGTCGACTGTACCCCCCGAAGCTCACGGTATAATTCAAACACTGCTAATTCTAATCCTAAACCTAACCTCTAATCCTAACCCACACAGGGCAAGATGTACTAATGCTTTTGCACCCACTTCAGGCTTATTTGTTTCACAACTGCCTGCCTGCGGGAGCTGAAAATAGCAAATTGCGCATTCATGGGAGGATCAAGGGGAAAGTTGGAGTTTACCGTAAAAAGATGGGAGGGGAAGGGTAAAGAGCGCCTAATTATGTATTCCGCAGTATGTAAAAAAAAACTGTCTGTGAAAGCGCACATCTATTCTGCACCTAAATATTTCCGCCTTGCAAAAGTAGGTGTTAATCCAAATTGCAGTTAAATGCGTCAATAAGAAAAACCTTTCAAAGACAACAGAATCGCTATTTAGAGCACCAGTTTTGTGTCTTGTACTATACCAAAAGCAACCACTCGGTGAGTTGCAAACTTTTGAAAACGGACGTTCAGGGTTGTTTTAAGGACATGTTTGTGCATGCACATAGACAGCCAGCCTGAAGTAGTCAAAGGTGATTCTAAACGTGTCAAAAACTCAGAGACAGGACCCATCGTCAACATTTCTTTGTCCACCACTCTAGTTCATCCAAAACAAACCAGAAAAGAGGCTCAAAGTGCTAAATACCAGAATTTTCCTTTAAAGTTTTAAACTTGCTAGATTTGACCAATCTGCCATAGCCTAAGTGCACAAGTAGTTTGAGTAGAACTACTGATCTTCATTATCTCCCTGCTTGTTGACATCTTATCATGTATTGTATTATTTCATAATCCCTAAATGTCTGATTCTTTTTAATGTTGTCATCAGATAACTTCATTCAACTACGCTTGTATGTAGGCCTTGCCGTTCAGTTGTGGACGTTCGTAAATTGCGGTAGGGTCCAGGAAAAGGCGCAGATTACCACTAGCCTGATGTTGTCATACTCAAAATTCTAGTCAGAATATGAGTCTGATACTGCTCCATTGGGATGTGATTATGGTGTGTGTTTCAACCAATACAGGGGGGTGAATCCTGTAGGAAGAACACCTGAACCATCCTTCTTCTCCACCATTGCCTTAACATTGTTTTCTGGTCATTTTTTTAAAGGTATTGCACTGTCAATATCTTCTACAACAGACGCGATGGTGAAATCTAATCTTCTAGCAACAGCGTTTCAGGAAGATCTGGGATGAATGAAACCCTTTGTAATTAAACGTAATTTACAAAGACATCGTACCATACTGAAAGCTATTATTTGGTCACTAGCAACCTACATCTGCCCTCTGTTAAACACAGTTACATTTTTAGCTCTGAACATAACTGTTCAGGAGTTTTTCTGGTCCGACAGCTTTTCGGGCATAGCTCTGGACAATGCCAGACTGTTCAAATGTTGTGGCCAGGGTTTTCTGGTAACGCATCAGCATTCGCCAGTTTGTCCATGGCGCTGATAATGCTACGTTCCCAAATGTACGTACATCTGGCCCACAGTGTTTGGAATTGTTCGGGGGAAGGGCCGCTGCACCCACTTTCTTTGTTTCCAGTCCACGGATCCTGGGTATGATTTGTTCTCAGAGAATGGAGAACTAGTGAATTGTGAGGAGATATTTGCTAAATGTTGCAAAAAGTGTTACGTGTAGCATCATTTACTTTAATCCATATAAAAGTGTTACGTGTAGCATCATTTACGCTACCCTACCTTTAATCCATATAAGAGTGTTACGTGTAGCATCATTTACGCTACCCTACCTTTAATCCATTTAAGAGTGTTACGTGTAGCATCATTTACCCTACCCTACCTTTAATCTTAATTCTTACACATGGCACCTTTAATCCATATAAGGGGAAACTTTCATCGATCAAGGTTAGTGTTTTTCTTCCCGATATGTGTGTGTTGACTTTTAGCTTGCTGTGACTCCCTCTCGGTGTGCGTGAGTGTCTGTGAGTTTGACTGTGTGTGTGTGTGTGAGTCTTCTTACTGATATGTGTGTGTTGACGTTTAGCCTGCTGTGACTCCCTCTCAGTGTGTGTGCGTGTGTGTGTGTGTACGCATATATATGTGTGTGTCTTCTTACCGATATGTGTGCGTTGACGTTTAGCTTGCTGTGACTCCCTCTCGGTGTGCGTGAGTGTCTGTGAGTTTGACTGTGTGTGTGTGTGTGAGTCTTCTTACTGATATGTGTGTGTTGACGTTTAGCCTGCTGTGACTCCCTCTCAGTGTGTGCGTGTGTGTGTGTGTGTGTGTGTGTGTGTGTGTGTGTCTTGTATGTGTGTGTGTTGTGCTGTGACTCCCTCTCCGTGTATGTACGTGTCTCTGTGTGTGTGTGTCTTCACGGATGTGTGTGTGTTGACTTTGTAGCCATATATGTGTGTGTCTTCTTACGGATGTGTGTGCGTTGACTTTTAGCCTGCTGTGACTCCCTCTTAGTGTGTGTGTGTGTGCCTGTGTGTAGGTGTGTGTAGGTGTGTGTGTGTGTGTACGCATACATTATATGTGTGTCTTCTTACCGATATGTGTGCGTTGACATTTAGCATGTCTGATGAGCTGGGGTCCGATGAGCATCATGGCTTTCTCCATCATGGTAAACAGGCCTGTCACTTGGCTGCTGTCAGACATGCACTGGCCAGAAGACAACATCTTGTCCGTCCCTGTCAGCACATCCTGAGAGACAGAGAGAGAGACAGAGAGAGAGACAGAGAGAGAGAGAGAGAGAGAGAGAGTTCTGTGAGTGTGTGTGTGTTTATGTGAATGTGTATGAATGTGTATTTGTGTGTGTGTTTATGACATGGAATCGTGCAGGTATGACAATTTTTTTTTTAATTCCCTGACAATATAAAGCATGAACATGACCTTATAATCCATATATGAGTGGGGGGGAAAAATTACACAAGATATGTTTGATCTGATTGGATTTTTAAATCAACAGGAAAATGTACTTCTATTCACAAAGTTTCACTAATGTGTGTGAAATACCAAAAGCCAATAATATATATTTATTATAAATACTAGTTATAAATACAGTAATCATTACTTTATTTAGGCAGAATAAGTTCGTTGTGGTTTCCAAGCTCATTAATGTTAACGTTAGCGGTCTTGCACTGATATTCATGGCATTAGCTAGCTTTGTGGTTAGCTAGTCTACCATAATTTAGCAATGGATAACGTCATACTGCAAATTGTAAAACATACGCTTTCAAAATAACAGGCCGGGGAGAGATGATACGTCTCACTGCTATAACTGTCACGATATTAAAGAAATACATCTTCAGTCACATTGTCAAAAGTTCAAAGGACTGTCAAAAGGACAGACAGTCAACTACACTTTAACAACGTTACATAATTACTAGCTAATTCCGTTTCACTCTCGGCTTATTTATTTATTGTTTTCACGAATTTTGTCATGCTTATTTGAGGTAAGAGAACTGATGGGGATGTTCTTTTAACTGTTATTCAAGCAATGTATGTCTCGTGACCAAATCACCATGAACACACTTCACTGATGATCTCACTCGCGGATAACTGGTTCTCTCTGCCCGACTCTGGCTGGATCAGCAGGTTGCAGGATGTGTGGCGCGTTATACACGAGTGTTGCCAGCAGGGACGGTGTAGAGTGTCCTCTGGTGGACAAACTATACAACGCCAACACTCATGACATGGTTGAAGGGTGTTTTGTCCGTTTTTATTTTATTTTTAAAATATTCATTTATCGGCCATTATAAATGCCGATACCGATAGTTTGGAAAATGCCTAATATCGGCCGATAATATCGGCCCGCCGAAAAATCGGTCGGGCTCTAGCATGATGGCAGTTTCATTTCGAACACACAGTTGGACAACTGCCATCAGTAGCAGACAAAAAATACAACACTGATTAGTCTCATTCACATCTGTAGCAAGAAACACAGACAGACAGACACACACACACACACACACACACACATGCATATGTATCCACACGTATACAGTACACACAACATAGTACAGTGTTAATAATAGTAATTGATTTAGTGCAGCACAGCAGAAAAAAAGTGTATTATAGAAAATATACATAAACAGGACCAGGACCACATATAAACATGCATGCACACACACACACACACACACACACATATATACATATGCATGCACACATATACACAACATAATACATTGTTAATATTAGTTTTGATTTAGTATGGTACAGCAAAAGACCCCCCCCGAGCGCCGCTGTTGCAGGCAGCTCACTGCGCCGGGATTAGTGTGTGCACATCTGCACCAGAATACACACACACATACACACACACACAAGCACAGACAGACACATACACACACACACACACACACACACACACCCACAGGTATGCACACACTCACACACACACACACATACACAAACACACACACACACATAAACACACAAACACACTCACACACATATAAAGACACACGCACACAAGAAACTTCACACAATGAGTCTTTTAAAATTATTTTGTTACAGTTTCGTAGCTTTGAGAAAACAAATAGTTTGCCAGTTACCTGCTAACTTTCATTTTCAATGAAATTCCATTGCTATAAGCGAATGGATTACTGGCAGAATTATATGAAAGACGTTAATCAAATGTGTATGCTTTTATGTGTGTGTGTGTGTGTGTGTGTGTGTGTGTGTGTGTGTGTGTGTGTGTACTATAATCATTTATCCAGCTTCTAGGGCACATATTATGTAGCAAGTCTGTGGTGGTTCAAAAGAGCAATTACCTTGGCAAATGGGATCCCCCGTTTTTTGTCCATCTGTATCCTGTTGTACAGTTGCACTGGTATGGTCCTCCACTGGGAGTCTGGTTCACTCTGGTGCACTTGGTGTTTTGATCACACTTAATGTCATGGGAACAGGAACCACCTGAATTGTAGTCTCATAACAATAAGAAAGGAATCTAAGAATATATTTCAAACTTTAGTGCTATTAATCAAAATGGTGGATTCCTGGTAGTAAAAAAAAGACCACACACACACACACACACACACACACACACACACACACACACACACACACTGTGAAGACTGGGCCTTTTAGCCCACGTCCACACAGAATGCGGGGCCAACGTGCGCTTGCTATCTGGGTAGTTAGCCTAAATAAAAAATAAAAAATAATAATTGGTAAGAGAAGAAACTATTTACATTTTAGCACACCAGCCTGCAACGTCTTCAAGGATTGAATGAAGCGAGTTTGCAAAAATATGTAGGCTAGCTTATTTTTCAAGTCAAGAAACATTCTTAATTTTCGTGTCAGGGAGCATTTGACTTTTGAAAACCATATGCCTAGTAGTCGGTTGAACAAGGAGTTATAAGATAAGGGCAGTGTAAGGTAATCATTTGTGTCACCTAATGCAAGACAACATGTTGCCACTGTGTTTTTACACAAATCCGCTCAGTGGACTACATCTCTCATCTCGAACAATGTACGTCACTAATGTAATGATAAGACTAGCTGTTATGTAAGTTGACGGTTACATCTTGCTGCCTGCTATGTCACTTAAAGGATAATTCCGGTATTTAGCACTTTGAGTCCCTTTTCTTTTTTAAAGTATATTTTTGGGGCTTTTTATGCCTTTACTCAGATAGGACAGTGGAGACTGACAGGAAGTGAGTGGGAGAGAGTGTCGGGGTGGGATCTGGAAAGGACCACGGGGTGGGAATCGAACCCGGGTTGCCGGCGTACGGTGCAGGTGTCCCAGCTAGTCGCGCCACTGCTGGGGCCTTGAGTCCCTTTTCTGATTTGTTTTGGATGAATTAGTGTGGACTTATTTTGAGCCTCGTAAATGGTGGGAAATAGGGAGTTATTTGCATGGCTAGCCCAAGGCCCGAGGCACTCCCATTGAAAACCTGTTGGTAGCCTCGGCTAACTAGCGCCGGATTTCGGAATGCAGGGGACAAGCCGAGATGGGCTATGAGACAAAAGTTTACACTCGGTATCATGTTTCAACACATTTTAGGTCAATATCACACCGAACTTCTCCTTTAATGTTCGTTTTCAAGACTGTGCAACTCTGTTTCTGTGTACCACCACTCTAGCTCATCCAAAACAAACCAGAAAAGGGACTCAAAGTGCTAAATACCGGAATTCTCCTCAAATATTCTCCTCAAATAATCTTACAAGAAAGCTCAAAGTATCTGTATACTAAAAACAATACTAACTAGATTTTGAAGATTATAACACTTAGTAAGATATCACATTTTGCAATGTGGTTATTTGATAGGTGACTTGACATGACACTTGAGAGAATTGGGGTAGCTCAAAGATATATTACGCTAAATAGATAGATTATAGGTGTGTTAATTTATTGCAGGATCGAATCCAGTTTAATGCTATACAGTTTGCAAAGATATAGGCCTACTTTACATGTCTTTTGTCAGAGTTGCGTGGAGTGGTAGTAGTGTAGTGATCATGGCGTGAAATGCGACTTCAAATCTGTCTAAAACAACTTGTTTGTGAATGTTTGACAACTCCTGCAGCTGTGAAGAGCAACCTGAGCATGCGCAAGGAATTCAGTCGATTGGCTTGTCCAGTATCCTTACCAATACAACATTGTTTATGGTGTTTGCACACAGCCTCCTCATACTCACCGGTGGTCAGATACAGGCCTGTGACGACACAAGAAGGGAGGGGCAGCACTATTTTTATAACATGTCAGGGAGTAGAGATTATGGGGTGCAACACAAGGCATTCTGTGCTACTAAAGCCACCCTGTACCAGTTGAGTTTCAACAGTAACAGATTTCAACACAATATAAAAAGTATGGCTACAAAATTGTCATAGTGCAACAGTAATAGACGTAGAACATACAATTCAAAATAGTTTATCGCTGTAGTAGAAACATTGAATTACCCTAAATAAAGAAACGATACATGACTGTCATTTTTAGTGTCATGACATGCACACTGTGTGGAATACACTGTATGCTCTTTGCAATTCTACAGCATTGTGACAGAATTTGATAACTAGTTCACCAATTTTGTATGTAATGACTCAAGCAATGAAATGAAGACAATTATTTTTATTGGGAACGACAGCATCCATAAGTATAGTTCATTTTGACTAACATGGAGTGGGTAAGACTGTCTTTAGTGGCAGGCTAGCACATACCGTTGACTTGCGCTAGCCTAGCACCTGCGAACTCTGCAATTAGAAGGACTGGATGAAACGTCCTAAAAACGGTCTCCACTGATAAATATCACACTTGCTTACTTGGAAATAAGGTATTGTGTCCAAAATCCTGAACCACCCCTTTAACTCCAAGTTGCTCCCAATGTAGTCCCCTTGTAGTATAATTGACATATGTAAGTCACTTTGAACAAAAAGACAAATGAACAAATGATTTGGACAAATGAAATGTAATGTAAATAAACCTGAATCACACCCTCACCTTCACCAGGGGCTCTGGTGTTGTTGCCATGGTTCCTGAACCCTTCAGGACAGGTACAGGTGTAGCTGCTAGGTATGTTTTTGCAGGCGCCTTTCAGTCCACACGTTGGGGCCTCATCACAACATTCATCTCTATCATCTCGAGATGTAGCGATGTGGCTACAAAAAAGGGAATGTATCATGATTGCCTGAGGTTTGGGTAATTTGACTGACTTGTTGAAACATTCCCTGTTTAAATAGACACCCCAGATATCAAATGTATATGCTTTTAAATCTCCCGGTCGTGGATGGCACACGCAGAGGGCCCTATTGTACACCCAGTGCAAAGCACGACGCAAGAAAGTGATGCATTTTTCACCATACACTCCACTTTCATTAAACCTTGTACGCAGGGGTCATGGTTATTGGTGTTTCATGGTTATTGCTGGGTACAATGACATCATTGACATAAAGTATGAGCAATTGAATGGTCAGGTGGAAACAGATTTTATAAACATATATAGATTTGGAATGACTTAGTATTTGTAGAGGGCCTACATAATAATTCCCCTTCACCATGTTCCTCTGTGGTCCACCAGGTGGCAGCATTGCGAGCTCAGGATGGGGGCACCTACATCTGTCGTGCCCAGAACAAGGAGGGCTCCACGGAGGTGAAGGTGCAGGTGCGAGTGGGTGGAGGGGCCTCTGATGGTGCCCTGCCCAAGGCCACGGTCTCCGTAGAGGAGATCACCGCCGTGCAGGGCCAGACCGTCACCATGCAGTGCCAAGGCAGCGGTAGGCACGCGCCATGCACCACAACGCAACTGCCCTTATGATCAGGATTTCTACTATAGGCGCATTCTCATATGAAGTACATTTGTGAAAGGCCCGTTAGGCAGGACAACACATAGTACAAGAACAAAATGTTAGTCACCGTGGTTATGCACACAAAAAGTATATATTTATAAAATATATAAAATATAAATATATATTTTAATTAAATATAAATATATAATATATAAAATATATATATATATATATATATATATAAATGAAAGATATTTCTATATAAGTTAAGAAGACATCTGTGCTGCTCCAGTGTTCTTTTTACTCCACTTTTCCCTCACTCTCCCTAAGCTGCACTAATGTTTATGTTTATGTTCTTATACTTTTTGAGTTTCTATGATGAACTCTAACTTGCTTTTCTCTCCCCTTTCCCCTCTCCCTCTCCTCCCCTTCTTCCATTGGCAAAATTATGTTTAAAAAACTAATAAACATTATACATACAACATCTTTTTCCAAACATGATATTTAACCCTTTTAAGGTGTTCATTCAGCCCGGTCTGGTGGACCCACCACATTATTAGACTTCTAAATCAATACAGCCATAACAATTTATGTAAAGACCTTCACCTTCAACCTGACTCTCGAGGTCACCCTCACCCTCATAGGGGGCAGCCGTGGCCTACTGGTTAGCGCTTCGGACTTGTAACCGGAGGGTTGCCGGTTCGAACCCCGACCAGTAGGCACGGCTGAAGTGCCCTTGAGCAAGGCACCTAACCCCTCACTGCTCCCCGAGCGCCACTGTTGTTGCAGGCAGTTCACTGCGCTGGGATTAGTGTGTGCTTCACCTCACTGTGTGCTGAGTGTGTTTCACTAATTCACAGATTGGGATAAATGCAGAGACCAAATTTCCCTCACGGGATCAAAAGAGTATATATGCTTATACTTATACCTGCACTCTCAAGGTCACCCTCACCCACACTCTCGAGGTCACCTTCACCCGCACTCTCAAGGTCACCTTCACCCGCATTCTCAAGGTCACCCGCACTCTCGAGGTCACCCTCAACCTCACCCTCTAGGTCACCCTCACCCGCACTCTCAAGGTCACCCTCACTCTCGAGGTCACCCTCACCCTCACCCTCGAGGTCACCCTCACCCGCACACTCGAGGGTCACCCTCACTCTCGAGGTCACCCTCACCCACACCCCACACTCTACCCCACAGGAGGTTCTTAAGGGGATGGTGGCTGGTCGGTTAAAAATTGACCTCTTTTATTATAGCCTAGTTAAGAACATTGAGGGGTTGGATGTGTGAGGGGTTGGGAGGGTGTTGTGTGAGGGTGGAGGGAGGGGGGTGTAATCAGGTGCCTTTTAACATATGATGTATTGGGATTTTTATGTGTGAATGTACTGTATATGTATGTTTGCATAGTGTTGAGCTTTATAGAGCTCTTCATAATGCTGAAGAATGCTCCATTCACTTGAATGGGCCTTCCCAACGTTCGGTGGACTGCTATTTCTCGATAACAGACCATTGCTATGTATAACAGACCGCTGTCAATGAAAATGGAACTTTACGCAAGGACTGGAACTTTATTCAAAAGTGAAAGCAGACGGTTGAACAGCTGTGTTCTAAAGAATGTTTGATTCAAGTTCAGCAAACTATTTGTTTCTCAGCAAAAGCCACAATGAAACCATAACAAATAGGCTATAGCCTAGGCTATGTAGGCTAAAGAATCATATCGTGGGGAGTTTATTGTTTCATTTTGGCAAGTAGCCGTGTAATAAGTGGGATAATGTATAGAACGCCGGTCATTAACGGGAAATAGGTCCCTTCAGGGCGGAACAAGTTCAGGTTCCGGTTCGCCCTGTCACAACCTATTTCCCGATAATTCTATACATTATCCCTTACTTGTATGATGAGCTTTGTCTTGATTTGGGTTAAGGAATTATCCTATAAATTGCGGTTGAAATCTCTCTCTCTTTCTCGCTCTGTCTCTCTCTCCAATTCAAGGTTGCTTTATTAGCATGACTGTAGGTACAGTGTTGTCAAAGCACAAGCAAAACACCATAACAAATTCTCTCTTTTGCACACACACACACACACACACACACACACACACACACACACACACACACACACACGATGCGCACAAGCTGCAATGTATTTCGCAGCTAGCGGAAGCAGTCAGTCCTTCTCTTAACAGGTGGGCAAATTTATCAGAGTCTTTAAAGGAGCTAAAATTTGGAATTTAGTTTGAGAATTGTAAAAAATATCGCTTTCTTATCTGTTCAAACTTTGGAATATATAGTGTCTCTCTCTCTCCCTCTCTCTCTCTCTCTCTGTCCCTCTCTCCATGTCTTTGTTTCTCTTCTCCTCTCCCAGGTAAGGATGTGAGGCGTTGTCACATCCTGCTTAGACTCCAGCAGATGATGGCCTCATTCCCATGCCGGTTCTCAAAGCCACACACACACACACACACACACACACACACACACACACACACGCACACACACACAAACGTACTACAGAAGTAGCCAAAGTGCCTCTGTTGGTCCGCTTGGCTTATCGCTCCGTTGTTATCAATCCATCCACAATATGAATTCAGGAAGAGAAGAACATTCCAGAATTTGTCATTCTTCTGCCGCTATCCCCATGTAAACCAGAGGAAAAACAAACAATAAAATGGAGGGCCTCTGATGTTTCTTTTTATAATTCCCATTTCCCACATCCACATCCTCCAGCATTACCCCAAAAGTCTGTTTTCCCAGTCTGTGGGAAGAGCTCCAGACACACCTGAAAAAAGATAGACAGTTCCATTCCATTCAGAGGGAAAAAAAGACCAAAAATAGTGTAAAAAAGAGAAAAGAAATAAAATCATTTGCCCAGTTCACAGCTGCAACACAATTACACAATTTATCCATAAGGTGGCAGTAAAGTCAACCTAAACTACATCTGCTTACCGTGCATCTCCCCTCTGTTTGATTATTAGCCAGACTCTCCCAGACTGTTCCACTCCAACTCCCCCACTTCCTGCTGTCTTCAGCACTTCTCTCTGTCTCCCTCTTTTTCACCCTCTCCTTTTCCCTCTTTTTCTCCCTCTCGCTCTATCTGTGTGTGTGTGTGAGAGAGAGAGAGAGAGAGAGAGAGAGAGAGTATGTGCATGGTGTGTGTGTGTGTGTGTGTGTGTGTATCTGCTAGTAATTATACAGGGTTTTAGGACTTCCACCAAATGCCAGTAAAATCCGATGACAATTGGCTACTTGTTCCCCCCTCCCTGACAGACGAGGGGCTCCAGCTACCGTAGGGTTCTCCTCCTGCTGACTCAGACCAACACTCACCGGCTCTGGTTTCACACGTGGCCCACACAGGACCCTGATCTGGCCCGTAGTAACAAACCGCGCACTTGCATTTATATAGAACATAATGCTGTCTATACACTGACTGTGTAGTGGACAACATTACAGTTAATGTGTGTGAGCATTAAAGACTCATGCAGCACCTTAAATACTGTACACACACACACACACACACACACACACACACACACACGCACACACACACACACACACATATGCACACACAGAAACTCACACACATGTGTACCAACAGACACACACACACACACACACAGGCATACACATGTATACAGCATACAAACATATATACAGTCACACACTGGCAGTCTACACACACACAAACACACATGTTTTACAACATGGCATATTAATAATGTCACTGTTTAATGCTTTGCGTTAACTGTTGTCTCTACTTCTCTTCCCATGGAAATAGGACACATGTGTGGAGGAAGAGAAACATGCTTGTTTACGCCAGCATTTCAACACTGTTCCATGACTCATCTCTTATTGTCTATATTAGTGATTCCACGCAACCCCAAAAAAAAGCCTTGGCTCTGAACCACGTGTGAAACTGTAGCTTCACCCATAATGGTTTTTGAACTGACTTTTTGATGTAACATACAGAGAGAAAGAGAGAGAGAGAGAGAGAGAGAGAGGTGAAAAGCAGATGTTTCCTTTCCTTTCTTTCTCTCTCTCTCTCTCTCTCTCTCTCTCTCCTCTGTTTATCTCTCTTTATCTGTCTGACATGCAAACACACACCACCCCCACATTTCACAAGGGTGGGGGTCTGTGTGAAAAGACAGACAGAAGAGGAGGAAAGAAGATGTGACAAAAGAGAGGGAAAGTTGTGACCTCAAATGAAGCCCATACACTAAGGGAACCCTTACACCAATCATCAAAGAACCCCTATCCATGAGAAAGAGGGAGAAATACTGAACTGTAAAAGAAAAACCTTAATAAAGGTCAACGATAGGGCACCACAAATCAAAATGAAAAGAAGAGAAAAGAATGTCTTTGGAAGCACAATGCTAAGGGTACATGGGTCCCCCAATCCCCAATCCTTAACTGAGAGAGAGAGAGAGACTGAACTTTAAAACATTATAATGAAGGTCAAAGAAAGGTCATTAGAAAAAAAAGTCTTCGTAAGCATAAAGCAAACACAGGCTAAAGTGCGGCACATACCGACGCACCCGACCTGTAAGCCGACAATGTGACGCCACAGAAGCGCAGAACTATTTATACTCACGCGCCGCGGGTGGTCAATACACTAGTTGCAATATTCTCCTGAACAGAGGTGTCGCTGTTGTGAAAAAGATTAACGCTAACTATGTTACACAGCAGAAGAAGCTGCATTAAGAAACACTAGTAGCAGAGAATGTAAACGGGCTCTGCTATTAGCTAGCCCAAAGTCCTTTTAGGCAAGTCCCTCCACTCGGCGGCCATATACCAACGTTTTATGGGCACTCATCGGGCACAGTCTTTGGGTCGAACTGTGCGGCGCAAGGCTTCACGACACCAATCTTGCTCCAGCGGCGAGATCACAACACATGATTGGCACGATGTCTTCACAACACACCATATGATTGGCTCAATGTATTCACATGTCCACGGTTTGCCGAGGAAGGGGTGGGATATGTGTAGACAACGGCCATATTGGCGTGACAAACTAGCCCCATGCATTTCTATGGAGTATTTTTTGAGTGCTGTGTCCCCTCATTAGAAAGTCTCTGGCTAGCCTCTGTGATGGTACTTCAGACTTTGGTTGCTACTATTCACAACTACCATCATCATTATCATCTAGTTTCCAAGGTGTGCGCACAGGTAGATAGATAGATAGATACTTTAGTCATCCTGGGGGAAATTTTAATCATTTAAACAGTTTAATTAGCTGGCTAGCTAGCTAGCAGCTGGCTGAGTTTGTGTAATTTCCTGAAGTGGAAAGAGATTTTGTTCAGGCCTTAATAGATATCCTTTGTTTGAAAATAAATCGTTTCTATTCCTTCCTCTTAATTCCATGTGTTCTCTCGCTGGTAACTTTATTAACTTAACCAGCAAACTATTACAAATTCACGACTGTAACAAAACACTCAACTCTCGCTTGCCCTCGAACTAGTCCATCTTCCTGTTTCCGCTTTGTCGCTTCGCCTGAAAAAAACGAGTGGTAGCGCCACCTCGCTACCTGGCTAAAATCCTGATCGCCACGGTGTCAAAGGCTACCTGGCTAAAATCCTGGCGGCCAGCAAGATCTACGCCATTTTGATCGCCACGGGTGTCTGGGCTACCGTCAGGGTGCCGAGTATGTAGAACGCCCAAGACTTCCCTACTATTCAGCTGAACATGGAAAACGACAACGACAACAACAACAACAACAACAACAACAACAAAAGTACAGAGTGAGAAACGGCGTAAACTAAAACAGAGTTATGGGGTGAAGGAGAGAGAGGAAGAGGGGGATGAGAGGCGGGCCAGTAAAATAGAAGTTGGGCCCCATGGGGGAAAAAATAGAGGAGAGAAGAAGAGAAAGAGGGGAAGAAGAGAAAGAGGGGAAGAAGAAGAGAAAGAAGTGAGAGAGGAAAGAGGGAGAGAGAAGAGTAGAGAAGTGAGAGAGGAAAGAGGGAGAGACAGAAGAGTAGAGAAAAGTGAAGAGAAAGAGGAGAGAAGAAAAGGGAGTGGGTCCAGCTACAGATATTTGGAAGATGGAAAAGACAGTGCTTTAAATCTCTAGACTAAACACACGCACACACACACACACACACACACACACACACTTTGTCTAGACTAAACACACGCACACACACACACACACACACACACACACACACGCTCACACACACACACACACAGACACACACACACACACTTTGTCTAGACACACAATAGACTCCCTTGACACACACACACACACACACAAACACTGGAACTCTTGTATACATGAAAGGGCATTATGTGTCCATTAGGCAACTGTATCTCCTCTTGAGTAGAGTTTTGTTTGATCACATCAGGATCATCAATCCCTACACACCACCAACACACAGCTCATACACACAGACAAACAACACACACACACACACATTACAACACACTCTCTCCACAAACAAACTCTCAAAGTGTTAATGTGCTTTTTTGTCACAACAAATAGTCATTTCATATGGGACAATACATCCAAACTTATATCAGATAACACACACACACACACACAGACAAACAACACACACACACACACAGACATACACACACACAGACAGACATACACATACACAGACACGCACACACACACACGCATGTTCAAATGTACACATTTGTGTAGCACACACAGTTTTGCAGAGGCTGTTGAGGATCTCTGTGGATATGACCCGGTGACCCCCCCCCCCCCCCACCCACACTTACCGAAGATGACCAATAGGAAAAGACCAGGGGCCATTTCCCTTGCGGAAGGCCTCTCATCATGGTTTCCCACCTCCAATGTGTTCAAAAACACCGGACATTTGGCGGGTCGGTGGAAAGGGCAGGGCGGGGTGGGTTCAATACACTGTTACCTGCAAGAGAGAGAGAGAGAGAGAGAGAGTGTGTGAGAGAGAGAGAGAGAGAGAGAGAGAGTGTGTGAGAGAGAGAGAGAGAGAGAGAGAGAGAGAGAGAGAGAGAGAGAGAGAGAGAGAGAGAGAGATTGACTCTGGACCAACACAATGTGGGTGTACTTCCTCGTAAATGACTTCCTGTGAGGAGTGACCCACTTCCTGCCGGTGAGAAAATAATGGCACCATGCCATGGGCACATGTTTGAAGAGAACAACTCAGCCTTACGCTAAACCCCATATGTAAGGCTCTATACTACACACGCCCAACAACAAACAAACAGATTGCTATTTTTTTTATTATCATTATTATTTTATGGCTTGTTTTGGGACATTATGCACATGGCATATAGACATGGCATGGCATATAGAGCTGGGATTGTAGTGTTTCTGTGGAGTTTTCCTAAACACACACTCAAGTGCCAGAAGGAACCATCAGTTGACTATTGATTATTGGAGTAGAATCACCCCTGACCCTTTGAAGGCCCCCTAAAGAGTTTTTCTTTACCTTACAATAACATTTCCAAAATAATTTTAATGACACATAAACTTTTAATAGGTTGAATGGCATTTCTGCCGCACTCTGAAATGATCTTATTGCTTGTAAAATAGTCATAATTGATATTGATTACTAATAAGAAAGTGCATTGGAGTAGAACCCCCCCTCCCCACCACCACCACTCCACCCCACCCTTTAAAATACTTCACTGTCTAAATATCTTCAGACACTAGAAATTTGAGGTCTTCAAGAAAGACAAACAAACCCCAAAAACTTTTTCCCCTCGGCAACACTTGCTGTTGTCTTCGTCGTTGCCAGACTTCTCGACCTCGCTCTCTGTCAAGGTGTCTTTCGTCACCGAGCCTTTTGCTTTACGTAAACCGTAAACATATTTGGCTAAACAGGCTTAGGACGCGAAGAATAACAGTACTGCTTAATGTGGATCTGGAGTGGGTGAGATCATGACTCTGATTAATGAGGCGACGGGTGGTGTTTTTGGCTGTCTGAGAAATAAGTCTTGGACAAACAGGAGTAAGACATCAATCTAAAAAGGCTGAAATATCAGGAACGCTAGGCAAAGAGGCTAATTCATTGCATTGAAACATGAGTGAGATATCAGTCTAAAAAGGCTAAATCAGGGATTAGCCCGCTAGCTAATTCATTTCAATTAAAACAGGCAGATAGATTTATCAGCCTTGCGCTAATCTGTGGGTAGGCTACAGGACTGCATATGACAGGATCTAAAAATTGCTATTCATAAGAAATGGTACAATATGCAGCTGTAGGGAGACAGACAAACAGATTAGTAAGAAATAGGGAGGTTCATTATTATCATAAATTAAGAAAGATTCAGTGATGGCAGATCTGTAACTGAGACCAATCTTTTACAAATTGATGATATGTATGTCAGAAATTCATCAACAAGGCAAGACGAACAAACTCTCCTTTGGCAACAGGGCTGACGTACGAAACAGAGACTAAACAAGGTAAAATGGTGGGGAAATGTGGGCCTCTTGCATGTGGTCTTCAAAGCACTTCAACATGTCTGAGTCACACTGGTCACAGTAGAGAAAAAGAAAACAGTTGGAATACGAAACGCTTGATCTGGGAAGTGAGTGAAGTCTCATTGATTATCAGTGATAAGATCTCTTTTTTTCTCACACACACTCACACACACACACACACACACACACACACACACACACACACACTATACTGTACTGTTAAAGAGATTGCATAAGTGCCCACAGTGGGCAGGCTGCTGACGTCAAAGTTAAACTCAGGGACCACACAAAGCAGACTGGGCCATCACTGCACACCTCGTTGATGAGTGGAAAAGTTTTCACACACACACACACACACACACACACACACACACACACACACACATATACACAGAAACAGACACACACACACACACACACACACACACACACACACACACAAAGACACTGTATTTATATTCTCTTGATCCTAGGCCTATACACACAATTTTGTACTCAGTTGGGCCCCCTTTGAAAAAACCTTACCACAAAAACTGTTGGGCTTGGCAACATGGACCTAAAATATATACATGCACACCAAAAGACACATGTGAACACACACACACACACACACACACACACACACACACACACACACACAATGATTTATGGTTTTTACGTAACCAGGAGGAGATCACATTTCCTTAATTTTCCAGCCATTGAACGTGGCAGTGTAGCCATACATGTATGATGTGTGTGTTTGTATTTATGTGTGGGTGGTGCGATGCACACGTACGAGTGTGTGTGTGTGTGTGTGTGTCATAGACAAAGACAGGGAAAGAAATGTGTGTGTGTGTGTGTGTGTGTGTGTGTGTGTTCATTCCTCCGTTACCCATTTTATTAAAGGGAAGTGAGAGAACTTACAACACAAGCAAAAATCTAAACAAAGGAAAAGGGTGGCATGTGCACTGACAGTGTATTATTAAATTTGATGGATTTGGCGTGGTCACACTGTAAGTTCGGCTGCTCACACTGCACAAGATATCCAGGCAAAAATTCGGAATTGGAACGGTTATTGTGAAAAAGAAACAGGAATTTGGCTCAAATCAAAAGTTTGTCAGATGTTGTTTCAGGCTTGTGTCTGTTTTGACTTAACTCATTGGAGTCAATATGTGCAGTGACATTATAAATTCAACATGACACATATTATTTTTACTAGACTAACTAATTTAATTCAGTTTGAACAGTGACATTATAAATTCGACATGGTACAAATTGTTTTACAAGAGTAACTAATTTAATTCAATTTGAACAGTGACATTATAAATTCACCATGCTGCAAATTAATTTTACAAGAATAACTCATGTGAATTAAGACTGTAGTCACAGCACTTTACTTTACTTTACCATGCTACATGTTTCTGCGGCTTTCCTTGGGATGGTTGATGAATGGTTTAGGGATGGTTTTCGAATGGTTTTGGGATGGTTTAGGGATGGTTTGGTTTTCAAATTGTTTTGGGATGGTTTTCGAATGGTTTGCCACTGTGTTTGCCTGCATCTCTATTTTAAGTCGCCCCTCTTCTCTGAGGCTACTTTTATCTGTACCCAAAAGCTTGTTGACATCGTTGTAAAATAAGGCCGAGAGACCCTGGATGTGTGGGATTTGGGATAGGATTGTGCGCAAACGTGGTGACATGGGTTTAATTAAGTGCGAGGTTGTAAACTACGCAGGCACTTGTGGGAATGATGATATGAAATGTGTGTTTGTTTTTGTGTATATGTGTTCTTCTGTGTCTGTGTGTGTACGGAAACGGGAACACCTCAAATGAGTGGATATGAGATGTGTTGACATGGCCCATGGAGACTAACACACCAAAATAATTTGGTCATCCTAGGCCCTACAGTTCTTGAGATATTCACCGAAAACTGTGTCCGGCCTAGCCTCCTTTCAGGTGGGAGATGGAACAAAACTAAAAAAAATGGTCCTTGTGGGGCCCACTAAGTTTGGTGCAGCCCAGTTTTTCAGTATCTTGGGAATTGTTATCAAAATCTACAAATTTACAAATCTACGCATGCCACACACACACACACACACACACACACACACACACACACACACACACACACACACACACACACACACACACACACACACACACACACACACACAAACACACACACATAAACACACAAAATGTAATTTCCACCCATGATGATGATGATGATGAGAAGGAGGAGGAGAATGATGATTATGATAATGACGATACACCTGACAGGGAATCCATGTTGCCTAGCAGGTAAAACATGTTTAGACGGCTTTAGCCTACATAAAAAAAAAAAACAATTTATGAGGTAGAAATGATGCCAGGTGTCTGTATGCAATGCTATATATGCTAATCTATATATGCTAATCTAGACTCCTGACATGCAGCCGTCCTACCACATGCTCGCTGGACCCTATACCTACGAGCCTACTTCAGTCCATCAGCCCGACCATCGCTCCAGCTATCACACATGTGATCAATGCCTCAGCTAACCTCCGCACATTTCCAACAGCTGTTCAAAATGGCCTGGGTAACACCGTTACTTAAGAAAGCTTCTCTCAACCCTGCTCAAGTCGAGAACTACCGCCCTGTCTCACTCCTGCCTTTCCTATGCAAAGGCATTGAACGAGCAGTCTCCAAACAGGTCTCTGACTTCCTTTCACAGAACAACCTTCTGGATCCAAATCAGTCTGGGTTCAAAAGCGGCCCACCGAAACGGCTCTGTTGTCTGTAACAGAAGCCTTTAAAGAAACCAGGGCGACCGCCGGGTCATCAGTACTCATTCTGCTTGACTTATCGGCTGCCTTTTTGACGGTTAATCACCGTGATCCTTCTCTCTATACTCGCTAACATGGGAATCTCGGTTCTGCTCTCTCCTGGTTTGAATCCTACCTCACAGGCCTTCGTTTAACGTATCATGGCTTGGTCAGCTATCTGCACCTCACCATCTCACCACAGGGGTCCCCAGGGTTCAGTGCTGGGCCCCTTCTCTTTGCTATCTACACCACCTCCTTGGGACAGATTATCCGTTTGCATGGCTTCTCATACCACTGCTATGCAGGCGACACACAGCTCTATCTGTCCTTTCCACCTGATGACCCCTTGGTTTCAGCACGGATCTCGGATTGCCTCTCAGACATAGCTGAACCTCTCAAAGACTGAACTGCTGGTCCTCCCAGCTAAACCTACCATACACCACAACATCAACATCAAATTTGACTCCCTGTCTGTTTCACCTACCAGGACTGCAAGAAATCTAGGAGTTGCTCTCGACAACCAACTAAACTTCTCAGATCATGTTGCCTCAGTCGCCCGGTCATGCCGCCGCGACTCTACAACATAACGGAAAATCAGGACTTATTTGACTCAAAATGCTACCCAACTTCTGGTTCAGGCAATAGTCACCTCACGACTCGACTACTGCAACGCCCTCCTGACAGGTCTCCCAGCCTGCGCAGTGAAACCACTTCAGATGATCCAGAACGCGGCGACGCGCCTGGTCTACAACCAACCCAAAAGGGCACGTTACCCCGCTGCTCATCCAGCTACACTGGCTACCTATGGCGGCCCACATCAAATTCAAGGCTCTAACGCTTGCCTTCAAAGTAGTCTCCGGTTCTGCTCCCACCTACTTGAATGCCCTCATACAGACATACGCTACCTCCAGACCGCTAAGGCTCCTCAGATCTAACGACGCCTAGCTCTACCACCGGTGCGCTCAGGCCAATCCAAACTTTTCTCATCTGTTGTTCCTCGTTGGTGGAACACACTGCCAGTTCCTACAAGGGCAGGGACATCCCTCTCCATTTTCAAAAAACTCCTGAAGACCCAGCTCTTTAGAGAACATCTCCTCTCATAGCAACACTTACAACAAGTCTTGCTGATCCTAGCACTCACCAGCCGTCTTAAACTGACAAGTAACTGTTAAAAACAGCACTCAATGATGCACTTATTCTTACTGTACTCTAATGCTTTTTAAATTGTCCTAAAATTGTTGAGAATTGCTCTAAAACTTAAACTGTTTACCATGTTGTAAGTCGCTTTGGCTAAAAATGCGTCAGCCAAATGCCAAATGTAATGTAATGTCTATTGATGCCACTTGAAACGTTTGTTTACATCCAGTGACACTGCCGTCATGGAAACTGAATGTCACACTTCGGTGCTCTATTGTCGTTGTGTGTTCTGGCAGGATATGCATGTGTTTTATATGCATGTGTATGTGTGTTTGTGTGTGTGAGAGAGAGTGTGCACGTACATGTGTAGGCTATGTGTGTGTGTACGTGTGTATGTGTGTGTGTATCTGTGTATTTCAGAAAAAGCCTACAAGCCTATCAACGAGCCTGCCCATGACCCCCAGTCTGTGTTTGTAAAACACTCAGGAAGCCAGTCGGCTTCTGTCCATTACAAATATCCTCTCTTAAAAATCCTTCTCTCTTAAATATCCTTCCCTCTTTTCTAAGTGTGTTTGCCTGGTGCTTCACTCGCTGAGGCCGACCATACAAGGTGATGCCGTCCCTAAGCCTAAAAGGAACTGTTCTACAATGCAAATGGTAATGAAACACACAAATGAACACACTCACACACCCTCACACACACACACACACACACACACACACACACACACACACACACACACACACACACACACAGAGAGAAAGCCCCTTCCACACACACCCAAACACACAAACACAAATACACACATAAACACAATCACAGATATCCCTCCCCCCAGTGCTGGGCGGTAATACCAGGCTGAACTTTGCACTGGATGTTTTCACATACTTTCGGATAGAACATTAGGTTGGGTTGGTGTGCCTGCGAGGTCGCACTATAACTCTGCTGCGTGAACTGACATACATCAATATACAGTTTTGTCCATTGCTTGAACACTATAGACACATGCTTAGACCAAAGTAACACAACTTGAAGCTTTTGTTACTGCCTTAAACACAGTGTAACCATACCTTAAACTAAAGTGCTGCTTTGCACTTTATTTGCAATTCTGCAACACACTTGCACCTTTCTGCAACACACTTGCTCCTGCACACACACTATTTCATACATAAGACACTTAAGACACTAAATTAAATCTCATGGTACCATTGGGAAAACACATCTATTCAAAATACAAAAAACATTGGGTGATTGTAAACACTTAGACACACATGTGAAAATACTTACTTACAAAACTGAACACCAATCAGCCAGCCACAAATAGGCCTCAGTTGAGCCATTCTGAGAACTTTGCCAGTATGGAAGCAGAGGTAGAGGAAGAGGAAGAGAAAGAGAGAGAGGAGTAGGAAGTGGTCGAAGAGGCTACGCACAGAACAAATGTCAGATGATATTAGAGAAACTTTGGTGGATCATGTGATAGATCATAGCCTGACATTGAGGGAAGCTGGGCAGAGAGTCCATCACATCTAAGCCTGTTTTACAGTAGTATGTTTTTGTTTTATTTTGTATTTTTGTTTTATTTTTGTGTTACTGTATTTACTGTACTGTATTGTACTGTTAAGTATAGTAGTGTGATGTACAGTATTGAGTTGATTTCATTTGTAACCTTTCAGCACTTTCTTTTTTTGTTTTTTGTCAAAACCATTAAAAAAAAACATAACAAATACTGTAAGTGTTACATTGAGTAAACATTGAATAAACTGAATAAAAGCAGTGCAAATGAAAGACTGCAGTGTTTTAAATAAAGTACACTTGTGTGTTGCTGCTAATCTGAAAGTGTATTCATATGATGCAAGTGTGTATCATTTTGCCATCAGAGTGACATTTTGACAAAGGATTGTTAGGTTTTGATAGCAGTGTTTTAATTCGACATAGGTCTGAATGGTTTATTTCACAGTGTTGTGTCTTGTGTGCTTGTGTGTAAAGTTTTGACACAATGAGCCGAGTTTTGCAAAAAGTGTTCAAGCAATGGGGGCAAAAACTGTAATAAACCGCTACACAAATGCATAAGCGGAGAATCACGTGAGTCGGGAGAATACACGGTTGGTCGGTAATGGTTTGCGTTTGGACTTGCTTGAGATTAAAAGCAGGCATGATATCACCGTTTCTTAATTCATTGCTGTACGATCACAGCTCCTCTCTCTTTCTCCCAGATGCCCTTGGGATGGCAAAGTATAGAACGCCATTATTTTTTAACGGAGAAAAGCTCACTGGCATCATCGACACCAAATTTTAGAAAATTGTTCTCTTGAGCATCAAATCCATAGGTCCGAATGTTGCTGCCAGTGGGCATAATGATGATGATGATGATGATGATGAGAAGGAGGAGGAGAATGATGAGTATGATGACGACGATACGCCTGACAGGGAATCCATGTTGCCTAGCCTAAAAAAAAAAAAATGATGAGATAGAAAATCCATAGGTGCGAATGTCGCTGCCAGGGGCCCTCATCCCACAGCAGGTCCACATTGGGGGCAGTCGTGGCCTACTGGTTAGCGCTTCGGACCTGTAACTGGAGGGTTGTTGTTTCAAACCCACCAGTAGGCACGGCTGAAGTGCCCTTGAGCAAGGCACCTAACTACTCAGTGCTTCCTGAGCGCTGCCGCTGATGCAGGCATCTCACTGCGCTGGGATTAGTGTGTGCTTCACCTCACTGTGTGTTCACTGTCTGCGGAGTGTGTTTCACTAATTCACGGATTGGGATAAATGCAGAGACCAAATTTCCCTCACGGGATCAAAAGAGTATATATACTTACACTTATACATAAGAGTTGGCACAGCACAGACCCTTGAGCATTTTAGCTGGGCAGCCATATGTTTTTAAGCTGCCCTGGATCTTCTTGTGTCTAAAATAAGAGTACTGGTAGTCTAAATACATAGTTTGAAAAAATAAATTAGTATGAAAGCTAATGTTGACTTCCTACTAGTTACCCCCCCCCCCACACACACACACACACACCACCACTACCAACCTGTTATCCTTTTCAGAGTCTGGTTGGTGGTCTGCCTATTTTTTCTACTTTATGGTAGACACGTAGCCTCCACTTCCCCATTTATTCACACATTGTGTGTTTATATGTAAACCTCACTCCCGCAACATTGTTTCTCTTTTGCCCCTGACTGTAGAAATAAAATACAACCATATAGAGCGCTATCATGCTAAATTAACAAACCGTGATATACCGTGAAACTGTCAACATTTAAAAAAAAAAAAATGTAATACTCAATTTTGGTCATACCGCCTAGCAGCACAACACATATACACATGTACCCCTGATGATCATTGTAACTTTTCACCAAGTGTATCATAGCGGTGAGGATAGGTACGCTGAGTTGGGAACTTCTACCCTGTTGCCAAGATACAGTACATGTCAACATAGTGACAGTTCTGGAAACTGAACTGGACAGATACTTTTGGCTTTTCAGCTAGAGAGTTCACAATCATATCAATTATGGTTCTCATTGAAACATTTTTTTCCTTGTCTTTTTTTATGAATTTAATGTTCATAGACAGGCACGGTATCAAGATGCCAGATGGTTTGGAGCCAACCTTGGCGTGGCACCATGAAAGTAACAAATTGTTAGAAGTTGAAGTAAAAAATGTTGCTTGCTTTTTTGGTTGGAATGGTAATGTGTAATGGCTGGGGTATTGGACTTCGTCTCTCTGTTCGTCTGAGCAGAAGGCATTGGTAGAATGCTGTGCTTTTATGGTGTTGGACTGGTTTAAAAAAATAATGAAATAAAAAAAATAAAAAAGGAATCGGGGACTCTTGGGGAAAGAGTGGGATGAATAAAGACAAAACTCAAGACAGATAGAAAGAACAAACAAGAAAGAGACAATGGGATAGACACAGAGAGTAGAAATAAGAAACAGGAGGGAAGGAGGGAGGGAGGATGAGGGAGATAAATAATAGAAATAAAGAACAGAAGGAAGGAGGGAGTGAGAGAGAGAGGGAAAAAGAGAGAGAAGGAGAGAGAGAGGGAGAGAGTAGAAATATGGCACAGAAGGATGGAAGGAGTGAGTGGGAGGGAGAGAGAGAGAGAGAGAGAGAGAGAGAGATAATCAGTTTGTGGTATCAGTGGTGGAATGTAACAAACTTTGTTACTATACTTAATTAAATTTTCCTCGTACCGTATTTGTGCTTTACTTAAGTACAAATAATGCATACTTTTGACTTTTACTCCGTTAAATTTTACAGCAATTATCTATACTTTCCACTCCACTACATTTCTACAATAAGTTCTGTTACATTTTATGATCAGTTATGATATATTGTTTCTGAAGTGCATGTGCATAAAAACTGTTTGTAAGTCGCAACCAAGTCTATATTTGCAATAATTAAGGCAAGTATGAGCAACCCCTTCTCTCTGACGAACTCACGTGTTTGCACAGGATGTGTGTAGTAATTCATTTTAGGATTATCTGTTATTGGTAAAGGTAATGTTGGGCCCTCCTCTCCTCAGCAAAATATAACATTTATTATTATTATTATTATTATTATTATTATTATCTTTAGAATATAGACATTAAAAGAATAAATCATTATGCAAGTACTTTAAGTACATTTAAAAGCAGGTACTTTTTTTAGTGTGGTACTTCTACTTTTACTAGAATAAATATTTCTCTGGTTATTTGTATTTTTACTGAAGTACTGAGTTTCAGTACTTCTTCCACCACTCGTGGTATTGCAACTCATATTGCCACTTTTAATACTATCTATGGAGCTAATTGGTGCAGTAAACATTAAGGTACACTACAGCAAACACTAGACTAGCATGCTAGTGTAGCTAAACGTGACGTAAGACAATGACGTGAGTGAATCAATCAATCAATCAATCAATCAATCAATCAATCAATCGCTTTATTATTTAGAGTGAAAAATGACCACACAACAAGACAACTGCTTTCAGACATGTCCTCTGCACTATACAGTATGCAAATCTTAGTCAAACAGATGTCTGACCCTTCGGGTGATTCAAACACGACGCATACAGTACATGCGGACATAATGTGTGTGGGTGTCATTCCCATACTGTATAAATAGAATCCCCACATGGTTCATTTGCATAACGTCCATTGAAAATACTTGAACTTGTGACCTTGTGTGACTGTGTTTGTGTGTCATGCTTTTTGATAGTGTGTAATTTAGAGGAACACAAAGGTTTACAATGAAGGGAACATGTGGAAAAATCAATGAAATACACACACACACACACACACACACACACACACACACACACACACACACATACACACACAAACAAACAAACAAACAAACAAGCCGGGGTTTCACAGGGTTATTCAACTTCCTGTCTTGGTCATCAGCTCACGTCAGCAATTGCTCAGGGTCAGGTGAAGAAGTCATATGACTGGTCAGCAGAGGTCACCTGATTGGTCAGCAGAGATCCTCGGTTCCAGGAGGTCACTCCGTCCACATATTGCAAAAAAAAGGAAACAGAAAGAAGAATAAACAGAAAGAAAAAAACAGCAGAGGTACATTCTTCAGAGAAAGAAGGAACAGAGAAAAAACTTAATGGAGGGCAAACAAATCTGAAAACAAAATGGTATATCTGTGTCACAATTTATAAAACATGTAAAAGTAACAATAAAGCACGCACATCCAAATTTTAAGTTGGGTGCTGGACGAAAAGGGTAATAATGAATGAATGAAGAAAGTCCGCCACAGCAATAGCTCCAAATAAAAAATGTAATGTAATAATTTGGGCTAACACCCAAAACGTTACATTAAATTATTTATTGAGGCTATAGCTGTAGCGGTCTTCATTCGTTCACAATTTATAAAACAACATTAAAAAGCTAATTCTAATAAAAACCTATCTTTGGGGCAGCCGTGGCCTATACTGGTTAGCACTTCGGACTTGTAACCGGAGGGTTGCCGGTTCGAACCCCGACCAGTAGGCACTGAGCAAGGCACTTAACCCCTCACTGCTCCCCGAGCGCCGCTGTTGTTGCAGGCAGCTCACTGCACCGGGATTAGTGTGTGCTTTACCTCACTGTGTGTTCACCTTTGTGCTGAGTGTGTTTCACTAATTCACGGATTGGGATAAATGCAGAGACCAAATTTCCCTCACGGGATCAAAAGAGTATATATACTTACTTACAATTTATTCATTCAATGGCATAAATACACACACACACACACACACATTTTTTAACTGATCCATGTCTCCCATTGTCATGGTTATACCATCGACCTTGTTATCACAAAGGGTCTCAATGTCTCTACAGCTGTTAAAGAACTGCCATTATCTGAACATTTCTGCATGTTCTTTGATGTGTCTATGTCCCCAAACAAAACAGAACAGATCTATTATGATAAAATGAAGAAAAATAAACGATCAGTGACTCTCTTTGAGCAAGCACTTTCACAGATGTCAAGTCAACTGTCATACTCGGTAGAAGACTTATTTGATCACTTTAATGGAAAAATAGCAAACATTATGGATGACATTGCTCCATTACAATTCAAGAAAGTTAATGACAAACAGAAAGCACCAGGGAAGCAAAATCCAGCGGTTAAACTCCTAAAAAGAGAGTGTAGGAAGACCGAAAGAAAATGGCATAAATACAAACTTCAGATCCACTATGAAATCCATAAAGAGATGCTCCACACATATAATTCAGCAGCTAGTGAACACACACACATACACACACGGTAAGAAACAGAGTGCGAATTACCCCACCATCTGCCCTCATCTTGTCTCTCTGCGGCCTGCTCACAGCTTTTATCCTGTGCCTCTCTTGTCTGCTGGTCCTTAACACATATGACACGAACAGTGTATAAAACCTAACTGCACCTACACTTTTAATGTAATTGTTTGTAGATAAAAAATAGTTTCATTAAGATAGTATCAGGGTTCTCAGATGAAACTACATTCATCAAACTAAAAATAGGAAATAATAGAATGTAAAATCAATACCAACCAATTAAAAACAAATTCAAATACTAGCACATATTTAGCCTAGGCTACTTGGGTCTTTTTATGTTTCCACAGGTTTCAATGATGTAGGCTTAGCTACATCAGACACTCTTGTGCATACCAGTAATATAAAAACACAGGATCTGTGACAAACTAATTTCAAAAGGGCACAATAATTTATTCAAGATATAATGAGAATGGATACCTAGGCTATGGAGTTCATCTCCTTGGAAATGACAATCGATTTTACCTCACCACAATGTAAAGGTTTATTTAAATAGAGAATTACCTTGCTATCGTAACACCCCCAATTATCACCACTTTTGTTCAGAAATTCTAAAACAACGATGTTTTTTAACACTTCAAAATAACATTTACTAAATGAACCTTACATTTTTCAGTAGCCATAGTTGTGTAGATTTGAACAAAATCTGGTTTGGTTCTTAACGGGAGGATTTACTGCCTGAAATATCCGATTTTGTTTACCACGCTCGGGAGTTATAGTGCTGACCTGATGGGTCGCCTATTTACACCGTTTCAATGGCACATGGGCGGTTAGACCGAGAATTCTCGTCGTGAAATTAAAATTCCACTGGAGCTCCAAGCGGTTGTGTACACGCAGCCTTACAACACTGTTTACAGCTCCTGAGTCACAGTAAAATGTCATTTTTGGTACATAGCTAATTTAGATACACCTATGTTGTTGGTGGTTGCATTTCTATAGGAGTCCGCTGTCTTGGTTTGTATAGAAATGGATATTAAGTGACACATACACGCAAGACGGTGGAAATACGGGACCGGTGGAAATAGGGGGAGTTCCGATAACTAACCTTGGTAACTAACCAAGGTACACTTTACTAGCCTCAGTGGGTAAGTAAGTAGCAGGTAAGTAGCCAGTAATTCAACGTATGAAGAGGTGACATGAGCTATGAAAGAACAAACACGTTTATAAATGAAGGTTGTAAAATAACACATTTTCAACAAGCTAGACGTCAGTTAGCAACTTACATTTACCCATGCACGTCAGCAGCAAACCGAATTTAGCCTACTGGAGGAATTTACCTAGCGTTTTGTCATTCAATGTTGACACTTGCTCAGTTGCTTCTAGCGCCACGGTGGTTAAAAATGGTACGGTCCACAATAGGGGTTTCTGAAATCGCTTTACATTAAAATGTTCCTACAGTGAAAACAGGAGTTGACTTGTATTGTAACTGTAATGATATTTTTCACAATATCAGAAAAATTATCTGACCACCCCAAAACTGATATTTCTGTCTCTTTGGGGGTGTAATTCGAACTATGGTAAGAAACACACACACACACCACACACACACACACACACACACACACACACACACACACAGACATACTGGCTCTCGGTCTCTCACACTCTCTCACTCATGTAAGCAATTTAATGAACAAAGTTAAGTTAGGTATTACAAATCAGACTCATTTTGTACTGATTATGTAATAGAAGCTTGTAAAGACCAAAGAACCTCCTTATCAGAAGCACACTAGCTTGGGGAGATGACGTCATCCTCTTCAAATACACAGGCTATTCACAGCAGCTGCTTCTGGGCAGTGGCCAGTGACTTTCATACACACACACACACACACACACACACACACACACACACACACACACACACACACACACACACACACACACACACACACACAGACACACACACACACACACAGACAGGCCCTTGCTTGCATGTGTTTGCCATTTCTTTTACTTGGTTTGGCAACAGGTAAGCCATGAGGTAAACGAGGGTTCAAGCTCTTGCTTCACGCGCACACACACACACACACACACACACACCAAGCATCTGCAAGCATCTGCAAATCTCTAACAGGAAGACATGCATTATTGAATTACAGTGGTGTTTGTGTTTAAAGACAGACAATTTGTTGGGTCATCTCCTGAGATACTGTCTGTCTGTATGTGTGCATATGCAGTATGTATGTTGTAAATATGTTGTATATATGTATGTATGCGTCTATGTATGTGTATGCAGTTACACACACACACACACACACACACACACACACACACACACACAAACAAACAAACAACACACACACACACACACACACACACACACACACACACACACACACACACACACACACACAAATGGCAAACATGTGAGCAGACATGCCCCCCCACACACAAACACACACTTATTTCAGCATGAGTTCTACAAGCAAAATACAGGTCATTTGCCTGGGTTGGTAATTCAAATGACACACAGAGACAGGCGCACATGCAGGCACATGTGCAGTTAGATTCGTACATTTCCTCATGAGAAGCAGCCTGACAGATCAGTAACCTGCACTACATTTGAGGGACTTCCCTTCCTTCAAAGGAAGTGTACACACTCATGTAGACAGACCTGCAGTGGAACAATGCAAGGCAACACACACACACACACACACACAACACAGTTTGTGTTGTTTCCAATACATTAGTTTTAAGAGTGTATAAATATCTTCCATTGTGTTTCTCTATGGAAATGAGCGAGCAAGCAGTAGTCAGAAAGTTCCCTTAAGCAAGCGTTTAACCCCATGTTAGCTCAGAAGTCTCAACAATTTGAATGCATAATGTTGCCAGTGAATTTTGCAATTTATTTTTTTCAGTGTGTGTATGTCACTTAGGACCAAAGTGACAAACAAACAAATACTGTAAATGAATAAATACAGGTTTTCCCCTTTTAACTATCCCCAAAATGTCTCTGGGTTGAATGCTCACAATTATAGATCATGCTGTCTGTTTTTTGTTTTTTTGCAGACTGTACTATATGAATTTCCGTGGCCAGTTTCTACACCAAAGATCTGTAGACAAGATGAAAACGATGTAGAACATTGCAGTTGCACTGTGGTGTGAAATGCTTTGCAAGTTTGTTGTACGATTGAGAGACTATTGAACTCGACTTCAAGAACATCATTGTCAGACATATTTAACAGTCACAAAAATAAACATATTCAACTGACTAGTTAACTGTACCATCTAACTATCCAGTTAGCCAATCTCACTACCGTTAGTGATGTAACAGACATTGTGGAAATGTTGATTCTGTAGCAAGATATCCGTGTGATCTGAATCCACTAGTAGCTATTAGAATGCTTTGTTGCAACAAGTAGCTAATCATGAGGTAGTTGCAGCTTGTCTTGTTACAAAATTTTGGTCTGAACTGACCTGAAGACCCGACCTTAAAAGAATAAAAAATAATAATGCCAATTTTGTTGCTGCTATTGTATTCATACACACACACACACATACAGACAGGGGCGCAGCTATTTTGAGTGGTATGCAACAATAATATACATTACTGTGCATTAGTGTCTATTGAATATGTTGCCAGAAATGCTGCCAATGTGATGTTTAACTTGATGTTATACTTGATAAGTATTGATAAATGGTGCATTGCCACTTTAAGAGAGTCCAAACGGTTCTCATAACGTCCTTTTGCCTTTGCCTTTTTCACAATGGATAAGGCTGATAGGCACTCTAGCCTTGTTTGTTTGCACCACATTGACAACACAATATTAAGTTATTACAAGGAGTCTTCATTGTTAGGATATGGAAACATGTAATGAGTTGCTGCTAGCATGACATTTCTGTTTGCAGTTGGCCATTAAAAGTGCAGTATGAGCATGGTAGCCACCTAGCTATCTGAATGGAATAGGCTATGTTTCAATCAGCATTGCTTAACAAACGCTAGTTAGTCTGTTAACATTCATATTTGCAAGCCTCCAAGTACAGACGTCATCACTTTAAATCCTACCTGTTGCCTTTCACCGTCCACTTATTTCACTACTGTTGCATTGACGTGCCATCTCCTTTTCCCTCTTTCTTTTTCTATTTCTAGTCGTCAACAGCTTTTTTTGCTGTATCCATCTTTTTCCATAGGCGGCAACTCACTACTCGTTAGGCCTACTGCTCATAGCGCCACTCCGCTCCCCTCCCTCTTCTATGTCAAAATTCTATAATGGAATCTTATGAGATAGGGCGCCTACTCTAGCCTGTTAGTCCTCTAAAATATTATAGAACATTGAGAAAATGTTGAAATGATTTAGAAACGGACAGCAGTAGCTACATATAGAAAATACCATCTTTTTTTGTTTTGTTTTTACCATCGCTTTATGCCCCCATGGGCTGAGCTGCCCCTATGCGCCGCATATAGCGCATACTCACTTTTTGCGCCACTGCATACAGAGAGAGAGAGGGGGGGGGGAGAGAGCACTCTTCTCTGATTGAGTGTTTTGATTTGGACAGCACTGTCTTACCCTTGACCACAGTGTTCCTGGAATGCCCCACCCCCAATCCCCATCCCAGACATGCTTAAGCTACCTCACAAACTCCTCACAAGATTATACACTCAGGAAATGGAATGAGCAAGAATTAGTGTGAAAAGTGTGTGTGTGTGTGTGTGTGTGGTGGAGGGCTTGGGGTTGGGGGGTGGCAGGGGGTTTGGTATAGGATTTCTTTTTGGCAGACCTGAAAAGTAGCAGCTGCTGACTCTAGCCTAGCTGCTGCACATTTTCCCTTCTGTGTCGCGTTCACTCGTCTTTCCCTGTATTTGTTCCATTTCTTCTTATTCAGGCTTATTTCTCTGTGTCCCGTCCATTCCAACTATATTTTGGACACAGCTAAGTCTCCAAAATCAATATATTTCTCTGTTAGTCTACTCTTTTGGAATCTCTTCCTTTCCTTCAAGTTAAGTTTCAATTAAAATTCAATTGCGCTTTATTAGCACGGCAAATATATATTTCAGCATTGTCAGATCAGAACATATAAGACAGGGTTTACATCTCTCTCTCTCTCCCCCTCCCTCCAACTGTGCACTCCTGGGAGTGTCGTGGCTGAAGTGTTTTTGAAACGCAGCCCAGTAGTTCACGGGCGTGAGAGCGGAGGAGGAAGGCGGTGGGGAGCGTCCGGGTAAGAGGAAGACACTG